>NC_081840.1:33759085-34070585 GCF_963259705.1 Myotis daubentonii
AGTCTCCTCAGTCCTAGATTTGTGAGAAGCACTGAAAAGAAACAAACAGAAATGGAGTTGCCCTTAAATGAGGAGTAGGTGAGGAGAGGGAGAGGAAGAAGGAGAGAGAAAAGAAAAACTGGCGCGGTGTATGAGATTTGAAATCTGCACTAGACCTTGGCTTTCTACTTTCCGTAGCTTCTTCATTCAGTTAAATTAGTTCTGTTCCATACTTTCTCTCGAGTTTGATACCCACCAGTGTTGATTACCTCCTGGATGGCTGGCACTGTTGGGTAACACTTGCTTCTGTTATGGTTTTTCCTCCCCTGAGCTACATCTTGGTTTCATGGCAATTGGATATAAATCCAAGATGATGTGAAGTTTTGGTAGTATTGGCCATAGATTCTCTTTAATTTATTTGAATTTCTTTGTTTATCCATGCTAAGAAAGCTAGGTCTCAGTGCAAGCATTGCATCTCCTCTGTGGACCTCAGGATAGAATTCAGCACCTTTTTTCCCCCTGGCTGGCACCTCAAAGACCTCTTTCACAGCACAAATCACAGTGTTTTCTAAATGTGAATCAACCTAACCTTCCACCAGACGGGAAGCTCCTTGAGGGCAAGGATCATGTCTTTTCTCTTTTATCTCCAGTACTTAAATGGTGCCTGGCACAAGAATGGTGACTGAAAGACCAGTCAGAATGTGCAGGAAATGCCAATTAGTGCAGGATTCTCTACGAATTTTTCTTTCGAGTCCAGCTAGAATCTAAGTGTAGAAGGGAAACTTGATGATTCTGGGTTTATATTCCTGTCTTGCTATTGACTAGTGATGTAATTCTTGTTAAATCATATAACAATTTGCTTTAATGGTCTCCTCTGAGACTGCAGGGTGGAGGTTGGGAGAAGAAGAAAAGCAATGATGTTATCTACACTAATAAAAGAGAAAGATGCAAATTGACACCCACTAGCCAATCAGGAGTGGGTATGCAAATTAACCCAACAAAGATGGTGTGTTAATTTACATATGTAGGCGCCAAGTGGCTGGGGGCAGGGTGGGACACTTGCATCGTTGCCATGGCAACAACACAGGCATTCAACACCGCCCTAGCCGCTCTGGGCCTTTGGGCAGCATGGGAAGGCAGAAAGGCAGCTCCGGCCAGAGCGAAGGTGGTGCTGGCAGCCACGGGAAGGAAGGCCCATTCTTGCACGAATCTTTGTGCATCAGGCCTCTAGTAAGCAATAAAAGCCTTAGCAACATATGGACAATTTGCCAAGAACTGGACTAAGTTATCTAAAAGATGTCAGGCAACTTCTCAGAATTACAAGCAGCCTGGTAAGAATATTCCAGAACACCATGAAAATGCCTGAAAAAGGACAATCATGTATGAGTGGGAGATTATGATTTTCCTTATATGGTAGGAACCATTTGCTAGAATCCTTGTCTCCTTTGCTGGTTATAGCTCCTCAGTCCACACCAGAAATATAGGTTTGGTTCCTTGGGATTCCACCTTCCTTCTCTGAGGCCTTCCCCCACGACCTCATTCACAACCCTGGCTCTACCTGCTCACATTAGGCTGAGGTTTTCCATATTCATTTCTCTAGCCCAGTGGGAAGTTCCACTTGTACATATGTTTCCCAGGCATTTCACTCAATGAATTTATTTTCTGCCTTCCCAGTCCCCTTTCTGCGCTTTAGATGTGGCAGGAACATTATATTACCATCCACCCAATCAGCCATGCCTGAAACTCAAGGATCACCTGAGACTCCTCCCTCTCTCTCAGCTTTCACACCCAAAGGTTATAAAATCCTGTTGATTTGTTTTCCTGTACCATCTCCTATACCTACTCCTCTCCATCACCATGACTATTGTCCTACTTCTGGGCTTTATTATGCTCTCCTGGCCTACTGCTGTATCTTCTATTCTGATCTTCCACTTCCCAGACTCACCTGCCCCAATCTGTCTATCACTTTCCCCTTCAGAGGGACTTTTCTGAAACCTGGTCAGGTCTCCCTTGCTTAAGACCCTTTGGTGACTCCCCATGGCTATAGCATAATGTTCTTTATCTATATATAAAGGCTAAGCGACTGGAACGATGGAACTACCAGAATGACTGGAACAACTGGTCACTATGACGCGTACTGTGGTGGCCAACCGGCCTGATGGGGGCCCCAAGCAGCACCTCCCCAACTGCCTGCAGCCCCTCCCCCCGCTGGCCCAGCCCTGATTGGCCTCCATTGGGGCAGGTGGCCAGACCCTACCATGCACAAATTTGTGCACTGGGCCTCTAGTATGGCATAAGAACCCCTCCCTGACCTGATCCTACCCACTTACTAGCCTCATAACCCATGTACCTCCACCTCCAATCGTTTGCTCTTTCTCAGGGATCTCGTTGTCATGGTCTTGAATTTCAGGCCTTTGCTTCCAGGACTCCCTCCACCCTAATGCCCTTATTACTGGCCTACTTAGTACGTGCTTGCTTATATTTCAGAATGCACTGCCTTTCCCATAGGCCTGCACATCCTCTCTTATGTATGCCTGCTGTATGCTGGACACACATCCTAACCTGTGCCATATTTTATTTGACTTATTTGTTTACAAGCCTCTCTTGCTCAAATAGACTAGGAGCTCCTGAAAAAACTGTGACTTATTTGTTGTTTTATTTCACTGTCTGGTACAGAGCAAAGCATGCAGTGAGCACTCAACATGGGATGAATGCATGAATAAATATGGTCTCAGGCTCTTTCACCTACTGTGACTTGGACAAATCATGTAGCCCAGCATCGGTGATCTTTTATATTTAAAAAATTGAGTTTAAATTATCTACAGCACGGGTTTTTCTGAGAATTAAAGAAAGCCAACCATTCATTAATTCAATCGATGAGTAAGATATCATGATGAGCAAAAACATACATGGCTCCTGCTGTCAAGAAGCATACCATCTAGTCAGAAAGAAAATAAAATAATCACAAAAACATAAAGTTACAATTGTGATGATACTTCAAAACAGCCACATGGGGCCAGGAGAGTCTATGATAGAGGCACTGACCTGGTCAAAGAAGTCAAGGAAGCCTTCCTGGAGGAAGCAGTAAGTGAGCTGAGATCTGAAAGATGAGGAGGAGCTGTTAGGTGATGCGGGAGGAAAGTATTTTCCAGGCAGGGGACATCAGGGCACAGCACATCCAAGGAACTGAAAGAAAGCCGTTGTGTCTGGGATGCAGAGAGCAAGGGGTGAACATGGCGCAAGAAGCCGAGGTGGGAGGAGGCGTGCAGCCCTGACCTGGAACAGGAGAGACACAAAATAAATGTTATTTTTTTCTTGACTTTCTTTTGTCTTGACTTTCATCTTTGATTTCTAAAGAATTAGAAGAAATTGGAGGAAAACCGGATTATTCTGTTTTGCTGGAAATGTAGTGTCAATCTCATCAAGTACCTACGCCCTTGAAAGGGAGGACATCCCCTTGGTCCTAACTCTTGAAAAAGGGCAAAGGGCTGGGATCCAGAGCCCAGCATTAAACCGCCCCTCAGCCGTGCTGAAGACGCCATTATTGACTTCCATTGTATTTCAGAAGTTTGGAAGGAGTGCCACCAAGTTAATGGCCAAACGGAAGAAAGAGCCAGTGGTAGATACCAGTCAATTGAAGGGCATTTAGACAACAAAACCTCTGGGTCAGCATGAACTTAAAGGGAGATATTGGTAAAGTGGGATGTGGTCTCATTCCTACAGGTTTAGCAGTTTATAGTGTGCTGTTTCTAACTGCTGAGTAACTATTATTGGGAGCAGAGGAAGCACTGAGGGGTAAACAAATCTGTGGGCCATGATGAAAGACAAACAAACAGAAAAAAGCAAGCAGCCTCCCAGGAGTTTAGGGTATGCCTCTAAGGCAGTGGTTCTCAACCTTCCTAATGCCGCGACTCTTTAATACAGTTCCTCATGTTATGGTGATCCCCAATTCCATTGTTACAAATTGAACATAATTAAAGCACAGTGATTAATCACAAAAACAATATGTAATTATATATGTGTTTTCCGATGGTCTTAGGCGACCCCTGTGAAAGGGTCATTCAATCCCCAAAGGGGTCGCGACCCACAGGTTGAGAACCGCTGCAAGGGGAGCTGGGTAAACCATCACATCATGCCGCCGATGATGACATGTAGTGTTGCTCTTCTCCCATAAGGTGGAGAGTCCGCGTGCTCTTCTGTGGTAGGGGCAGAATCTCTGGCAGAGGTCGCCCTGCCTGGCGACCACGTTTGCTCTGCTGACACATCCGGGCTTCCTAGACAAGGGGCATGTTGGCCCACGATGAACACTCACCATCGTCACCTGTCAGCGATGGCAAGTGCATTATTTTTAGTTTGGGAGTGATAACTCAAATAATTGAGGGTATCTGTGGGAGTTTCAGAGTGCTTTAATCTCACTCCTTTCCTCCTGAGTTCTGAGCCAATCCCCACGGATTCCAACCTGCATGGTTGCTTTATTTCTCGTAAACCTGGGTTGCAGGGCACAGCTTGGATCTGTGGTGGTAAATGGACTTCTTACTCCTGAAATGACTTTTCCATCCTGTCCCCAGCAGTCGCCTACTGGGTGAAGGAGGGGAGTGGAAGTGCAGCTCCAAAAGTGTCGGAGAGGGTGAGGGGCAGGCCCAGAGGGCAGATTGCAGCTCCTTAGTGCCACCCAGCAGAGGAAGGCTCAGCCTCTTCACTAGTGGGGGAAGAAGTGGAAAGGCGGGGGGAGTGAGAGGGTGGAGGCAAAGGAGGCTGAGAGAAGGGCTAAAGGGCCTCCCCACCCCTAAACACTTACAAGATGAAACCTTGTCAGAAAAAAGGAGAGAGAACAATGGCTTGCTTGGCAACTGATGTTTTCCTCACAAATATTAGCACAAAGTATTTTTTGTATGTTTTTATTGATTTCAGAGAGAGGGAGAGGGAGGAATAGAAACATCAAAGATGAGAGAGAATCATTGATCGGCTGCCTCCTGCACACCCCCCACTGGGTATCAAGCTGCAACCTGGGCATGTGCCCTGACCTGACCGGGAATAGAACCCTGACCTCCTGGCTTATAGGTCGACCCTCAACCACTGAGCCACGCTGGCTAGCAGCACAAAGTGTTCATTCTCCAGATGCAGTAGGCTTTTAACTGCAGAATACAAAGGAAAGTGATAGGAAAGAGGTAAGTGTGATTATAATATAGTATGTTACTGAATCAAATTTTATTTTATTTTATATTATTGGATATGATAGATGATACCCCAATTTAAAATTTCTTATTCCTGGCTGTGAGAGAAATGGTTCAGACTTCACATGGCTTCTCTTCGTTTTTTCAGTTATTAGAAACAACTTGCTGTTCCATAAATGAAACCAGGCTATCAGGCCACAATTTGTATTTCTTATTTTCAAATTGAAATATAGAGCTTTAATATTTGTCATATAAGGTACAGAGTACAAGTGTCTTATTTTTGGTTTGAAGATGCATCATCTGGTATTTTAGTTCAATTTCTGTTACTGTGTGTTCTTAACCTCTCTGTGCCTCAGTTTTCTCATCTGTAAAATGGGAATAATGAATAGTACCTACCTCATGGGGCGGCTATGAAAATTGAGTGAGTTGATATCTGTAGAGGATTTAGAACAGTGTGTGACTCACAGTAAGTGGTTCATAAGTGCTAGATGTCATCATTATCTAGTGAACAAAGCTTCCTAGAGAGATGCATCAGATTCAAAATGCTGTGATAGGTTTTGTCAAACTTAGAGTAAAGCTAGCTACTGTTTTAAAAAAGCCAAAGTGTGTAATTGCTTAAACACAATACAGGTTTATTTTTTACTCACATAAAGTCTAAGATGTATGTTCCTAAGCAGCCTGCAGTTGACCTTCAAATGGTAATTCAAGGACCAGGCTCCTTCCATATTTTGGTTCTACCATCTTAAATATAAGGTTTTCAAGGGTACATGGGACAGAGACATTCAGCCAGTAGACAGGAGAGGTGCCTGAGGTACTCCCTTCTTAACCACCTCAGACTTGGGTGACCCACACCACTTCTGCTCACATCCTGTTGGCAAGAACTAGTCACATGATCTCACCTAGGAAGGAAGCTGGGAAATGTAGTCCCTGCTGGGCAACTACATCCCAGCAGGCCCTCTCTAATGTGGAAAGGTAGCATGAATAGATATTTATGGATGTTTTGTGATTTGGCTCTTGGCTGACTTCACCATATGCTCCCACCCCTCAAAGTTCAACTCCGGGGGTGATTAAGTACTGTGACCTGATTTATCCCCATTGATTGTGGTTTATTAAGAAGGGAAACATTAAGAACACATATATAAATATTCGATTCTGAATGAACATTACTTGAATTTCATATGTTTTTATTTGAGGCCTTTGGGGAAAAAATAAAGCATCGGACTTTTATGAACTGAATTTGACCAGTTTAGATAGAGACTGCCAAATAGCTTCTTGCTCAGTCATATTTTGGGCCTGAGTTATTTGCCTAACAACTTCAGCTCTCAAGTTTGCCCATGTTGACACAGCTAAAGCAGCAGGTGACAACCGAAACTGCAGAGGTGGAAAGAAACCAGCATCCCTCCTGAGCCAAATTATAATAATCTGTGTGGTGGTTTATAGGCTATAAATCACATTCAGACTCTTTATTCGACTTGGTTCCATGTTATACCAAGGGGGATGAAGAATGCTTTAGGAGGAGACTCAGCAATTTTTAAAGTCAATTTAGTAAGAAAGTCACATTATTTTCTATAGAACAACAAAGAGCTGTGCTATCATTAACTCAGCAGTTGTATTATGTTTTAATTCTGCTACTTAAGGCACTTAAATCTCTTCTTTCATTTAAATAGTGAACTGCCACTTCACTGTGGATACTCTTTTTACTGTGGTGCATATACCAGCCCTAAATTTGTAAATCTGACATTCCAGTTTATGTATACAGGTTTATCCCAATGTTTCAAGAACGGAGAAATAACAGTTACTCTCTTTTATTAACACAAAAGAAAGGGAGGCAGAGCTGGGTCAAACCTTCAGATAATGGAAAACCCTTATCATTGTAGTCCATCATCCTTTTATGAAACTCCTTTCTGAAAGTGCCAGAGGGTGGGCTCTGTATTCATTTCTTCTCCCCTCTCTTGTCCTTTTCTTTCATCTTCGCTGGGGGAAGATAATTAATGAGACCGTCAAAAGCAGGGTAAGGAAGAAGAAAGACAGTAAATGGAAAGCCAAGATAAATCGGCCCCTGAATAACTGAGAAATGATGGTCCTCTCACCTACTCTGAACTTCCTGGGCTTGTTTCTATTAATACCCTTCAGTTGATGGAAAAACTACTTCTGATGCTCAATTATGGAAAAAATTAGCCTTCCTGAGATATTGAAAGGCTTAACCCAAAATTGGAATATTTATCATCTGTAAATTAATATTATTATTGGTTTCAAATGAGGTCTTTTTTTGTGTGCTGGTTTATTTATCAGAAATTAGCCTTTTCCATCAGAAGATATATAATAGATATAAGATACTTCCTCATTTATTTTTGGAACCATGACAATAAATTACATGATATAGTACTGTCTTTAGTTTTGTCTTAATTAGATTTGATCTGTTATTGTTTTTTACTATAACAAGAAATAAATGATGAGACTATTTTTCCTAATATAACTAATGAGGCATGATAATAGTTCAAAGCTAATGAGATAGAATACCCACACGTCTCATAGATTTATGCTTCACACTCTTTGGGGTTCTTACATGAGAAGCCACTTAAAATAAAATACTTAAGGAAAGGATAATGCAATTAAAGGCTAATTTATGAATTACTTTAAGGTGAGCAATTATATTCTTAATTAACAAATTTACTACTACATTAATTTATAGCAAACCATCTGAAAATTTACTGTAACATTATTCATTAGAGACAGAATGCTGTATATGTCAGGCATAGCTGGAACCTCATCTGAGGGAATGCAGGGCACCAAAGAGCTCCATTACCAGGTGGAGCCATTTATTTGGAGTTCGTTCATGGGGATACCAGAGACATAGCCACAGGGTTTTATAAATAATACATCTTTTTATTTTTTTCCTAAGCCCTAAATTCCCCATCTCTAAAATGGCAAAATCGGTCCTTTGTTGACTAATAAAGCTATTACTATTAGGTTGCCCAAGTTCTTTGAAAACCTGAGATGTTAAATAATGATGAACGGTCTTGTTCAGCTTGGGGAATGAGTGTTTTTCACAGCCTAGGAGCTCCCTAGAGCATAAAGGAAGTAGCCAAAAAGATGCACAGTCATAGTTTTATGATTTAGCATCATGTTAGCTAAGGAATCGGTCATGCCAAAGACTTCCTCTCAGTGCATGTTCCCGCCCCCCCCCCCTTAAATTTTAGAGGGTAGGAAAGAATTGGGCTGTCTTGGAACTTAATTTGGAAAGATGTAAACAATTATTTTGACCTGCTTTTGGTTCTTTGGTAGCACTCATGTTACCTACTAGAGTACTGAAGGCAGTTAAATGCACTGATTGACATATTGAACAATGGAGTAGGCACAATAATGAGTATATTTATAGATGGAAGTGACTAAGGAGTAAAGAATTCTATGAAGAATAACATAACTCACTCAGACTTAAAACGATCTCAGGATCTTGTTCTAAAAGATGCAGAAACAACAGGCTGATTCACACAGTTTAGTTTTTTAAAAGTCAATGACACGATATTTGAAAAAACAATATTTTTTAACACTGTGTAGACAAAAAAAAGATCAGTTGACTGAGTAAAACATTTTTTTCTGGCAACTGTGTGTCTCTTTAGCCACCAGATAGAAAAAGTAATTTTGGTGCTTTTGTATTCAACTATTCTATTTATTCAGCTTTTATGAATTATTTTTGTCTATGTATTACCAAAAGTAATTACAAAAGGCAATAGCAATGAATAATGAATAGTATACTGAAAGTGTAAAACAAAGTGGTACTTTGACAATTTAAATGTAGACACTCCTTCTCATTGTTTCTTATTGTCCCATAATTTTAGAAGGCAGTGTCAAATGACATGAATTTATGAGTAATTCTTATGAGTATGTCTTGTCATATCTATAAGAAGCACAGTTGGAATTGCATATAAGCCTTTATTTCATTTACGTTAAGGGTAATTGAACATGAAGCACTTCAGGGAAGGTTTCAGCATATGGGAGAAGCTACCCGATTCCATCATTTATTTGAAATTTATGGTGAGAGTATTCAAGCAAAAGAATAATCTTTATGACCTCCAGCAGCAGTTTGGCACTTTATTATGAATTATTTTCATGGCTGAAGATACAGCATTCCTTTGTTAATGTGTCTCATATACTGCCGTGTGTGTGCAGTATGTGGGTGTTTAATACATACTACTTGATGATAAGACTTAATATAGGCATGACATTTGATGAATGTTCATGATTCACATACCTCCATGGTGCTCACAGATGCACTGGGGTTTTCATTTTGTAAAGGTTAAGGAGCCAACGTAGCACCTTAAAAAGCAGTGCCTGTACTTCGTGCACATAGTTTAGACTGATGGCTTTACCGGCAACTCTTCCTAATTTTTAGTCAACCTGTTGGAGAGAAGCCTGCTAAAGAACCCTGTCGAGGCCTGTGGTTTTGTTGGATTTCATGGCTACATTTGGCTCCCTTCTACCCAGATATTTTCTAAATACCAAACCAGAATATCAGTTGGGGAAGGAGAATGTAAATGGATCATCTCAAATCCATTAGAGTTATTAGAGAAATAATACAGATCCTGTTGATGATGGGAGACTTGGATATAAGGAAAGTTCATGCCATTACACAGTTCTTAAATAAAATAGTCAAGGCTGCCACGTCTTCTGGGAAGTAAACCTAGTTTGAAATCTAAGTATTTTCATTTTTTAATAGCTATAGCTGATCTAATCACTATAATTCCATGAATTTCTGGTTTTTGAAAATGAAGATATCCTATATAATAAAACCCTAATATGAAAATCGACTGAATGGCAGAATGACCGGTTGCTATGACATGCACTGACAACCAGGGGGCAGACGCTCAATGCAGGAGCTGCCCCTGGTGGTCAGTGTGCTCCCACAGGGGGAGTGCTGCTCAGCCAGAAGCAAGGCTCACGGCTGGCGAGCACAGCAGCGGTGGTGGGAGCCTCTCCTGCCATTGTGGCAGTGCTAAGGACTCCTCGGGGGGGATGTCCGAAGCTGGCAGTCGGACATCCCCCAAGGGGTCCCGGACTACCAGAGGGCTGAGGGACCGCCCCCACCCCCACAGTGCACAAATGTCATGCACCGGGCCTCTAGTATGTACATAAAGCTTGACTGTAACATTAAGATTTTCAATGATAAATAATGGAAAAGAATCATTGAAATGAAGAGAGTTATGAGAACTGGCCTTAATGCAAATCTGGTATATTTCCAGATCCCAACCATCTAAGTAAAAGGAAATCATGCATTAAGTTTTGAAATCCCAAGTTTTATGTTATTTTTGGCTTTTGGTTTATTTCTTTGTCCTACTGTGTTCCGCATATGTAGAGTCAACTACCCCAGATAGTGTTTTTCTTAAGACTCAGAATTTCTCATGGCATTGCTCATCCTGTGTCTCCTCCTGTTGCCATCCTATCCATTCACCCAAACACTAGCTCCTCTGGGCTGCTCCTCCATGTCCCACAGGCAGAAAAGACTGCTTCCTCTTCTGCATCCCCACTGCGCTTTGTCCTTGCTGTATCTTCTGTTCATTACCTTTGGTTGCAGCTGTAGCCGATGTACTGTAAACTCCTAGAGGGCAGCAGACCATGTCTTGGCTTGGTATAGTGAAAAGTGCTTATTGACCTTGTATGGCAGATGGCCTTCCAGTGACCACATGATGAACCAAAGTGGATTTTTTCCCCTCAACCAGTCAAGAGGTGGCTAGACCTTTGATGTTGTCAGGGATCACGTCCAGGGGTGGGCAAACTTTTTGACTCGAGGGCCACAATGGGTTCTTAAACTGGACCGGAGGGCCGGAACAAAAGCATGGATGGAGTGTTTGTGTGAACTAATATAAATTCAAAGTAAACATCATTACATAAAAGGGTACGGTCTTTTTTTTTTTTTAGTTTTATTCATTTCAAATGGCTGAGTAGACCATTGTCTGATTAAAGCAAAGAGAAATAACCCTTTTTATCTCACTTCTAAGTTTAATCCTTAAACAAAACAACTCTGAATGGTCGTTCTGCTCTCTCAGCTTCTTGCACACTGGGACAGATTCTGCAAGGAGCAGGGCTGCCCCTGCGGATTTCCCAGCACAGGTCTCATTAATTAAATGGAATTCCAGAGGCAAAACAACTCATTGCTGAGCAAAGTGTCCATGAAAAATGCATTTCATTTATAATGAGGTTTAGTAGAGAATTCGTGTTCATAAAATACAGCCTCAGAAATGCTTGCTGTGTATTGATACTGACTTTGTTCAGGCACCAAATCTAAAACTGTCTCAAAGTGCGTATGTTAATAGTGTTTTGAAAACACTCTAATGAAGGAGATCACAGTGCAGAATGACATGACTTCATGTAAAAGACTCTCTAGCTATCACTGTTTTTATTTAACATTTACTACATACCCTAGAGCAGCAGTTTTCGACCTGTGGATCACGACCCCTTTGGCGGTCGAATGACCCTTTCACAGGGGTCGCCTAAGACCATCCTGCATATCAGATATTTACATTACGATTCATAACAGTAGCAACATTACAGTTATGAAGTAGCAACGAAAATAATTTTATGGTTGGGTCACAACATGAGGAACTGTATTTAAAAGGTCAGAAGGTTGAGAACCACTGCCCTAGAGAGAACTTTCATTCTTTTTAGTGATTATCTTCATCAGTCAGGCTGTTACAATGAAGTATCGTAAAATGAGTGGCTTATAAACAACAGAAATTATTTCTCACAATTCTGGAGTCTGGAAGTCAGAAATCAGGGTGTCAGCCTGGCCGGGTTCTAGGTTGCAGACTTCTCGCTGTGTCCTCACGTGGTGGGCAGTAGAGAGCAGTAAACTCTCTTGACCTTATAAGGGCCACTAACCCCATTTATGAGGGCTCTGGCTTATGACCTTATCTAATTCTAATTACCTCCCTAGAGCTCCATCTCCTAATACAATCTCATTGTATTAGAGGTGTAGGGCTTCAACATATAAGTGTTTGGGGGAATATGAGCATTCAGTTCATAACAGTAAAGAATACTTTTAAAAAATTAAGTACTATAACATCATGGTTTAAAACAAGTGCTTTAGAATCCAACTACCCAGGTTCAAATTCTTCTTTGGCTACTTATAGGGTGACCAAAACACTCCCAGTTTTAATACTGGGTTTAGTTTGTCCAAGACATTCAAGTTTTAGTACTGAATGTTCTATGTCCTGCAAAACCCCTTGGCAAACTGAAATGATTGATCACTCTAGAAATCTGATGCCTTGTTTAAGTCACTTTCTTTAATTCTCGGTTTCCTCATCTGTAAAATGAAGATAATAATAGTGCCTGCCTCTTAGAATTGTTATAGAGCTTAAATGAGTAAATGCATGTATAGCTATTAACACATAGGAAAGTTAAATAAATCCAGTGATTGCAATCCTTTTTTTCAGCAAGTATATTTTTTTTAAAAGTGAAACACATGGAATTAAATGGAAGGAGTGGCATAGAACCATATTAATATGTTAGTGATAAAGCTCAAGGACATGATATAGTTATTTCATGGCTAAGGCTCTTCTCCCCCATCCCTGAGTCATTGGTAGTGTAGAAACTGCGGTGGGGGAGTGAGAGTGCAGAAAATGTTCAACCCTCTAAACACAATCCAAGGTTCTGTGGGAGGTGGGCAAAGATGACAGTAAAACCATGATGCATCCCCATTCCAAGGGAGCGCCACACCTCAGTTCTCTCTAGTTGTCCAGCCCAAATGAGGGCAGGATAGATTATCTGAATCCTGATTTTAATCATTGGACCAGATCACAACTTTAGAAGTGCTGTCTCGTAAGATGCAGCTGCTATGAGGTCATTTCTTTGTGTAACCAAAGCAAAGGGAATTCTTCAAACATTTGGTGAGTCCTATTCTGTAAACTTAGTCATTCAAAAAATTTATTGAATTCTTATTAAGTGCTAAGTACTGTGCTAGCGATGCAGAGACAGTAGTACATCCTTGCCCTCAAGTATCTCCCAGTTTAGTGTGATATAATAAGAGGTAGACAGGCATTGAATAAGGTGTGTCACTAGCTGGTTAACTGATGAATGAGTCTGTCTTTTCACATAAAGGTGACGACCATGGTATGTTCAGGGAGGTCAGTAATCCAGTAATGGGCCTAACCAGGGCTTTTATATAGGTGGATAGTATTTGTACCCCGGGCCATTAAGAAGAATAAGAAGAACAAATCAACCAAAACACAGGGAGGGAGAAAGAACTGAGGGAAGGCATCCTAAGGAAACAAAAAAGTTGCATAGTTTCTTCTCGGCTTAAATATCATCTCTTTGGAGTGACCTGAGCATCTTATCTAAAGTAACCAAACCCTCTCCACTGATAACCTTTTATTTTTTCTCTTATCCACTTGTTTGTTTCCTTCAGAGCACTTATGATAACTGTCAGTTATTTTATTTATCTGCTATATTACTATAGCCTAAGGTGCTATAACAAAGAGATACAAAAAATAGCTAGCTTATTTCTTATTACCCAGTCCAGAGGCAGGTGAGCAGTCAGGTAAGGGTGTGTCCCAGGTCATCCAAGGCTCCAATTCCTTCTGTCCTGTTTCCCATCAACCCCTCCAGTGCTGCTGTCATCTGCATTGTTAAAGCTGGCTCAGAGAGACCATGTTCGTGGGCCAGCTCATGGGAAGAGCAACCAGCGTCTTCTTTAAGGACATGATCCAGAAGCAGCACACCATGCTTCCATTCACATCCCAGTCTTGTGTTCACACCGAGGGGAGGTTGGGAAGTGTATGTAGTCTTTTAGCCAGATAGCCACAGGCTAAAATTCCTTGAGGAGGGGTGTCTGTTGCTAAAGGGAAGGAGGACAGGATAGACACAGGAGGACAGTTAACAGTCTCTCCCATGCCGGCATAGTTGTTTGTTTCTTGTTTGCTTCTGCCTTCCTTGGAGCCTGAGACTATCCAGAGGTTTACAATTGTTCATATGGAAAATAACACAGTAATTAATAAATAATAATATAAGAATAAACTCTTTGTTTTGTATCCTCATAACTGTAAACCTACTTTGCCCACCCCAATTTATCTGTTTCATTCACTGTTATATCCCCAGAAACTGGGATAAATGCCTAACACATAGTAGGTATTAGATGAATGAAGTTTAATAAACACAGAAAAATATCATGTTCGTTGTATCATTACTAGGTTTGGTTTGTCTTCATAAATCTCATGGTATTACCCAAACTCAACTTTAGAATGTCCACATATTTATTGATTGGCATGATTGGGACTGTTAGGCATTGATTGAGCCATTGTTTGCGACCTGTCATGGTGATTGGCAGGCACATAGCAAGTATTCAACACATTCTAAGTTTTCTCCCATGTCTTTTAGTCAGAAGAAAAGATTCATGTGTAGGATATAAAGATATGTTAAGAAATAATATTGAAATGACTAACCTTTCCATTTAGAGAAGAAATCTGAAGTATTAAATTATTATATTAAAGAATTCCCTTAAAGGGGTTCATTTAAAAAATCAAGCCTCTCTGGAAGCAACTGACAAACAATGAGCAGCAACTAACAGGCCGCTAGATAGCTCTGCTTTAGCCCTGGGTTTCTTCTCACGTATAAGAGCACCTGCCTTACCAACCTCCAGGTAATAAAAAATAAGATGTTGAATAACATTCGTGCATTTGGAGCAAAAATAATAAAAACAAAGATAGAACAGACGACCTGTTTCTACACACTTAGGAAAGCGAAGACTGGGTTCTCTGATTTCTTTCCAACCTCTCTTTGCAAGAAGCATTTATTTTGAAAACCCCTTTGTGCTGAGGGAAAGATTTAATTCCAGCTAATTGTTAGCCGCATGTTTACAAAACAACAACACTTAAGTGGAATTGCCTTTTGTTTATGGCTCAATTTGTGATTTCAGTCCTTAACTAAAACAAAATGTAATTCTTAGGAGTCACGATTAGAGGGCCCCCAACACCAGATGTATGGGATAATGTCAGCAGATTATTTTTAGAAGTTTTTAAAAAGTCATGAAAATGTAATGCTTGTATTGAATTATTGACATAATTCTTGGTTGCTGGTTCCTTTTCCAGGACACATTTGGCTTTGGCTTCTGCTCTCGTTTTATGAAATCTTACAAAGAAATGCAGTGTCCTCTGCTTCTCAGTCTCTCCTATTGGAGTCAGGATTCTTTTCTATTCATTGCTAAGCCTTTGCTATTATCTCTGTCCATAAAATAATTTCCTACTGCTTTCCTCTGCCTCGCAACAATTATACATATTTTCAAAGCCCCAGTGCATATCTCACTTTCCTCACAATAGCGACCCCCTCCAAATTCCTAAAAACACAATGTATTTTTAAATTTAAATTCTTTATTGTTTAAAGTATCACATAAGTCTCCTTTTCCCCCCAATGACCTCTCCCAGCTGACCCCAATCCCCAGCACATGCCCCTTCCCGCTCCCCCATCTGTGTCCATTGGTCATGCTCATATGCATGCATACAAGTCCTTTGGTTGTTCTCTTACCCCCTCACCCCTATGCCTTCCCTCATAGGTTGGACAGTTTGTTTGATGCTTCTCTGTCTCTGGTTCTATATTTGTTCATCAGTTTATGTTGTTCATTATATTCCACAAATGAGTGAGATCATGTGATATTTATCTTTCTCTGACTGGCTTATTTCTCTTAGCATAATGCTCTCCAGGTCCATCCATGCTGTTGCAAATGGTAAGAATTCCTTCTTCTTTTTTTATAGCAGCATAGTATTCCATTGTGTAGATGTACCACAGTTTTCTAATCCATTCATCTGCTGATGGGCACTTAGGCTGTTTTCAAATCTTAGCTATTGTAAATTGTGCTGCTATGAACATATATCCTTTCTGATTGGTGTTCTGTTTTCTTGGGACATTCCTAGAAGTGGGATTACTGGGTCAAATGGAAGTTCCATTTTTAATTTTTTTAAATATATTTTTATTGATTTTTTACAGAGAGGAAGGGAGAGGGATAGAGAGTTAGAAACATCGATGAGAGAGAAACATCGACCAGCTGCCTACTGCACACCCCCCACTGGGGATGTGCCCGCAACTAAGGTATATGCCCTTGACCGGAATCGAACCTGGGACCCTTCAGTCCACAGGCCAACACTCTATCCACCGACCTAAACCAGTTTTGGCCATTTTTAATTTTTTGAGGAAATGCCATACTGTTTTCCACAGTGGCTGCACCAGTCTGCATTCCCACCAGCAGTGCACGAGTGTTCCTTTTTCTCCGCATCCTCTCCAGCACTTGTCGTTTGTTGACTTGTTGATGATAGCCATTCTGACAGGTGTGAGATGGTACCTCATTATTGTTTTGATTTGCATCTCTCAGATGATTAGTAACCTTGAACATGCTTTCATATGTCTCTCGGCCTTCTGTATGTCTTCTTTTGAAAAGTGTCTATTTAGGTCCTTTGCCCATTTTTTGATTGGATTGTTTATCTTCCTTTTGTTAAGTTGAATGAGTTCCTATAAATTTTGGAGATTAAACCCTTATCAGAGATAACATTGGCAAATATGTTCTCCCATGCAGTGGGCTTTCTTGTTGTTTTGTTGTTGGTTTCTTTTGCTAGGCAGAAGCTTTTTATTTTGATGTAACCCCATTTGTTTATTTACCCTTAGTTTCCATTGCCCTACGAGCTGTATTGGTAAAGATATTGCTATGACAAATATCTGCTATTTTGCTGCCTATGTCTTCTGAGATTTTTATGGTTTCCCATCTTATGTTTAAGGTCTTTATCCATTTTGAGTTTATTTTTGTGAACGATGTAAGTTGGTTGTCTAGTTTCATTTTTTTGCATGTATCCGTCCAATTTTCCCAACACCATTTATTGAAGAGACTGTCTTGACTCCATTGTATGCTCTTGCCTCCTTTGTCAAATATTAATTTAGCATAATGGCTTGGGTCGATCTCTGGGTTCTCTGTTCTATTCCATTGGTCTATATGTCTGTTCTTATGCCAGTACCAGGCAGTTTTGAGGACAGTGGCTTTGTAATATAGCTTGATATCTGGTGTTGTGATCCCTCCAACTTTGTTCTTCTTTCTCAAGATTGCTGCAGCTATTCAGGGTTTTTTTTTTTTATTCCACATGAATTTTTGGAGAGTTTGTTCTAGGTCTGTGAAATATGCCATTGGTATTTTCATGGGGATTGCATTGAAAGTATAGATTGCTTTGGGTAGTATGGACATTTTAATGATGTTGATTCTACCAATCTATGAACACGGTATATTCTTCCATTTGTTTATACCTTCCTCTATCTCTTTTTTCAGTGTCCTGTAATTTTCTCAGTATAGGTCCTTTACCTCCTTGGTTAAACTTATTCCTAGGTATCAATTTTTGTGTTGCAATGGTAAGTGATATTGGTTTTTTGTTTGTTTGTTTTTTTTAGTTCCCAATGTAAAAACACAATGCATTGATCATCATATAGGTAGGTTCTACTAGAAGAATGCAATATTTTCATTATCCCCTTAGAATGTGCAGTTGATTGAAATTTTGCATTGATGTCAGAAATCATGCATGTTTTGAATGTATTGCTTATTATTTATTGTCCCTTTTCTTTCTGGGGCTAAAAGGAAAGTGGGAAGAAGCTTTGATGTAGTTTCCTGACTGAGCACTCAGAGCCATTTGGATCAATACTCCCCACTCTGGCACACCAGCGGCTGAGTTATTGTCCTGCTTTAAGCACACAGTTTACCTTAGCCCAGAGTCAGATAGCTCAGAGGAGCAACATGAGTGCTGCTGTTGACAAAGGACATTAATCTTTCTTGTTACTTTCCTTGATTAGTATGGTTACCTCTGGGGTCCAGTTTCTTTATTCCAAGCAGAATAAATTTTCTACATATTCAGTATTTTTATCTTGGCTGCATGTGAGTGTATATGTTTGTATGTGTTAAAATCAAAGGGTTTGCCTTTGAGTCTACCAAGTGATGTGTCCTGAATTCCAGTTTTTTACTAATTTGTCCCAAAATGTAATGCACTTGTTTCTATTCTTATAGCCTGTGTTCCAACATGAGATTGTGTTTGAAATTAGGAATGCTCAAAACCCAAAAATAAAGTTCAAATATCCCATGACCGGCAGAACATAGTTAGATTTTGAAAACTTGAGGAAGAAGGCATAATGTATTAAGGCAAAATGGTAGCTAATGACAACTGCCTTTCAAAACAAAAGCATTCTCTTCTGCCTGTGTACCTCAAAAAAGTGTCCAGCCTATGAGTTTGAAATCTACTTTGATGTATTCTTAGTAAAACGTAAGTCCTAAAACATGCACTTCCTTGCCACAACCACTTAACAGTGTATTTATGAAACGAACATTGATCAACCATTGAGTCTACTAGGTGCAGAGATGATTTCTTTCTACTTTGCTGCATCATTAGCTGTGCCGTGATTCCAAATTCAGATCCATCTAGCTTTGCTTGAGAAGCCAGCCACAAACCAGTCAGACTCCTTTTTTTAAAATTTCTTAAAGTATTACAAAGAGTATTACACATGTCTCCTTTTTTCTCCCCCTTAACATTCCCCTGGCTTCCCCCAACCCCCAGTGTCTTGTGTCCATTAGTTATTCTCATATGCGTGCATACAAGTCCTTCGGTTGATCTCTTACTACCCCCAACCCTCCCCAGGGTTCCCACTATAGTTTGACATTCTGCTCAATGCTGCTCTGCCTCTGTATCCATTTTTGTTCATCAGTCTATAATGGTCCTTATTATCCATAAATGAGTGAGTTCATGTGGTATTTTTCTTAGCTTCCCAGGGGCCGTCTCACAGTCAGACTCCTTAATCCTCACAGGAATTCTAAGAAGACTGCTAATAACATTCGCTTTGGAGTCAGATTGCCCCAAATCCAAGTTTTGGTTCTGTCATTTATGGCTGTGTTCCTGAGAGCAAGTCCCTTAACCTCTCTAAGCTGTAGTTCCTTTACCAATAGCATGAGTGTGGTTAAAAAACGCCTTATACACTATTTAAGCCTTTGGTTTTTCTATTGCAGAATGCTGCACCGTAGAGCGTACCACACAACACACCATGCCATGTCCTCCACACTATACTGCTTGCCCTGTCACGTCATGCCTTAGCTCGCCACAGCACAGTACATGGCACCACACCACACCATGTCATGCCACACAGCATGCCATAATGTACTTTGTACCACATCATGTCATGTGACATACCGTGTTAACTTTCTAACAGGATTATCCCTCAGTCATCCTCATTTGTCCTTCCTTATGTACCTCCCAAAGCATGTCAGTGTATATAGCATTGTTTAAATCCTGTGACCTATGATCAATTCCCAACATTGGCACAAAATCTAAGACTTTCAGCAGGGGATGCACACCTCTGGCACAGGTGGTGTCCACCAGAGAAAGGACCTCTATTTTTTTGTCAAGACAGAGTATGGACTGGTGGCAACTCAACAAGGATGGCCCTATGCTGTGTGTCCATAGAATTCCCTTTACAAAACACATTCTAATGAGGAATCCTAACTGTAGCTTAGCTTGATTGCATGGATTATTACAGACTGGGGTAAATCCCCTTTCTAGAGTCTTCTTCAATCTGTTCTGGTAGATAGATGCAGGTTGTAGGCAATTAGCATGAAAATTCTGTGCATCTAACCTTAATGTTTTTCAAATTTATAAAATATGCTCCATGCCGTGGCTAAAAGTACATTTTTTAATTAGGCTGTTATTTAGCAAAAACAACAACAAATTATGTTCCCACATGTCTTAGTTGGACACAAATGCAACATGAGCTAATAATATGTGGCAGCAAGTATAAAATGCTGTGAGTAAAAATAGAAAGTTTAAATCAAAGGAATAAAAATTCAAAGGGGAAAGAGTCCCATGAAAAAGTCCCAAACTAACCAGTATGATGAGTGTGGGAACATATTCATTGATTCATTTCATGAGTATTTACCAAACAAAACCTATGTACCAGTAAGTGTGCTTTGCTGAGGGAAATAGTAAGATACAAAGTGTAATCCATGTGAGACTGCAAGGAGCTCACAGTGTGAGGAAGAAAGACATGTGAAAGCAGAACAGAGAAGGTTCTGGTCTGAACCATGGGACATAGAGAGAACATGTCTATCTTCAGATCTTTGAACACTTGTCATATGGAAGAAGGAAGCTGGACTGGGGGCTCCCATCATAGTTTGTGCAACACCATTACTATCATCCCCCATTGTTTTCTTTTCTCTTTTTTTGCTTTTAAATGAAATTAAACATTTAAATAGCAATACATATATTTGGTTGAAAGGTAAAATTATTTTAAAAAAATAAGTATACCATGAAAAGTCTCTTTTCTATTTCTGTTACTCTTTATACTGTCCCACCCTTATGATTAATGATTAGTTTGTTGAGTATCTACCAGTGTTTCTTTATTCACATACAAGCTAATGCAAATACATATTCTTTGCCTCCTTTTCTTACATGAGAGCTGGCAGTCTATCTGCTTCTGTATACCTGTATTTATATCTATAACACATATGCTGCATTTTGCTTTTTCACTAAACAATATTTATCTCAAAATTTTTCCTTATCAGTACTAGATGGAGATGGTCTTCATTCTATTGTACAACTAATTATATAATAGTTTATGTGTAGCAGTACATAGTTTGTTTAACCAAGCCCTGATCATGGACTTTTGAGTTGGTTTTAACTTTTGTTATTTCAAACTTTACTGCAATGAATACTTTGTTCACATTCATTTTGTAAATGTGCAGTTATATCTATAGAATAATTTCTCTAAGAAAAATTGCTGTTTCAAAGAGTAAATGCTTTTGTAAGTTGAATAGGCACTGCCAAATTGCCCTCTTTAGTGGTTATATCATATCTACTTCTACCAGACCCCTCTCAGCACATGAGTGCCTGTTTCTTGCCAGCCTCATCAAAGAGTGTATTGCCAATGATTTTTGAATTTTTCCCAATCTGAAAAGGGAGAAATGTAATTTTAGGGTTGTCTAAATATTTTTATGTTCTGGGTCATTTATATTGCTTTTTCTATGCAAAGTGTTTATTCATGATCTAAAAAAAAAATTGATAGTCTTTTTCTTCTTGATTTCTAGGAACTCTTTATATATTAGGGAGATTAGCTCTTTATGTGTGGTATTGTTTTCTAATTATTTGAGGTGTCTGTTTCCAGTAATAGACTTTGAAGACAAATGTGGGACTAAAGGCTGGAAACAACAGTGAGGTACATTTAAGTTCAATGTAAAAAATAATGAGCCCTTAATATGTGATTCTTAGTGCTTTGGTTCTACCATCTCATTTAATCTTCACAATAATCCCATGAGGTGATAATTATTATTATCAGATGAAACCAAAGCACAAAGGTAATAGGAAATCTGCCCATGGTCACACAGCTAGTAAATGGTGGAGTCAGTATTCAGAGTCATGTATTTGACTCCACAGCCTAGGCTCTTGACTACAACACTTATTAATAATTAGGTTTGCGTAGCAACATTTCTATCAATGGAAATATTCAAACAAAGGTTGGGAGATGGTCAATCCTGAATCTTGTGGATGAGATCCTAGGATAGGAAGGGGATTGAATTAGACAACTTTAAAGAACCTTTCCAGTAATTCCTTATTTCCTTCCAATAATGCTAGGCCTGACCAGAAAGATGAATCAGGATATAGAATACGTGAGGCTCCATATGGGACCTCCCTGCTCTAATTGTGATCCTCCAAGAGACCAAACCACCCACCAGCACCAGGGGGACCTGAACCACCCACAAGCAGCCAGGGGGGACCTGAACTTCCAGTTGCAAACAATGGCTTCATGGTGAAGGTTTATGACACACTGGGTTACTAAGCCTACATTTGTATGGAAATGTTCTTTATTTCAGTGCTTTGCACAAAGCAGATGTTCCACAAACCTTTTTGATCGGATTAACACATGATTGATGGGAAAGCTTGCTCTAAAAGCTCTTAATTGTGACTCAGTCAGATGGAATATGGAGGTAATTATCCAGTCAGTAGTTACTAAACACGTATTATGTGCAAAGCACAGTGCTGGAGACTCAGAGATATGAAGAAGTGAAGACATTGTTCTCAGCAAGTCCATAGATAACTGGTGACAAAGGCAGACAAGCCCGTGGGCCCAAACGAAGGGGCATAGCCCTTGGGATGGAGATGAGGGAAACAGCATTGAGGAGTGGGGTGTAGGGGGAGCATCTCTACAGGAGGTGAGACTTTATGTGGATTGGGGGAGAAGTGAAAGAGCCTTTCAGTTGAGGGGAAGGGCTTGAATAAAAACAGAAGCTGAATCTCATGTTTGTGGGCTTGCGCGGTGTGTTTCTTGAGCAGGCTCAGAAAGAAAATGACAAAGATAGATGGGGACCTCACTGATGAAGGTCCTGAATGCCAAGCCGGTGGATGGGCAAAGATGGCCACCAAGGGCCTGGAATAGAGAACTGACATGGGAAAGTGGTGTTTTAGGGAAATGAGTGTGTCAGCCACGGGCAGGGCGGCACACAGAAGAGGTGAGGCTGGAAGCTGGAGAACACAGGGAACTATCACAGTCATTTAAATAGAAGGGGAGGAGGGTCTAGCTGCTAAGCAAGAGGGAATAGTCATGTGAAAGGAATCATGGGGGGTAGCCAGATGATTCTCTGTAGGGGAAGGGAGCAAAAAAAATCCATTAAAGTGCCACCAGAAATTTATAGTGCACATTTTTGCTACTATTTATGTATACCTAGCATTGAAGAACTATGACTGAGAACAATTATTTTCCTTGGAAGTCAAAGAGCAAAATTAGCCTTTCTTTTGTGTGGCAGAGGTAACTTAGAACTTTCTCTGTATGGAAAACATTGAGAGTAGGTGGGTGGATAGTGGAGACTTGCATAACTGCAAATATACAAAAATGCTGAATTATACACTTTGAGTGAATTTTATGGTTTGTGAACTTTACATCAACAAAGCTGTTTGAAGAAGCAATGAAACTCTATGTAGGGTTTTAAGGCCTTTTTCTGAAGATCAAAGTAAATTTTTAATAATATTCACCTCCTCCCAGCCTCCCCCAAGGATTGTCTCCCAAAGAAAGCCATAGAATCACATTTCCTTCCTTGGACAGCGGGCAAAAAATATCTCGCTCTTCCAGGCTCATCAGAAGTTCCGCTCCCATTTTATCTCAACGCGCTGCCGCTTTATTCCTTCCAAGGCGCTATGAGGGCTGGCAGCGACACTTAGACAGGGGTTCCCGTGCCAGGGCAGGTTTTTCCTCTAACAGAATTTTCTGCTCAAGTGAAAACTCTGCAGACAGTGCAAGCCCTGGCTCTTCAGAGGGGAAAGAAAACCCTAAAACTTGCTGAATCATTTTGTATTAAGCATTCATTTTGCAATCCCAACAGCTAAATCTGTTATCCTGGCAGGCAAGCTTTAAATAAGGCAGTGATCTGGAAAAAGAAAGAGTAGTTACTCATATTCTTAAACACCCAAGCAGGTCATCAGCTTTGGCTTAGAGTCTTTTGCGAGAGAATGCAGGCTCATTTGTTTCTTTTTCACTCTGTTAACTAATCACATAGATAAAATGTTAAAGAATGAGTGTACCTGGGTTTCTCAGCACCCATTTGTCATGTTAATTCACAGGCCACTTAATTTCAGAAGGAGAATGTTTTCGAGCTGACATAGAGGCTCCCGGAGCCTCGCTGGCATGCCCATCCATCCTAGGTGGCTCTGTTGTCAGATGTGTCACAGCCCCCACACTGTGGGGCTGCTGATTTCTCAGCACTCAGAAAAGATAAGTGGGAGTTTCGGAGAAAGAGCTGCACAGCCTAACCTCTGTGCAGGCTGCTGCCATCCATCACATGGGCAGCCTAAGGGCAAACGATTCTGGGAAAGTGAATCCAGATTCACTTCGTGCGTCACTGTTTCTGGTCTTTAATTCTTGAATTTGGATGTGTACCTCTCCCTCCACCCACTCATTCCAGGTTTTAAAAAATTATGCCCCCCCCCCCCTTTTAGAAATATTTTTTAATTCATTGGGAGCAATGTTTCCTATACCTGTTAGTATTGACTCTATTCGAACAGTAACTGGTGGTTTTGCTTTGTTTTGCTTTTAAACCAGGTGCTTCTCTAATGGCCTATATCTACCGCTGTGATCAGAAAACCCGTTGTTATAATCAATCTTTCTTTCTGGCATTCTCTAAGTTCCTATCTCAGAGTAGTAAGAAGGGCTTTATCATAATAACAAAAGGCCAAGAGGCGTCACGACCAAAACAACCAAACAACCGGTCACTAGGAGGCGCATGGAGCACCTCTCGGCCATAATGACCTAACAACCGGTGGCTATGACACACGCTGTGGCTGGCAAACCGCCCGATCAGGGGGTGGGGCTGGTGGCCAACCTTGCAGCAGTCTGGGGGCTTCAGCATCTAAGGCAGACCCCAGCGGGCAATATGAGTGCAGACTGGCTCTACTGAATGGACAAGTGGTAATATGTTGCAAATGTTGAGTGTCCTCCATGCAAAATAGAGGTAAAAATAAAATCCACGGCTCTCATTTATTGAGTGTGTACTGTGTGCCCAGCACAGAGCTAAGTGCATCATCTCATTTAATCCTCATAACAGCCTGATAAGGTGGGAACTATTCTTACCTCCACTTTAAAAATGAATAAAATGAGGCTCAGAGAGGCTAACTTGCCAAGAGCTGACAACTGACAGTAGTAGAGCCTGAATACAAACCTAAGCTGTCACCCACCGATTGAATGAACTTGATTCTGTGAGGATGAGTCAGAGCTCAGAACTAGAATTTTGAGCTTGAAACTTTCCTTAGGGAAAGTAAAACCATCTTCAGCAAGACATCTTTGTTGCCTCATTCCTTATTATTGCCAAAGAATTAAATTAAATAAAACACCCACCCTTTATGAGATTATGGAATTTGTCTAGATCATAATAAATATATCTGGTCTAGAACACTGGTGACTACATAAAGCTGGTTTTTATCAGCACAAGTGATTTAATGGCAATAATTTGAGCCTCCTTTCATCTTTCTTCCACCAGACTTTTGACTAGAAATGGTGACCACTGGAGTCTTTAGTGTTTATTATAAGCACTTTCCTGGAAAGTTACTTGTAAAATGAAAATTTGAAAAACCAATCCCATTTAAAATGCATCCAGGTAACTGAACCTGTGGTGCCCTCCTGTCCAGCCACCTCCCGCAAGGGCACCTGTGGGTCCACCCATTGTATGGTTTCTTCCACAGGAACTAGACTTCTAGATGGCCAAGGAAACAGCTGGAGAGAAAGAAATCAGATGTTCCAAGGGACCCTTGGTAATAGAAAGCAAGCAGTAGTCTCTCGTCTCAGCACAGAAAGAGCTTTCATTTGGTGGATTTGTATTTAACAGTGTAACAATATTGGTCCTTGCCTGGGGTCACTGGCCCCTGCTCTCTTTCTCAGGCCTCGCTTCTGCCAGCTCTGCAGGAAGAGCCGACAAGAATTAATTGGCTGTCATGAGCCCGAGGCTCAGTTTGGCTTCCCAGTCCCAACAACCCCACAGGACTCTGCTCTCACATAATTTACTGTCTACTGGGCTTTCTGTCTCCAAGAGTTCTGACTGATGGGTACCCTGGAATGTTTGTACATTTTCAAATTCAATAAGTTAGAACCTTGAGACTCTTTCAGGGCACTTGGCGCAATTTAAGAAGATGGGGCATGGCCACAGTCAGACTATTTCGGTGATTTGTTGCTTCTATGAGGCCTCCGACACGGTCCCATTTAAATGTGTGGTTTACACAAGTGACTTTGTTCCTCCTCCTCTAGTTGGTGTATTGAAGACTGTGGCAAAGGGGTCCTTTCAGTTTTATGCTGGGCGCTCTGGTCAAGCCAGGTAGTAGGATGTGAATTTCAGGGGTGGAAACTCCTCCCAAGTTGATTCTGTTTATAGTCTCTCCTTTAATGTAGGTGGATGCTAGAGTCTATGCCCTCAGTTGTTAACATACGTCTGGGAAGTCCCTATATAATTTTCACCTCAGGGAAAATTGTATTGATTCTATTTTACAAGTAAGGAAGCAATAAAGGAAGTCGTGTCCAACTACAGTGGCAGCCAATCAGTGCATACATCATAGAAAGTCGGAAGGGACTTCTGTGGTTGTTTCATCCAACTTCTCACCAAGTGCTGGTTCCTGCCTACACAGACGCTGGGCCCCTCTATCTGACTGCCCCAGGATCAGAGCACTCTTGTTTCTGAGATGCAGCCTGTCCCGTTGTTGGATAACTTGATTTTCTAGATTGTTCTTTCACTTGATATATTAAACACATCCTCTTTGTAACTTGTATCAATTAGTCTTAGTTTGTTCTCAGTAGCTGATTGCATAGAATAAATTGATTGATCAATTTGTGAATGAAAAAAGGGGCCACCTGCTAACCTGACAAGCTCAGGGAAGGCCTGCAGTCTTGCAAACTCAAAGACCTAAAGTAACCACAGAGGATGGTCTGAAATTAAAACTTTAACTAAAAGCAGTTTATAGTGGGTAGTCATATCCTAAGCCATATCTTCCCTGACAAAGGTCAACTTTTAACTGCACCTGTTGTCTTTTTGCATCTAAGATAACATACCTGTGAAATGTCAAGGTAACTTTTTCCAGACCTCTCAGGGCACAACCAAATGTGCCTGTGCACCAGGACTGAGACCATAAATTTCTTCATTGTTATTGTTATCATGTTAATTGTTGACTGTTAACTATCCTGGACTCATCTAAGTAAAAGAAGCATGTGTCTATCATTACCACTTTTTATCCAATCCCAGAGGTTCCCTTCCAACCACCCCCCCATCCCACCCCATGCCTGCTTTGCTTTCTCCTACCTCCCTAATCCATCACCAATGGATTTCATGTAACCCACTTACATCTCCTCCTTTAATTGTAATGTATAAAACAAGGTGAAAAAACACCATTCTCCGGAGCATTATCCCAATATGTTGAGATTCTGCTTCCCGGCAATTGTTGACAGTTTGGCTCAAATAAACTCACAAAAATTCTTTACAAGTTTGAATGTTTTTAAGTTAACAGATTGATTTGTTGATTGATTGAGTGATGATTCATTCATTCATTCATTCATTCATTCATTTTGTATTGGGTGCCTATAATACAATATAGTGAGCGAACCATGAGCATCAAACTCTAGGAGATAACTTGGACATAGAGAAGTCGTATGTCATACATCCCACATGCTCAGGATAGTTAGGTGCTGTAGGAGAGAAGAGGGGGAACAATAGGAAGGGGCCAAGCGCTGACAGGTGTGATCGGCAAATTCATCATGGAGGAGGGGCACTTAAAGCTGCTTAACTGTATGGTTTGAGGTCAGAGATTCTGCTGTAAAGATTGGAAGGATAAAGTGTTCGAGAGGTGATGGAGAGTTTATATTAATCAGAGCTTCGAGTTTGAATTGGAGAGTGAAAGACAGGATTTGAAAAGCTGGTGGAGTATGAGATGGTGAAGACCAGCGGAGACAAAGTTGTGAGACCAGATGGCATGCACATCGTCTCCAATGCCAGGCTGCAGAGTTGACAAATTATCTGGTGAAGCAAGGCAGAAAGAACCCTGGGGCCAGTCGCTGAGTTGTGTTTAGTGCGATAACTGGTGTCAGGAGACGTTGGGCTGGAGGGCTATGCACTGTGCCAGTACAGGTGATAGGAGCCAGGAGCCTGGTGGCGGCCTCTGCAATAGAAGTATGGAGTGAGAGGTGAATGATAATGATTGTGAGCAGCCCTGGATACCACCTACTGTGCATTTTTCAGGAAAGCATCCCCTTCCCCACCAACTACACCTACAGACAATGTATATCCATGGGCAAACCCTGCTTACTTCCTGGTGCACAATTACTTATTAACCTGTGGAAATGGTTCCAGATAATTGGGGTAGAGAATCCCAGGATCCAAATGTCTGTAATGAAATATCTCAGGATTGCCCTAGCTGGTTTTGCTCAGTGGATAGAGCATCAGCCTGCGGACCAAAGGGTCCCGGGTTTAATTCCGGTCAAGGGCACATGCTGGGGTTGTGGGCTCGATCCCCAGTGGGGGACGTGCAGGAGGCAGCCAATCAATGATTCTCTCTCATCATTGATGTTTCTATCTCTCCCTCTCCCTTCCTCTCTAAATCAATAAAAATATATTTTTTTTTTAAAAAAAGAAATATCTCAAGATTGATTTCCCTGTCTCTAGTGAGGTCTACATGTAGGCTGAGCCCATATAATGAAAGAAGCTTTTAAAATTCTTTAGGATAAAGATGTGTGTGCACATATGAATTTAAATTTATTAGCTTTTTCATTGGTGGTCTATATATGGTAGCCAATAAGGCTCATCATTAATATTATTCCTTTTGCTATTGAGCTATTTTTGGTCCAAACTGAAAAGGGGCTGCCATGTGCAAAGGAAGTACAATTAGAAGCTTCCCTGAAATGTACACTTTTGAACTGGTTACAAGATTAAGCCACTTGCTGAGTGAAGTGAGTATCCTTAGGATTTGGGTGAATCTGCCAACCCGTCTTCTCACACAATCCTGTTACTTGTGCTTAATTCTAAAATTCACACTTTTTAAATTTCACAAATATTTATTGAGTACCTAGTGTGTGTAGGTGTTGAACTATTCTGTGAAACAGAATAGTCAAAGATTCCTGACCTCATGGAGCATGCCTAACAAGGAGAGACAATCAATACATAAGTAATAGGTAAATACGTTAGTTATATAATATATTAGGAGGAGACAAATGACTCAGGAAGGAAAAGTAAAGAAGAGTAGGAGGGAACAGGGTTGCCACGGAGTGGAGAAGGCAGGACAGGTTTTAGGTAGTGGACATTGTCATCTCCCTTATGAAGGTGACTTGGACAAAGATCAGCATGAGGGGGTTAGGTATACAGGTATCTGGGGGGAGAGAGGTCCACACAAAGAAATCAATGAGTGCCAAGGTGCTGAGGCAGGAAAGTGCTAGAATGGAGAAGAGGCTTTGTGCTTTTTTCATTCCCCTTAGACCAGCGGTTCTCAACCTGTGGGTCGTGACCTCTTTGGGGGTTGAACGACCCTTTCACAGGGGTTGCCTAAGACCATCGGAAAACACATATATAATTACATATTGTTTTTGTGATTAATCACTATGCTTTAATTATGTTCAATTTGTAACAATGAAAATACATTCTGCATATCAGATATTTACATTATGATTCCTAACAGTAGCAAAATTACAGTTATGAAGTAGCAACAAAAAATAATTTTATGGTTGGGGGTCACCACAACATGAGGAACTGTATTAAAGGGTCGCGGCATTAGGAAGGTTGAGAACCACTGCCTTAGACAAACAATGACTCGTATAACCAAGAAAACAGCTAGGAAAATGCAAAAGTTAAGTTTACTTGTGATAATGCTAGTACTAGATTCAAAATTACTGGAAAAAAATAAATGTCACAAACTGATTTTAAGAAGGTGCACAGGGCATGAGGGGAAGTTTCCTGACTTCTAGACTACTGGGGTTTGAATCCTGGCTGTGTTGCTTTCTATGTGTGCGATCTTAGGTGAGGTACGTAGCCTCTCTGTTCCTCAGTTTCCTCATCTGTGAAATGAAGCTAATAGTACCAATCTCCTAAGATGACTATGATTATTAAATGAGTCAATATTAATAAAAAGCTTGGAATTATGTCTGGCACACAGCAAACACTCAAATATTAGCTATTACTATTTTATTACAGCTACTACTTTTATTACTTTTATGAGTTGGTGCCCTAATCTGGAATATTCTTTGCGTGTGTTTGTGTGTGTGCGTGTATGTGTGTGTGTGTGTGTGTGTGATGTGCTTTTATGTTGAGAGTGTGGGGCTTAATTTATAGAATAGTTGTAAGAATTAGGTAAAATCCAACTGCTTAGCATATAGCAACACCTCAATAAACATTATTAGTTTTCTTCCTTATCACATTTCACAGACAAGAAAATTAATAGAGGGTTTTCCTCTTCTGCCTACTAATGAACTTTTGGCTGGTTTATGAGTAGAATGAAGGGCAGGTGAAAACATTCTTTAGACTCCAACTTGGAAACCTGTTTTGTCCTTAGCACTACCAGTGGAACTAAGAAATCCTGGGGGGGAGGGGGGGGCGCGGGCGCGTTGTGAGTATCACTGGAAGGCGAAGAATGGGCAGTAGATGAGTGAATGAGAGTGAAACAAAATGAGAAAACTGAAGAAATAAGGAAGAACACCATTAAGGTGATACCACTTTGGGATGAGCCCATTGGAAAACTAGGAGTCCCTTTCTCTGAGGACCTTTAAAAAGAGAAGGGATGGCACCCATCCAGGTGGGGCAGGAGTCCCTAAAGGAAAGGGGTGAACGAGAGGGTCTCCTGGGGCCTCTTCCAGCTCTGAGTCCAACAGCAGCCCCTCTCCCCAGTTGACTATCCCATTGTTGCACTTTCAAACCTGAATTAGCCTACATTTCCACCTCAGCTTAAAGAGTCATAAATGCCTTAAATACAAAGAGGGCTTCTGTTGAATATACTAAGTAAGACCAAGTCACTGTGTATTGAGGTAGTTGATGTTGAAAAGCAACTTTCTGGTCCTCTGGGATCTGTCCCCAACTTCTCTGGCCATGGCAGCTGTGTGAGCCTCTGTAGTCAGCTGCAGGGGACACACCGGTGCTGGGGGCATTCAGGGAGACGAGAGAAATAAACATGCTGGTGCTGAGAGGGAACCCCGAGATGTGGAGGAGACAGGATGCTGTGTCTCCACAGGGCAGGGGTGGGTGGTGGGTTAGGCAGGAGAGAAGATTGCAGCCCAGTGCCCACTCACCGTCTGCTGCTGTTTTGGTTCCTAGGTGTGGCAGATGTCTCCCGTGCCATGGATCATCCCTTTTCAACAGCATCAAAGGATGGGGAAGGAGCGTGCTACACATCTCTGATTTCCGACATCTGTTACCCACCTCAGGAGGATTCCACATATTTCACTGGAATTCTTCAGAAAGAAAATGGCCACATCACCACATCAGAGAGCCCTGAGGAGCTGAGTACCTCTGGGCCCTCCTTACCAGACGTGCCTGGGACGGAGCCTCGCGGCTTATTTAGTTCTGATTCTGGAATAGAGATGACTCCTGCAGAGTCCACCGAAGTGAACAAGATCTTAGCAGACCCCCTGGACCAGATGAAAGCAGAAGCTTACAAGTACATTGATATAACCAGGCCCGAGGAGGTGAGCTATCAGGAGCAACATCACCCCAAGTTGGAAGAAAAAGACTTTGACTTTAAGAATAAGGACACTGAAATCTCTATAAAATCTGAAAAGTCCCGTGAACCAGAGAAAGCAGCTCCTGTGGAGGGAAAAATCCTCAAGGACCATTTATTTGAAGAATCAACATTTGCTCCTTATATAGATGATCTCTCTGAAGAGCACCATAGAGCCTCCCTGGTCACTGCCCCCATCAAAATCACGCTGACTGAAATTGAGCCTTCTGTGGAAACTGCTACCCAAGAGAAGATCCCCGAGAAGCAAGATATCTGTCTGAAACCGAGTCCTGACACAGTCCCTACTGTCACCGTCTCAGAGCCTGAAGATGACAGCCCAGAATCCATCACTCCTCCGTCTTTCGGAACAGGTAAGGAAATTGTATTCCCTACCTTGGGAAGACCCAGCACATGGAAATCTGAATATTAAGGAATCAAGAATTGCAGTCAAGTCTCAACTTTACTTATTTAATTAACACCCAACTTTTCCAGTCTTGTGCCCACGTACAAAGGCTGAGATTTGAGATAGATGTTAAAGTCCTATCAGATTTGCTTTGTAATGTTTCTTTCTTCTATTGAGGGGAAAGAATGACACACTGGGAACATTAAATCCTCCTGTGGGTCTGCCATTCAGAGCAGAGAGGGAGGTACCACCTACTTCTAGGGCAGCTTTCCTCCCGGACATGCTGGAGGCATCATGTGGTGAGCATCTTGGCTGTTCCCCTGAGATCAGCTGGGTTAACGTGGGCAGGGCCCCAGCTCCAAGTCTGTACAATGAATGGGGAGTGAGCCTCACTCTTTTGGGGGGTCATGGACAATGAGAGGTAACCTACCAAAGAGTACTTCCCTCCTCCCCCTTAAATCTCAGCACTGTCATTTTTATCTTTTAATGTATTGAAGATGTGCATACAATTTTATTTTTTAAACTAAAGGATTTATTCGGATAGAATTTTTAAAAAATATTTTTATTGATTTCAGTAGAATAAACTGCTGCTTTCAGTTTATCCTAAGGAAGGGAAAGGAAGAGAGAGATAGAAACATCAATGATGAGAGGGAATCATTGATTGGCTGCCTCCTGCACGCCCCTCACTGGGGACTGAGCCCACAACCTGGGCATATGCTCTTGACCAGAATCGAACCCTGGACCCCGGGCCTGCAGTGGATAGAATTTTTAAAAGTTTGAAATCCCCTAGGTTGTGATTTTATTCAACTTGAACGTTTTTCTACTCTGGCTCAGGCAGGATGTTAAAACCACACTTAATACATACTCTCAGTACAAAGGGGGTCACCTCTACCTGGAAAAGGCCAGAGTGGTAGCAGGAGCTCCCCCACCTCACCCCGTGCATCTCCCATCATATATGCATTTCCATCCCATGTGCATCTCCATCTTGTGTGTGAGTGCCCATGAGGCACCAGGATGAAGAGGACAGTTTGAGGGCCTTGAATCTTTCCCTGTTTCTAGTGGCTGGCATTCTGAGCCTACCCAAAAGTGATTTACAAACCTAAAAAGTGATTTATAAAAAGTGATTTTCAGCACCTCAGCTGAATGAGCTTCCACTGAACTCTTAAAATGGATCCAAAACCGCAGGATTAGGAATGATTGCTCTACACCCTGATATTGCAGTAAGTCCAAGCGTTAGAACGAAGTGGACTTAATGGAAGTCCCTGCTATCCTATTTCCCTAAAGATTTAGCATCAATTCCTCCCCTTCCCCAACCTTACCGCAGACTCATTCAACTATAAAGTTCCAGGGGGTCTTAAAAATCCACTGCGCCAAGTCCCTGATTTTCAAATGTATTCACTCATTCAACAAACACTTTGCACACATGTCCTTTTGGTCAGTCACTCTACTAAGTACTGATGACAGAATTTTAAAAAACAAACATAAATCGGTTCCTGCCCTCTAGTGGGGCAATTGACCAAGAGAATAGACTCTGGTGTGATTTGTATTCTGAGAGAGGAAAACATAGAGTGTTGAGGAGCAGCAGGGTCCAACAGCTCCCCCGGTGAACTGGCACCTGCAGTGACTCTTAAAAGAGCAGGAGGAAATAAACAGGTAAAGGGGAGGGGCGGCCTTCTAATCAGAGAAGGTACAAGGACAGGAGGTATGAGGGTACAGTGAGTTTTCCATAAAATATAAATTAAGATTTGGTTGTGATGACAAATAAGGAAGCTGAGGCCCTCAGAGTATTAGATGTGAGTTGAGTTGTCCCAGCCTACAACACGAGATAGGGACATAACTGGGTCTCAAAGCCTCCTTGTAGTCTTTCTGGCAATGCACCGTACAATCCTATTCCACAAGATAAAGATATGGATGCTCTGAAGATGGAAGCTACATTACTAGCTGTCTTTTACAGAGCTCCAGGGTTGCTTGGTGGTCAATCTAGAAGAACTTCAGCCAGTCTTTAGGAAGAGTGAAATACCCCAGCGCATATAAGTCCATTTACATGGCACATGCCTCATGTACAAATTGAAGTTTACAAAGTTAATGATAAAGACTTGATCAGGGTTCATTAGTTATTATTATGGACTTTTCATTTTTTAATAACCATCTGGAGAAACTTCAAGAGAAAACGAAAACAGATATGGCTCACATGACCTTAGAGTTTTATGATCTTGAGTTGCCCAGTTGACGGCATGGGGTTAGGGCAATGTTTTTCTCTGTAGTTTCTCCAAATAAACATCCTAAGCAAGGTTTATTCAAGAAAGAGAAAGCCCCTTATCCCATTGCACAGCTCTCTCCCATGTTCAGCTCCTCTCTTCACCCATCCTCTACATCATAATACCTGAGTCATAAAACAACAGGTAAGAATAAAATTAATAGAAGAGATAGAAGGAATCAGCTTGTCATTGAGACCTTTCTCCTTATTCTTTTTATCCCAAAAGTTTAGCCTAACCCCCTTCTCAACTTGTGAGTCCCTGACATCATATGACACTCTACCCATAGACACTGGACAGTTTGGGCTTTATTACATCTGTTGGGTCTGGGGTCACTCTGCCATTTCCAGTGCCAACAGATAAGGCAAATACCAAGAATTACATAAGATTCTACATAGAAATTGAGGGAAAGGAAAACATTCTAAACAAAAAAAGTTCTGTTTATCATTGTGTAATAAATAAGAAAATCGCCAATTCTGGGGGATATTTCTAATTATGTGAATCATGAATCAGGAGAAATTCTAATTTAGAACAATTTCAGTCACAGACCCTGAAGCTTAAGCAAGGAGTCTAATATATTTTCTTCAATTCCAGTAGACTATTTCCTTTTGTAACTTTCTCCAACATAACTGTTTTCATCTTGCTAAATAATTATACACCAAGGTACAGAGGCAACAATTCTTTTATTTTTAAATATTGAAAGTTTCTTCTCAGCAAATATCAGTCAAAAGTACAAGTGAGGCATTTTAGATAAATAATAATTTCCCTGATGCACCAGCCCATTGACCCATGGGCACCATGTTTTTTCTGACACACACACCTAGAGCTTGTTTTGGTGGTCATGGATTTTCTTTGAGGTGTTAGCCTCAGAAAGGCCAATAATCCAGAGGTCATCATTAAAGCACCCAGCTTCCCTTAAAAAGAAAGGAGCAATAAAAGGTAAAACAATTTTAATTTAATTTTCTTTTCTTTGTTAATCCTCACCTAAGGATATTTTTCCATTGATTTTTAGAGAGTAGAAGGGAGAGGGAGAGACAGAGAGAAATAAACATGAAACATCTATGTGAGAAAGACACATCAATCAGGTGCCTCCCGCATGCACCCTGGCCATTGCTAGGGATTGAGCCTGCAACTGAGGCACGTGCCCTTGCCCGGAATCAAACCCGGGACCCTTCAGTCCTCTGGCCGCAACACTCTATCCACTGAGCAAAACTGGCCAAGGCCAATTTTAATTTTAACTCTTTGAAAATTACTGTTGCTATTTCCTTGCATTGATGAGGTCTGTGATTCTCCTACTCATTTTCAAAATTCATTCTTTTATTTAAAAAATACTTACTGAGTGACTTCTCTATGTCAGACACGTGCGGGACACCAGACAAATTGCAGTACAAGATTTATGAAGTCCCTATGCTCATGGAGTTTACCTGCTAGTGAGAGGAGACAATAAAAAGAAATACATAAATAGGTAGTGTTTACGGAGTGTGAGTGCTATAAAGAGTGATAGAGTGTTGGGTGTGAGGGGTCAGGGATGGCCTCTCTGAGAATGCGACATGTGATCTGAGATCTGATTGAGGAGAAGCACCCCACAATTCAAAGAGAGGGGCCCAGGAACAGAGGATAGAAATGCACAGGCCCCAAGGCTGAATTATGGAAGATGGTGTAAAGGAGTAAGGAAGAAGTATGGAATAGAACTGAGTTGGAAAGGTAGGCGGGGCCTAGATTATTCAAGGCTTCATGTACTAGGATAAGGAATTTGGATGTTGTTTCAAATGCAATGGGAAACCATCGGAGGGTTTAAGCTGGGAAGTACCATCATTCATTCAACAAATATACATTAACCATTTACTCCAGGCATTGTACCATCAGCACTGGGGGTCTATGATGAATCACAAGATTACTGCCTGCATGGAGCTTGCGTTCTAGTTGGGAAGACTTACACACAAGTAAATGAATATATAATATAGCATTAGGTAGTTAACAATGGTTATGAAGAAAAATAAAACAAGATACAGTGTAAGAGGGGAATGGGGAGGTGAGGAAAGGCTTCGCTTTGCTGGTGGGATGAGGGGGCAAGCCAGGCAGATAGCTGAGGTAGGACAGCCAGTGAAGAAGCTGCAGCTGGGAACATCCTGTGTGTTCAAGTTGCACGGAAAGTCACTGTCGCTGGAGCGGGGAGAAGGAAGGGGAGAGCGGCAGGATTAGACTCGTGTTTTCAGAGGCTCCCTCTGAGTGATGAGGGGAGAGTCAGCCAGCAGCAAAGGGGACACCGGCATGGCAGCATCGTTCACAGTTGGACACTGGCAACTGCAACTTGGGAAACTGGCCATGTTCATGTTTCCTTTTATCCTTCTTAATCATATCGTCCTTATTAGCAGCAGCCGCAAACACATCTTCCCAGGTAGGGTGGTTCTAACCTCCTCAGTTTCTAGATTCTATTTTATTATTTTTATTGACTGTTTTCAGCTTTGCTGTGTTAGTCTTGACACATAACAACCAGTATCTTAGCTAAACTCCCATAAGGTTTTAAATGAGAGTAGGAAAACTTCTCTTTTGGTCTAAAATTTTCCCAGGTTCCTCCCAGCACTTTGTTAAATTTTAGTTCCCATTAAAAATGGAGGGCAGCCCAGCCTACATGGCTCAGTGGTTGAGCGTCAACCTGTGAACCAGAAGGTCGAGGTTCGATTCCGGTCATTGATGTTTCTCTCTCTCTTTAATCAATAAAAAATATATATATATAAAAGAATGGAGGGCAATGTCTACACGATCTATTTAGTTCCTTTTGACTCATAAGAAGGATGAATTCTTTTAAAAGTAGTACCTTTACTTGCCCAAGATGAAACCCATCAGGCCCCTTCCTCCCACACCCCAGTTGTCTAGTAACATCCTTACTCTTGAGTAAGAGATCAACCGGAGGACTTGTATACATGCATATAAGCCAGTGGTTCTCAACCTTTCTAATGCCGCGACCCTTTAATACAGTTCCTCATGTTGTGGTGACCCCCAATTTCATTGTTACAAATTGAACATAATTAAGGCATAGTGATTAATCACAACACAATATGTAATTATATATGTGTTTTCCGATGGTCTTAGGCAACCCCTGTGAAAGGGTCATTCGACCCCAAAGGGGTCGCGACCCACAGGTTGAGAACCACTGATATAAGCACAATCAATAGACGTGGGAGGGGGGAGGAAGGAGGCAGGGGGTAGGTCAATGGGAAACAAAAGGAGACATATGCATTACTATTTGTAATACCTTAAACAATTAAAAAAAAAACCAAAAAACTCTTGAGTAAATGAAGCAAGATCCTTGAGCCTTCTTTTCTGAGTGCTCTAACACGTGGTTTTCAATTGGAGGTAAGTAGGGTTGCCAAGTAAAAACTCAAATTTCATGGACCACACTTATATTAATAAAAAGTCATTTTTTAGCTGATATTCAAATTTAACTGGGTGTCTTGCATTTTTGTTTGCGAAATCTGCCAACCCTAACTGGAGGTGACTACTGGAATCACTTTTGGAGTGAGTGGTTACAAAAGGCAGATGTGGGGACCCCACCCAGACTTCCTTCTACAAGTCAGAATTTCTGAGGGCCATTTTGAGCCTTACACCTAATTAAGAACCAGTGTTCTAAAGATTTGAGCTAGTCCTCAAATGAGCTCTATTTATCAGTACTTTCTGAGTGCCAGGCACTGCACTAGGTGCTGGAGATCTGATTTTGAACCAAAATACCTTGGCTGCCCTTTGCCTTCAGTGGGTGCTTTCAGTTTGGGGTCAGGGAGATGGGGGAGGTGAAGAGACAGACATTAACCAAATCATCACACAAATACAAACCACCCGGGGCTTCCGGTTGTGCAGGATGAGCCAGCACACACCTGTTTCCTGAAGGACCCATTCCCAGGCTGCCTTGCACCCAGGATGAGCTGCCCTGCAGGGCCATTTGTAACCCAAGGCCCTGCCTACCTGCTTGGAGGTCTCCTAGGAACGTTGAACAAGCTGGAGTTTGGTCAGCCTGCAGGTCAGATGGTCAGACAGAGGCTTCCAATGGGAGAAACTGGACTAGTATGAGCCACAGGAAGGGAAGAGGTCTAAGATCAGAATTTTCTCTCTGTCCCATCAAAACAGCTCACTGTTCTGACTTCCGTGTTTCTGGTATGTAATTCCTGTTCATTTTACTCACCCAGGTTCACCATTTCTGAGTGACCTCTGACACCCCATTTTTTTCTCACCCGCCACATGAGTCAGACACTGAGTCTATGGTTTTTCTCCCGTGTTTCTTGAATTGTCCTGTCTTTTCTATCCCTATGGCCACCACAACTCATTAGGTTGTCATAATTCCTCCCTCAAGGATTGCAGTATCCTCTTAATGGGCCAGAACTAAAAAATGATCCGAAAGTGATCAGTGAATTTAGGCAAGCAGAGCAGAATCCAGACTAAAGGGGTGCATCATTTAGATTCAGATAAATTCCCAAATCAGTGGCTTAACATATATAAAGTTATTTCTCACTTATAGTACAGTCTAATATAGGTCAGGCAGTTCTATAAGTGCTAATTCAAGGGAAAAGCCTCCTTCCATCTCTTTTTATTTCTTTTTATTGAGATATAATCCACATAGCATACAATGTGCCCATTTACATTTTAATAGCTTTTTGTCTATTCACAGAAGTGTGTATCTAGCACCATAATAAATTTTAGAGCATTTTCATTAACCGCCCCCCCCCCCAAAAAAAAAATCCATTACCCCTTAGCCATCATTCCCAAGTAGTTCTTGCTCCCAGTAGGGCCAGAGACCACTGTCTAGGTCCAAATATTCTGAAAATCCTGCTATAGGGCAAGGGAAAACCAAGTTCCTGAAACTATTGTCATGGTGATCCCAAGGGTCAGAGATATAGGCAAGATTGCCAAGGTTTTCGGCCCATCTGGATAGACACCAGGTAGCAGCCAGGCATTCATACCAGGGGGCTGCGGCACTCTCGGGTTCTGTGCTTCTCCTGAGGAGGTGAAGAGAGGGTGAAGAGTAGAGGTGGGCTCCACCCTTCGAAGCCCACTGGGGTTGTGCACTGTGGAATGGGCAAAATCTCTCTCTCATAGGGCTTCACCTAGTTACACTTTTTACTAAAAAGGAGTAAAATGGTTGCTTCTTATGGGAAATATAAAGCTCAGAGATCAAGTTGTACCCCAGGATCTCAATCAGCTTTCTTTATTTGCTTCAAGAAGGGAACACAAACAACAGTGGACAAGGAATCCTGGGTGGTTTTCAGATCTGTTGATATCGGTGGGTCAAATGAAAGGGTTATGTCCACCAGGTTAACTAACGAAATCTGTGACATTGGAAAACTTCCCCGGGAGAATAAATCAGATACCGAAATCAATGACTTCTAGAGTCTGGGTCACGTGGAAACAGGAAAAACAACCGAGGTGCTGCTGTTGCTAGGAAGTTGCTGGGTCACTGTTTAAACAGCCAGGTTGAGATAGATAGGTGTGTGAAACGCTGATTAATTGGGCCTTAACGCTCATTCGCCTTTTAGGTCAGTTGGCCTGTCTTTCCAGCATGGCCCTAGAAACAGATATTTTTGTGCTAATGAGCTATGTGTTTCTCAAGCAATAATAAAACTTTGTTTTATTTCTTCTCCCTGTCCATCTGTCTGTCCATGTGTGTGTGCGCCTCTTCCGCTCTCCTTCGCTCTGTGGGACGACAGAACCATCTGCTGCAGAATCCCAGGGGAAAGGCAGCATCTCCGAGGATGAGCTGATCACTGCCATTAAAGAAGCGAAGGGGTTATCCTATGAAACATCCGAGAGCCCTCAGCCGGCGGGCCACGTGGCCGTCAGGCCCGAGGTCAAGGCCAGGTCCGGGCGACCCACCATCCCCAGCCCCTTGGACCACGAGGCCAGCAGTGCAGAGTCAGGGGACTCAGAGATCGAGCTGGTGTCCGAGGACCCGCTGGCCGCTGAGGATGCGCTGACCTCCGGTTACGTGACCTTCGGCCACGTGGGCGGCCCGCCACCTTCGCCGGCCTCGCCGTCCATCCAGTACAGCATCCTGAGGGAGGAGCGCGAGGCCGAGCTGGACAGCGAGCTCATCATCGAGTCGTGCGATGCATCCTCGGCCTCGGAGGAGAGCCCCAAGCGGGAGCAGGACTCGCCCCCGATGAAGCCGGGCGCCCTGGATGCCATCCGGGAGGAGCCGGGGGCCCGGGCCGAGCAGCGCGCACCCAGCCAGCCGGGCCTGGCCGAGCAGGGCCCCTTCCTTAAGTTCCCCTCGGCCGTCGCCCGAACTGGCCAGGAGCTGCCCTCCGGAGACGGAGCCCCCGCGCCCCAGGAGCCCGTGGTGCCGCAGACACCTGCAGAGGCAGCGAGTTCCAAAGAAACTCCCGCGGCCGCAGAGAGCCCTGGGCCCCGAGGTCCTGGCATCGCGCCCCCTCTGCTGTTTTTCAATAAGCAAAAAGGTAAAGTGGCAGCTTTCCTGGTTGAAGCAGCCTGTCTGCTAGTTGTGCTTTCCCTGGGTGTTCGGGGGGATTCAGCACAGAGTGGTTCCGGCTCAACCCCGTAGTCATGTCCTAGTTGGTCAAACAGGCAAGCAGAGCCCGAGCACAAGGCCAGGAGGATGTGGGGGGAGAGGAGAGAATTCAGAGTCACAGCTGGGACTCCGTGGCAGAACCCTCACTCACGCGGAGCAGTGCCCTGAGCTGGCTGACCCCCAGCCTCCTCAGCGATGAGCATCCTCCAAGATCTCCTGAATGGAGTCAGGGCACCCCTCCTTCCTTCCCAGGGCTGGGTCTCCTGTCTCAGGAAGGGCTGGCTTTGTGTTATACTCCAGCTCATTTCCAATTTCCTACCCTGCCGATGATGGGGAGTGGCCACAGCCCCTCTGGGTACTGGAACCTCCCATTAGCACACCCATTTAGCCGCCAAGCTGTTTCTTACATGGGCCAAGTGGGTCTCTGCCACCCTCCTTTCTCTTACCAAGGAACAAGGGATTTGGGCCTTGATAAGGTTTTTTCCCAGCTAGTCAGGGAAGACAGGGACCAGTGTTGGATCCAGAGTCTCTCTTGTCCCTAAGCAAGACCTAAGGTCACTAAATAATTTTTAAGGTCACTTATAACTTAGAATCTTTTAACTTGGCCATGATAGTTTACCCTGAGAAATCTGGATGTTTTCAAATGCAGGAAAAGCATAAGCCATTATTTTATGTTCCAGACATTGTATGCGTTGAGGGTATTCTTCTTCCAAAATCATCCACCACATCTGATTTCATTATAGAATTCAGCAGAGGAATCAGAATTAGATCAATAAATTAGGCCCTAGACCAGCGGTGGGCAAACTTTTTGACTCGAGGGCCACAATGGGTTCTTAAACTGGACCGGAGGGCCGGAACAAAAGCATGGATGGGGTGTTTGTGTGAACTAATATAAATTCAAAGTAAACATCATTACATAAAAGGGTACGGTCTGTTTTTTTTTTTTAGTTTTATTCATTTCAAATGGGCCGGATCCGGCCCGCGGGCCGTAGTTTGCCCACGGCTGCCCTAGACAGTCTAGTTAATGGGCAGTCAAGTGAAGGTAGAGAACCTCTTCCCAGCTCCTGGGTGGAGAACACCCAGGTAGCACTTTAAAACAAACCCTAAAGCACAACATTTTTCATGATCCCCCTCTCCTACTTATCTCCTCTGCTTTTTGTTTCTTTAGAAGTATTTTGCCCTGAGGGGATAAATGATTTCGAGGGTACACCCTTCTTCCTGTGTATACACTGACTTCAGTGATGTTAATAGCAATTAAAGTGCTTCATATAAGAATAGAGTGCAAAGTCTTTCTCATTATAGGTTGGAAGCTGGCTTCTAAATTCTTTAAAATTAGCACATTGGAATGGAGAAACCTAGAGGGACATAATAAAGCAAACCTAGAGGAATGCGATAAAACAATCATGCGATTGCATGGTGGCTGAGGGCTTAGTCACGTGGCATCGTGTGAGGGACAATAGAAGTGACTTCTTGATTTCCCAAATAACTCTTCCCTGTGAGTTTAAAATATATTTATTGTAGATAGGGAGGTTATTTGATAGCAAAGTTAACAGAGGGAATGTGCATTTGTTATGTGACTATTAAAACTAATTTGGCTTCTTTTGCCACCACTCTGTGATGGGAGCCTCACGAAACAGCATTAGCACGAACAACCAGCGGTGCCCTGCCATCCTGACACAGTCCAGCTTGAGTGCATGTCACTGGACTGTGACAGGCATGTGTTTTCCTAACCAGTGTCCCTGAAATAGACACCACGTGACAGTGCTGTTCAAATATATTTATCCCTAAAAGTAAATAAATCTGAGGGCTTGTTTCCCTCCCTAGTAAATCTGAGAGGCAAGAATGGGAGCTGGGACTGACTGAGTGACCAGACACCCGATGAAGATCTAAGGCCATGGAAAACCTCACATGTGAATGTAAGGCGTCAGGCCATCCTTTTTGGCCAATTCTGGAGTCATTCTAATCCTGTGCAAGTTGCCCCGTGTGGCTTGAACTTCTGCGGCCAAGTTCAGACGTTAGCGAGGAGAGGTGGCAGCCTTTTCAAAGGACGAAGGCATGCAGGGTGAATAGCCTCTGCTCTCTTCTGCACGGAGGCTTCCTTTGAAATCCAGGCTCCCACGGAAACATGCTGCTCAGTGCGGTGCCTATGAAGAGAGACTACAACAGTGATGGCGAACCTTTTGAGCTCGGCGTGTCAGCACTTTGAAAAACCCTAACTTAACTCTGGTGCTGTGTCACATATAGAATTTTTTTGATATTTGCCACCATAGTAAAACAAAGATTTATATTTTTGATATTTATTTTATATATTTAAATGCCATTTAACAAAGAAAAATCAACCAAAAAAATGAGTTCGCGTGTCACCTCTGACACGCGTGTCATAGGTTCGCCATCACTGGTCTACAAGGCCGTTCCTGGGCAGCCAAGCACTGGAGGTCCCGGGCGGATGATGACTCAGCGCCACCAGCAGGTTATTTGAGCTCTGAGGTTCCATCGCAGCAGGGGAGGGCATCAGTGCAGCCCACCCTCCCCAGGTTGATTTTAATCACTGTCAGTGGACAGTAGGATTATGCTCATGTCAAGCAGGAAGAACTCCTTTCTGCAGCGAGGTCAGGTTAGCTTCTGTGTTTCCTGTTCTTGCTCAGTGAAGCCACTGGTATAGATACATTCAAGTTCAGGTATTCACAAGAATGCTCATTCCTGTGGCTGGGAGTCTTACTGCTGATGCGGGGCTAAGTTTTAGAAAGGTCCATAAATCATTAGAAAAAGGTTTAGCAAATACCTGGTAGTATCGTAGCAGGTATTGTCAAGGAGCATCAGGCTTGACTGGTGCACATGCCCTAAAAGGTTTATTTTGGAGATTTCTTGCCTTTCAGAGACTTCTGTTGCTGTTGTACTGGAGACAAAATGCAATTTGTCGTATTCCAGTTTCCCGACTCTGTGCACCCCTGAGCTCGTGCTACCCTGTAATTCTCTTCCCCCAGACCTTCCAGGTGGCCCTATAAACTTCAGAATCTGACAATAAAGATAAGTTTTCATTGCTGCAAGGTTAGCTCTAACTGTTAGGAGCACCTGAGTGAAAAGACAGCAAACTTCCTCAGGAAATCACTAATACTTAATGTAGTACCCTCAGGTGGGTGTGTGGTACTTACCAAACCATTTGATTGTGAATCTTTTTTATTAGAGCATGCCTCGGGGTTCGTCTTCTAGGGAGTACTTTTGGGGAAATAGTGGTCTCTTCGCATTCCCATTTCCTGTATTCTGACGACCTTGCAACTCAGAACAGTGGTGCTGGACCAGCCATGTGGTTATCATGTGGGAGGAAGCCTGTTAAAAATCTCAGACTCCACCCAGACCTACTGGGTCAGAATCTGCATTTTAATGAAGACCCCCAGGCGGTTGGTACATGCATGTTAAAGCTGGAGAAGCAGCGTTTCAGGCTAGGGCTGGGTCAGCTTCCACATTCCTACCTGAAGCCATTCTGGTAAAAGTCACCAATGACAACCTTCTTGCCCCCGAAATGGCCTCATTTGAGTCTCAGCTTCCTTGTCCGCTCAGATAATGTAATGTCACACTGCTGACCAGTTCTTAAAATATTAGTGAGAAAGTAATATGTTCATCATAATAAATTTAAACTGTACAAAAATGGTGCAAAATAAAAAGTTAAGGTTCCCCTATTGTACCCTCTTGTTGCTAATTCTCAGAGAGAACCCCAGACTTTTGTTTTGCTTTGGTTGCTGTTTTTGTTCCTTTCAGACATTTTTTGAAGTGTGCAGGCATACACAATTTATTGCACAGGTGATAGCATATTGAACAGACTGTTTTGTAACTTATTTCATTTGACAGTAAAATCCGAGATAGTATCCACTCACACGGACATTGTTCTTTCCTCAGAACCTTTTCCTCCCTTATCTCTCTGAAGTTTCTCTTTTCTGGGTTTCTCCTTACTCTCTGACCTCCTTTCCAATCTCTTGCTACCTTCTTCCCAGTCCCTCATTTCTGTTTTCAGCCACCGCCGTCTGTGTAGCACCTCCCAGCTCGCTGGTTTTGGAGAAGTCTCTTCTGAGCTCCATGCCCTTTTCCCCAGTGACGATTGGACATCCCACAGGTGCCCCAAATCCAATACATTGATTTTCTTTGTCAAAATCTTCTCCTTTCCTTCTCTTCCCTTTCCTTCCTGTCCTGAAAAGATACCATTCAGGCCTCATTTTGGTGTGAACATTCAAATTCCGTCTGGATCTGAGTAAAGACTCATTAGCCTGTAACAAAGTTAAAAGTACAACCTGATTGTAAACACTTCAGTGGAAGGCTTGCGCTTTAGTGTTTGGTTATCAAATTGTCATCCAAATGATCCAGAATGTTCTTAACATTTGAAAAATTGTCATCAAAATAAAGGTACAAAATGTAAAAATTCTCTCTGTAGAACTCTCAGGAATGCACCCAGTGGCCCCAGTTGGAAAAATATTGGGTTAAGCTACTGGTTCTCAAAGTGTGGCCCGGGGACCAGGCTCCTCAGAACCTCCAGGAGTGCTGATTAGAAATGCAGGTTCCTGCTCAGCCTGGCCCCAGAACGACAGAATCAGAATGGGCCCAAGCATAAACCTGCGCTTTTAATAAGCACGCTGAAGAGCCCTTTGCTTGTAAGCAGATGAGCTAAGCAGCCCAGACCTGTAGTAAAAAACACATTGGTGAGTCTGCCCTAAGCATATGGCGGTTTTTAATTAGAGAGACTGAGAGGGCACTCAGCCCTTTCCATCCATTCCTGGGCCCTGGGAGGCAGGCCTCTGCCCCTCCCCTCTGTGGGCACCAGCTGCAGCAGCCTGAGCTTGCAGGGCTCAGCCCCTCGTGGCAGGGCAGAGCTTATCTCCTCCTGAGGGAAGTGATTTGCAGGAAGGCTACCAGATGGAGGTCTTCTCAAATAGACGTAGCATTTATGATGCTTATTATTACTCTTCATCACTATGCCAGACATTGCTTCTGTCCTAAAACATTTGGGAGAGAAGCAAAATAAATGTGACCCATTTCCTTTTCTTCTTGTAATTCTAAAAGCATCATTATACTCTAGTCCTGTGTATATTTGCTTCCCTGAGACTGAATTCATAAATCAGGCTGTAAAGATTCTTGGAAAGTTTCATTCTTTCATGGGGCAGATTCAGAATCAGCCTGAGGACTCTGTTATAGCTGCTTCTCCCCACCTCCCCACCCCCATACCAGCTTTCAGCAAGATGGGCCAGTGACCGCCAGATAAAGTCTGGCTTCTGTGAGGATGTAAATGGAGATGGTGAGCCTTCCATCTCAGACTGTTCAAACCAGCTGTTTTTGCGACACTTCGCCCAGGGACAGAAGGTACTCTTCCGGTCTAGGCATCCCAGAATGGGGCTGCCAGTAGCCAGCTCACCCCCCTGTTTTTCCTTCTGACACAGTCACAAGACCTATGATTTTTAAGTGGTGACTTCAGGACACTAGGGAGGTCTCCTTCTCAGCCTTGGATAAAGTTACTCCAAATCTCGGTGGCCCCAGAATTTAACATTTCTAGGGGCAGATATTCTTGACATTCACTTTCCAGGGTGTGTATATAGATCCAAAATGGTTATTGTACCTCTAATATTTTGATGCAAATTCTTTGGGACACAGTGCCCCCTACCTTCCTGATAAATTTTGCGCAGGCACGGAGTAGACATAGATCAGCTCCTAAAATGGATTCAAATCAACTTGAATTTGCCTGTGAAGATAGTTCACAGATGGAAAACATTTTGATGCTTCCAAAGAACAATAGCCCTGTTTAGATAGTGATGCCGATTTTCTATCCAACCCCTTTATCTCTCAAATAAATCATCTTCCCTTACTGATGCAATCATGGGACTTGGAGGATAAAATCCACATTCTTCTCAGAGCCAAGACTGGCTCCAGAGGATTTTTCCACCCCCTTTCAGTGCTATCCTCGCTGTCCTCTGATATGTACTCACAGATATGGTCTCTAAACTTCTGGATTCTGTCTTTGCAGCCCCACAAAACACTTCTGTAATACAAGATGACACAAGTTTTACCCAGTGTCAGGCCAATATTATTAAAGCAAGACCTTACCGATTCATCCTTCCTTTGATTCAACCGATATGGCATACTGTCTGCCTGACACTAGCGATATAGCATAGCGGTGACCAAGGCAGACCCCTCACTGGGCTTGCATTGCAGTAGGGGGTTTGGGGGTTGACTCAAAAGGAAATAAACAGAGTGGTGTGTGAGAGAGCACCTAAGTGGTGGTGACATTTAGAGAGGAAGATCAGAGAAGGAGGAAACTACGGAGTTCTGAGCAATAGGAAATGCAAAGTCGTGGGTCATTCTAGAAACTGTAAAAAAGGTCGGTGTAGCTAGAGTGTGGTAGGCAAATGGGAGAGTGGCAAGAAATGGATTTGGAAGGTTGACAGTGCCTTTTCATGCCCAGACCAGGGTGTAGAGTTTCGTCTTTATGTCAAACGTTGCAAAAAGCCACTGAAAGATATTTAAAGTAGGAAGTCATATGACCTGCTCTGCATTTATAAAGGTCCCATTGGCTGCTATAGGGAGAAAGGGTGGGAGGTGGACCAGCATAGAAGCAGGAATACCCATGAGGAAGCTATTGCCATAGTGCCTGCATGAGATGACCGTGACTGGGAGAGGGCGGTAGTAATGGGGATGGGGAGAACTGGATGGATTGGGATATACTTTGAAGATTGACTCAATAGGACTTACCGATGCATTGGGTTGGTTGTGGGGAGGACTTTATCCCCAATACCTCTCATATTTTAATTTTCAGCACCATATGATTACCAATATATGCAAAAATATTTACAATGGGAAAAAATATCCCAAACTTTGATGCCGTTTCATTAGTATTGAACCCGTTTGTTGTTGGTTTTTTTTGGGGGGGGGGGTCTGCTGTTGGAAAATCATCATTTGGGTTATGATGGCACTGAAATATTCTCACAGTTTGAGCTCTATATCTAGTATATTTCCATGGACAAACATCTGAGGGTATAATGGTTTAGGTCAGTGGTCACCAACCCGTGTTCCATGGACCACTGGTGGTCTGTGAGGTCCAAAAGGTGGGTGACCGCTGGTTTAGGTGACAGTGATGTTTGCGTGGCTGAGACTGGAGCTGGAATGAAGGTTAAATAAGACACATAGTGAGGTAGGCAGGGATTGTGGACAAGCCAGTTGGTTGTTTAAAAAGAGTTAGACACAAGTTTAGCTGGGGCCAGTGGCTCACAGAAGCTTCCAAATGGCCAAAATACAGTCCCAAATGTGAATCAAAATCATACTAACAGATGAAGAAAAGACAGCAGCCTGCCAGAGAGCAGACGCTAAAGTCAGAGGAAAGGTAGTTGGAAGGCAGACACTCAAATCAGGAAATGAAACGCAAGCAAGCATGCTACTGGGTGTAGTTACTTCAGCTCACAGTTGCCCGTGGTCTTTCTCTGCGATCACTCAGTGCTTCTTCAGTCAGCACCTCTCTGTACTGGTCCTCCTGGGTTTTAAGTGACCTAGGCCTGAGACGGTGGCCCTCTTCTGCCAGAACTTTTCTCTGTCCTTCTAGAAATCGGGGATCAGGATAAGGAGAGTGGATTAGGGGCTCAATGGAACTGGTTGGTTTTTCTAGACAATGTTTCTCAAGTGTGTTTGGTGGAGTATTTACAATAGCGGCCGTTTGTTGCTGGGGAAAGGCGCAGGAATCTGTTTCGTTAAATAGCTTCAAAGTGAACCCTCAGTACATCCGAGTTTGAGAATTATTATTCTAGGAACTGTGTTGAGGCTGATCGGTCAAACTCCTCAGAGTAATCTTTGACTGGCTTTTCCAGTAGTCCCCAACTTTTTCTAGGGCCTGTGCCAGAATCCTGAAAGTTGGATTTCTGTTTGGGCTTCGATGTTAGTTGAAGTGGGTTATGTGTGGGGTTTAGAATGAAATTTATACTATTTACTCTGGACTTTCTCCTCCTCATGAGAGAAGTGGAGGGGGGATTATGTGACTCACCAGCTCATTCTGGAGGATGCTCCTACCATCTCCCCACCTCACAGAGCTCCAGAACAAAGACCCTAAAAGGACATGGTGGGAACACAGATAACTAACTCCTCAGGCTCCCATGAGGCCTCCTGGTCAGAAGGGCGCTCCAGATGGCCTCTGCCCATAGCTCAGAACATTCCTGGGAGAGGGAGAAGGCCTGAGGGTGGGGTCGAGCTTTCAGTCACAAATGGAGAGTAGCAAACTTGATCTTCTCACACAAGATCAAAGTTTTCACCACCATTAATAAATTATTCAGTGCAAAGCTGTGTGTTCTGGTAAATATAGCATTCCAGCTTAACTCATCCCTTCTGGCAAGTACCCTGTTTTCTTACAACTCTTGGCTGAACTGAAATCTTGGGGGATTTATTCACACACACAAAGTGCTTATAAAAACAGAATATGTGTCTTAAAACTAATTATTTTACTTCCAAACTCATTATTGTTTGCTTCTTTCTAATATCTCTAGGAGATTTGTTTTATTCTGCACCTAAAATGGGAGAGGAATTAAGTAAAGCAGAATAGTGACTGTTCTTACTATCTCTGCTCACTGTTAATGTCTATTGCCATCCAGTGGTCGAGATGAAAATATCCAACCTTCTGCTTTTTTAACCTCATCTCAAACCACCACAATTTAAAATTTACAGATCTCCTGAGCTATGATGTAAGAAAATATGTCTTTAAATGATTTTACAGTGTCCACAGGGCTGGATCTCTTATGTGCTGGTCAATCATTTAAATCACCATTCGCATTTTCCTTGGAACAACCACAAGGCCAGAGGTTCAAAAAAAATTCCTAAATGGGTAAATTAGTTTTTACCAAAATTAATTTTAAGGTAAACCATTAATTTTAAGCCCATACTAAAACATAAGATATAATGCTATGCAGAATGTATGAACCGTAGTTTTATACTAACTTCATTTTTGGATCAGCACCCTCATTTTAAATTGAAGTCAAGGGTTGGAGGTGGTAGTTGTTCTATGTGATACTGGCGGGGGGTGGGGGATAGAAGAACCAGTATTAGAAATAAGATTTGACTCTCCTTCAATGTCCTTTTCCAATGCAATTGATTTCCAGGTAGTTGATTTGCTTATAAGCAAATCTAAATGCTTTTTCTATGTTGTTTAGAATTTGGAGCTCTAAGATTTAATATCCTAAATATATATTTGATATCCTAAATATATAAATAGTTTCATAATTATACACACTACGCACATCTAGTTCAAGTGTTAACATGGTCAGTCAGCTGGAAATTCAATCTAATTCCCTGAAAAGAATTTAATTTAAAAAAATTTTAGCTTAGCTGACTTATGATTGAGTCAGTTTTACATAGATTCATAGTTCTCTCAAATGTTGGAAGTAAATAAAATCACAGATAGCTTGATTCTAGCTAATTTTGATATAAGTAAAATGACCTCATTGTCAATTTGACCCTTTTATTATTTTTTCCTTCCCTTTGATGGGACCCATATTTTTAGGCCATTTTTTTTATTCTTCTGAAAACAGAATCTTGATAATTGGGGTGTATTTTATATATTCCATGAAAATGTGCTCTAATTCCAAAGCTCCAAATCTTGGCTTTGACTTGATGTCTGAAGCCTCTCATGGTTTACATTCTGGTTTCCATGGAGACCACATGTTTCCCGTTAGTGTGGCTAAAACCATGGAGGCCTTGATGGAGAACCCTCTAGGCCAAACCCCAGAGGCCGAGGGCAACGTCTTTTGTGAAGAGACACCTTTTGATTTTAGCCTTACTGTTCATCTGTCAAATCTGTACTGATTTGCCTCTAGGATGAGACATAAGATCATTCAATTTCTCTCCCACTGTACGTAATATTTGCCCTTGTAATTAATATGATGCCCATTTGGTAACAGGTAAAGATGGGTAACTCTCCACAAAATTGATACTTCCTCTTCCATAATATGGAGTTAATGTTGGGAAGTGGCTGCCCAGTCTGGGACTGCATTTCCCAGCCCTCCTTGTATCAAGGTGAAGCTATGAGCCTAATTCTTATCACTGGAATGTGAGTGGAAGTGATATGGGTCACATCTGGGGCAAGATGGTGACGATGAAATTGTGCCTTTTCCTCCTTCAAGGCTCTAGGCCTAGAGGATGACAAAGGAGAAGGAACCTAGGTCCCTGAATGACTACCTAGAAGAAATCTGCCTCAGTGTTCCTGAACTTTCCCTGCTTCCCTTTCCAAACACACATTCCTGTATTCTGTATCCTTGGCATCCTCATGCTCTCCATTTCTTAGAGTGAACTACACACATTTATTTGATATAACAATTCTTTTTCCTGTGTTAGTGAACTAGTGTTGAATCCTCATATGCAGCAGATCCCCAGGAGATCTGAAGGAAGGAGCCACCTTAGAGTAAGGTTGGTCCACAGACTTAGGGAGTAGTAGGCCAAGACGCCATTCTCAGCGCTGTGTGTTCTGAAACACAAACATATCAGAATCTGGTATAAACCAGAATGCCAGTTTATAAATTTACACTGGAGATGTACCAGGGGAACTCCATCCTAGTATACAGATCAGCTCATTGTTGCCTGGTGAGTGTAGAATTGGAGCAAAAAGAGTGCATTGTTTCATTGGAAATTTCCATCATATTTGGCAGCCTGTGAACTGTTCTGTTCTCTAAGGACTGGGATCCTCAACTAGAATCCTGTCCCCTCCAATGACCCCGTGTCTCAATTCCCCTTCTCTAGACTCTGCATTATTTTGACTGCATATCCCCTCTTCACTGGGACAAGGAATCATGGGGCAGCTGGGTTTAGATTCTAGCTCCCCCATGTGTCACTAGCTGTGTGATTTGGGGCAAACCTGTCAGTCTTCTTTTTCATTTGCTTAAAGGAGAGAACAGTAGCTGCATCACAGAATTCTTGCAAGGATTAATTGAAATAATTTGGTTAAGTAATTACTCTCTCATTTTATTACTATTTAAATATTTATGTTAACAATTATACAATGAGATGGGGCTTTGGAAGAATCTAGTTCAGTTACTCATTTAGTGCAAGAATTATTTCTGCAACATATTCTTTCATAAAATTTCAATTAATAAGTTTACAGGTTTTCTTCATATGTCACAGTTTGGCTGCTTTCCAATGATTTATAGGACGTTGACTTGATTTCACTAATAAGCTCTTTCCCAAGCATATTTTGAGACAGGTTGCCTCTGGGGAGGTTTCCTGAAGCCAGCTGACCCAATTTATCATCTTCTGTTGAATGGTGCCCCCCCCCCCGGCCCCCGCAAAAAAATATATGTTTAGGCCCCAACCTAAATATCTTTGACTGTAATGTCCACAGATCAATATTTTTTAGTACCTTCAGGTGATTTAAAACATCCATCTGGGGTTCCCAAGCATTGAGCTCACCCTGTCTGTGGTGAATGGGCTCCTGTTATCTTCAGCCCCATTTGTTGTCTCTGCTCACGCTCTGGCATTCTGTACTGTTTTTACTGTTAGGCCACGCTGCAGTAAATAAGCCCCAAATCTCAGTGGCTGAGCTCCCTGAACATTTATTTTTAGCTCACAGAAAATCTGATGCTATTTGATGGGGACTCTCCTTTATTCAATTACAAAAGGGTCCGAGTTCTCGCCCTCCATGCCACTGAGTATCAACATAAGACTTCCAAGTTGCCACGACAGAGGGGAAGAGCTAGAAGGCGGGGCACACTAGTACTTCAAAATCTCCTTCTGGAAATGACACATGTCACTTTTGCTTATGGTCCATTGGCCAGAATTAGTAACATGGTTCTCTCCTGATGCATGGGACACACTAGAAGCCTGATGAGCATCAGGTCCTTGTCACAAACCTCCTGCACAATTCTCTGTTGTTGTAGGTCTTCATAGCACATAATCAGTTCCCAGTGCGTTATCTGTGCATTTGTTTATTGCTTGTCTCTACCGCATAAATTTTTAAGCTCTTTAAGATCACACTCTTTTGCCACTATAATTCCAGTGCCTATAAGGGTGCCTGGTAAGGAGTAGGGACGTAATAAACATTTGATGAATAAATGATGGTGACTCCAGACCCATAGGTGAAACCACTGAAGTGTATTATGGTATTTTATTGTATGCCTTGTGTTTTATGGCTTGTGTGCTCTTTTCCAAGCGCTCGTTTAAATGTTATTGAGTCTGAGGAAAGATGAAAGAATAATAGGCCAATTAAGAAGAAAACATTGTGTGTAGATCCCCAACTGTTACTCACAAAGAGCATCTACCTCGGTGGTTCTCAACCTCGGCTGCACATTAGAATCACCTGGGAATCTTTTTAAAATCCTGATTTCTGGGCCTCATCCTCCGGAAATTGTTTCTTTGTTACTAATGTTGTGGCCCCACCCCATAACAAAGAAACAGAATTTCTAGAGGATGAGGCCCAGAAATCAGGATTTTAAAAAGATTCCCAGGTGATTCTAATGTGCAGCCAAAGTTGAGAACCACTGATCTACCTCTTGGCTGTATGCTCCTGGAGTGATCAGGAAGGCAAATGCAGTCAGCAGAGAAAGATGCTTTCTGAGGTTCAGCTGATATCACCAATAAAAGATTTGAGTTGACACAGCAGAAGGTGACATCACTGTAAGCCTGTGTTCAGCCTTTCTCTACTGAGCCTATGGAAGTTGAAACTTTATAACCCCTATAAAATGGGAACACTTTCTGCAGTGAATTCTTCTTGTTATTTTGAAGACAGTCGGGCCCAATTAAAAAACTAGGCTTGTTATTAAGGCTAGTATAGAGGCAGGAGGTATTATGTAATGATTAAGGCATGAGCTCTGAAATAAGACTGAGTTTCAACCCTAGTCCACCACTTGTTGGCCTCAAACTTCCCAAGCCTTATCTGAAAAATATGGCTAATAATTCCTACTCCCTAGAATTGTAATGAGATGTAAATGGCATACATTGAGTAACATCTTTAAGGAGCTTAAGTTAGTGGGAAACCTGGCACACTGTAAGTGGCAACAGTTATCACATTCTAGGACTGGATCGTGTTTTCGCTCGTAGATACAGCAGTACGTCCCGATTACGGGCAGTAATGGTGTTACCAAGGGTGCGAGAGGCAGCAGGTGGCTCTCCTCGGTGGATTTGCCTCCTGGCCTTCCTTCCAAGGCTGGCTGTATGGCAGGCCTGTAGAGCAAGGCCATGCAGCCCCGCCATGCAGCCCAGCCATGCCCTGGAGCTCCTGTGCACTCAGCATTCCTGTTCCTCAGGTGGGGAGGGTCTGAGCGAACTGCTTCAGCACCTCTTACAGCCCATCTCACGGGCATTATGCCTCCTCATCCACCATTAGGGCTACTTTCCTTTAAAGGGGACTGAATTCATGGCAAGCTTGGAATGCTGACTCTTCTTCCTCATTTCCCCAAGTATAACTCTACTCACAAAGAAGTTTATCCCTGTGATTTATTTTTAAGCAACCTTCTGAACAATCAGGTTCTTTAGGAATATTCAAAATATGCAATCAGCCTTTTCGAGTGGATAGACAAATCCTTGAGGGTTTGTTTCTTATATAATACTAGAGGCCAGGTGCATGGATTGGTGCATGGGTGGGGTCCTGCCAGCCTGCCCTGAAAGGGGCCAATTGGGCCCAGCCGGTCAGGGGGAGGTGACGTGGAAGGTTGGCTGGCCAGCCCTGCCCCTGATCAGGGTGGGAGGAGCCAATCAGGGGCGGGGATGGCAGGGGGAGGGGCCACAGGCAGTTGGTGGGCTGGCCCTGCCCCCAGGTCGAACTCCCAGTCGAACTCTCAGTCGAGGGGACAATTTGCATATTAGCCTTTTATTAGATAGGATGCTTCAGATGCTGTCATTTCTCTCAACAAGCTCTCCATTTTTGTTATACACTTTCAGTTATCCTAAGTGGGAACTAAACTTTGGTGTGGTTCCAATTTAGAGCAGTCCCTTGTCTGCCTGGTCCCCTATAGGCAGGTAGGCTGGCACAGGCTGGGAATAGGATTTATGCATGACTTCTATCTCTATCCTGGGATGTCTCTTGTAACATCTTGTTTTGCACATTATGCTTCATCTTCCTTGTCCACCATTTTCATGCTTTCAAAAATAATTATGGATTAGCTCACTTCAAAAATCCACATAAAGTATTTCACAAGCACTGACAAAGAATTTTCATTCATAAAAATGGCATGTATTTTAATTATCCCTTTAAAAGATAAGGTTAGGGTTGGCCCTTCAAATACTTAACTCTTGTCTGTGATTTGAAAATGAGTATGCGTGCTTCTATTTTTTCAAGATATTTAAAATAGATTACTGTCGAAAGTTGCATACACATATTAGAATAGTATAATGAACTTCAAAATATATAGCAATAAAATTTAATAATCATTTTTCACATTAATTTGATCTACTTTTGGGGGGAGCATTTTTTAAATTAAGTCACAGCCATCAAGTTATTTCACCCAAAATGCTTCAGTGTACATCTCTAAAAATAGCATTTTCTTACATAAGCACAGGACCATTATTACATCTAATAAAACAAATACTTTAACATCGTCTAATGTTCAGTTCACATTAAAATTCCACAATGAATCCTCCAAATTTTTTTCAATTGGTCACTTTTAATTAGCCAGTGAGCAAATAACACTCAGCTTCTGTTTTCCCACTATATTGACTCTAACGAGAACATTGAACTGTGGAAAGTTCCCTTGGTTTGTATATTACATAATGATCAGATCTATTTCCTTTTTTCCTCATTATTTTATTATGGAAATTTTTAAACATACAGAATAGTCTAAATAATGCTTCAGTGTACACCTGTTTACATGGTTCTGTTTTTAATTTTTTTCCTGACTGAGACTCGATAGTATCTATACCTCAGATTCAGTGACAAAGTGAGTATTCTATGGGGCTTCTTTTTATTTTTTATATATTTTTATTGATTTCATAGAGCAAGGGAGAGGGAGAGAGAGATAAAAACATCAATGATGAGAGAGAATCATTGATCAGCTGCCTCCTACACGCCCCACGCTGAAGATCGAGCCGCATCCAAGGCCTGTGCCCTGACCGGGAATCGAACTGTGACCTCTGGTTCATAGGTCGATGCTCAACCACTGAGCCACACTGGCCAGGCAATGGGGCTTCTTTTTAGACGGAAGCCTTAAATAATGTTTGCAAAGCAGATGGATAATATGCTGATTACTTTTGCATGGTGTGTAAATCTTGAGAGCATCTTCTCCAACTGGGTAGCTCATGCCAGCCTATAAATATTATTAAGCCTGACTTTCGGTTGACAGTATTTTTCTGGGGCATCCTCAGCGAGCCAGGAGCTGCGCTGTCACAGCGGCATCACCACTGTGGGGTAAGTGAGAAAATGACAAGCCGCCCCGTCGAACACTGAAGCAATTGGAGCAGGCACTGTGTTTACAGCTTATTCAGTGTTAGTTGTGTTTCAACATTATCTAAAAATATCATGCGAAGGGTCTTAGAAAGGAGAAAACAAATCTGGTTTTTAAAGCGTCTGTCTGAGGGTTGCTGCAGTTGCCATGGAGATCAGAGAAGCAGAGCAGATTTTCACGGCGTTACCACCCTGCGCTTGTTTTGAGCAGGTTCGTGAGACTGGGCTCTTCTTCCTCCCATTCTGGGTGGTTTTGTTCGACATAAACTCGCCTGAATAATATTAACCTATTGCTTGTGTGAAAGCACATTAGATACTAATGCTTGGAGTTGCTTTTAGCAGCAAGATTTAACAATACAGGATTCGTTTTTATCGCAGGTTTTTAAATAGACTGAATCCGCTAACCAGCGTTGACATAGAGCTCAGCTTGGAGCGTAAGGAAATGCTAGTTTAATATTTTAGTGCCATCTGCTGTGCGTTTCATAGCATTCTACCCCATCTGGCTTATTTGCAGCAATCCCCCTGCATCGCCCCCCTCCCCCCCACCGCCCTTTTTTTTTTTCTTTTAGTCTTAGTAGAAGCAACAAATCTCTTTCCAAATCTTTTATACTGATTGGCGGTTTCTACTGATCACTGGGCGAGGTTTTGGCAGAGGAGTCTGTTTCCTTGGCTCTAGGTGTTCATTTCCGGCAGACTTAGGTTTCAGTTCAGTGGAGTGTGCAGGGATGTGTGATATTTATCAAGCAGTTAACACATTCTTACACCTCTCCGCTTTATCTCAAATGACAGCTTGGCTCATGGTGAGTGAACATTTGTAAATTTAGCGACATCAATCAATCAATCAATCAATCAATAGTTATTGAGAACCTATTATGTGCCAGGCTCCTTCCTAGACACAGTGGAGGGAGTGGAGATTGCAGGGGGTTTAGTTAGTGGGAGACTAACAGTATACAAGTAAACACACATATTACAGTATCTTCTCATGTAAGTGCTGTGAATTAGAAAAATAATTCAGGCTAAAGGGAGAGCTATTTTAAATGGGATGGTCAGAGATAAATGGCACAACTAAAATATTGCAGTGGGCATCTCTAATAGGTGATGATTGCTAACAAGGACAACAGATGCGCCTTCCAACCCTGTGCCTGGAGGCTCTTGTTAAAGACAGACTCGTCTTATTGTTAGCTAATTAGTTATCTTTCAACATTAACCAGAAATATTATGCAGATGAAAAACAAATCTGTTCTACGGAAGCTGCCAGGCAGTTTGTATTATTGCTGTGGAACTGGGTGGGCCTTGCACTTGACTCAGGTTGGCAGTTCTTTGGATCGGCACACGATCAGAGCACCTGCATGTGTCTGGCTCTTTGTTGGGTTCCACGGGGACCACCAGGTAATTTAAAGTCAGAACCTGCTCCAGGAGGTGCTTTGCACTGAACACTTCACCAACCCTCCACCTCCAGGGATAGAATGAGTGTATACGGAGCATTTAAATAACAACACCAGCTCCTGTTATGATTAACTCTCACTACAAATGCTGTCAATCTTAAGTGCAATCGTATTGGATTTCAGAGGAGGGAGAAGTACTAAGATGTTCAGTGCATTTCTCTTTACTTACCCTCTTTAAAGATGAGCTTGAGCTGAAAATTGAGCCCCATGGAGACTACTAGTATTCCTATCATTAGAAACAAAGGAGATTCTGAATTAGCTAATTAAAACCATGAACAATCTACATGGATTCATGTGTGTGTGCACACTTTGGCTTACACATGTTCACACATTCACATATGCATCTGCTCATTCATTCATTCATTCATTCAAGAATTAAGTCTCAGGCACCTTAGCTATGGCTAAGGAAAATAAGATACTGAATAAGGCGTAGTCCTTGCCCACAAGGCATTTGTGGGGACGTACGTATAAACAAGTTAATACAATAAAGTGTTATAGGAGCAATGAAAGCAATACTTGTCCCAGCTCTGTCTATGTTATGGATTTATAATGAGCATCACCTTTCTATGCCTGATTTCCTATATCTTAAAAAAAAAATCTGCAGCAGGGAAAAGTATTAGAAGAATCTTTTTCTTAACCTAAAGAGAAAGATTGAATTATCCCAAAGTGATGATAATATTTGTTAGGCTTACCGAGAAATGAGCCACATAAACAGAGCCATTGCTTTAATGGCTTCGGTACCATTATCAGACACTGTAGTGATAGTATGCCAGTGGTAGGGAGGCAAGTGGTAAGAATGTATTGTATCCTCGTTGTCCTGTTTATGCAGCGGAGCTAGTGGATAACTTTAGAGACTCATTAGCTCTCTGCACAATCAAATGTAAAGGCTCGCCTCAGTAGAGGCTGATCGCAGGATAGCTGCAAATTGAGGGAGGTGGAAGCTGAACACGCCCAAGCATCCGCAGTGCTCCCCTGCCTGTGCTAGGAGCCTGGGGTAGCCTGCATGGATGCAAAAGTAAAATTAAGTTTGGGAATAGGGAGAGACTGTTGAATGCCTTATTTATCCTCTACGCTCTGGAGTGCTTTTAATAAGGTTTTGCTGGATTTAAAGGAGAGATTTCAGTCCGTCGTATTACCTTACCGTATGTAAAATTTCCATCCAGTTGAGTCTCACTTTTCAAAGCCAGGAAAGTATTTGTTGGGAGAACTAAAGGCCGCACACGCTGCTTTTCTCTGAATTTTCATGGTGGTGATCCAGCTCTGATTACCCACTTCTCCTCCCTTCCCCCAACCCAATATGCTCAGTTGGCACTAAAATGACATTTCTGTGGTGTATGGCACAGCCTTTGTGAGAGGTGGACTTTTCTCCTAATCACAGGGAAAATCAGGGGCAACAACAGCAGCAAGTCCAATTCCAGGACCAACACTGGCTCTTTCTCCCAGATGCTTTCACTGCCATGTCCTTATCTTCTCTCCTCTCCTCTCTCTCAGTACTGGCAGTTCGATTGCTTCTTCAATTTCCTTTACTTCTGTGCTGCACAGGAAAATGCTGACTTCAAAAAGAAAAACCAGGCCATCCCCTCATTCTATTGCAGGGGCACCCTGTCAATAGAAACAAGGACTAATGTGGAGATTCCAGGGACCCTGGGCCTTTGGAGCTCTGAGAGCTGACTCTTTTATTTTTAATCTTTATTGTTGAAAGTATTATAAAAGTCCTCCCCCCCCATTAACCTCTTCCAGCCCCCTCCAGTCCCCTCTATCCCCAGGCCCTCACCACCCCATTGTCTATGTCCGTGGGTTATGCATATATGCGTACAAGTTCACTGGTTGATCTCTCCCCACCCATCCTCCCCTGCCTTCCCTCTGAGGTCCAACAGTCTGTTCACTCTCTAGGTGCCAACATGTTTTCAAAGCTCTGTTTCTGGCCCTGCCTGGGTGACTCAGTTGGTTAGAGTGTTGTCCTGTACACCAAAAGGTTGTGGGTTTGATTCCCAGTCAAGGCGCATATCTAGTTTGTGGGTTCGATCCCCAGTATGGGAGGCAACTGATTCATGTTTCTCTCACATCGATGTTTCTCTTTCTTCTCTCACTCCTCCTTCCTCTCTCTCTCTCTAATATCAATAAAATAAAATAAAAACATATCCTTGGGTGAGGATTTTGTTAAAAGCTCTATTTCTGTTTCTTCTTCTCCTGATGGCAGATCATACTGTACCCACTGCTCTTTCATTCCATCCTCACAAGACATAAGGAGTAGTGTGTTGTGAGGGAACATTGTTAAATATTCGATAGGCTTTCTGAGCAATGTTGCATAATCTTCTCAGTAGATCCTTGAACCTGGCAGAGATATAATTATTTTGGGGGTGTTCCTTAAAGGGATTAGAATTCAGGGATTTTTATGCTGGGATGATGCTATGGTTTGAATATTTGTGTCTCCCATCCCCAAATGTAAATTTTGAAATCTAATCCCCAAAGATGATAGTATTAGGAAGTGGAATCATTGGGAGGTACTTAAGAAACCGTTGCTTAATCCAAAGTCACAAAGATTCACTCCTATGTTTTCTTCTAAGAGTTTTATAGTTTTAGCTCTTACATTTAGGTCTTTGATCCACTTTGAATTTTTTATTTAGTGTGAGATAGAAGCCCAGCTTCATTCTTTTGTACGTAGATATGCAATTGTCCTGGAATCATTCGTTAAAAAGACTTTTTGTTTCCCATTGAAGTATCTTGTCATCCTAGTCAAAAAACAATCGTCCACAAAGGTTAAGGGTTTTTTCCTAGACTCTCAATTCTATTCCTTTTATCTAGATGTTTAGCTTTATGCTAGAACCACACTGTTTTTGATAAATTGTTTTGTTTTAAGTGAAATCTAGAAGTGTAAGTCCTCTAAAATTGTTCTTCTTTTTCAGTATTGTTTTGGCTATTCTAGCTCCCTTGCATTTCCATATGAATTTTTGAATCAAGTTGTCAATTTCTGAAAAACAGAAATTAATAGGAATTGCTTGGGCCTTGATATGGATCCCTCTCATAGGGATTATGTTAAATCTGTAGTTTGAGGGGGGGGGGGGTATTGCCATCTTAATGATATCATATCTCCCAATTCACAAATGTGGGATATCTTTCCACTTATTTAGGTCTTATTTAATTTCTTTCAACAATTTCTTTTACATATCGTTGTGCAAGTCTTGCACTTATTTTATTAAACTTATTCTTAATTTTTACAATTCTTTTTGGTGCTATCATACCACTACCAATTTTTTTTTAAATACTATTTTGTTGGAATACAGCCATACTCATTTGCTCACATATTGTCTTTGGCTTTTGTACTACAATTGTAGAGCTAAACAGTTGCAACTGAGACGATATGGTCCACAAAGCCTAAAATATTTCTCTCTGGTCCTTTACATAAAAAGTTTGCTAATCTCTGTTCTAGGACATAATTTGTCTGCAGAAAACTCTGACTCTTTTCTTTTTCTCCCTGCTGGGTGGTAAGATGGAAGAGGAATCAAAGTCATTTTATTTGATGTTGTGAAATAAAATAATATTGGGTAGGATGAGTTTTGAAGTTAGTGAGACCTAGGTCTAAATCCCGGGCCAGCATTTTCTGTCTGTTTGATATCTCTGAAATTCTGTTTCTCCTTCTTGAAATTCTAGATCCCTTTTCTTACGAGGGAATAAAGTGACTTGCTAATGTCATATGGAAGAGCCAATGTCAAGAACTGGGTCCATAACTCAAAATTTTCAACCTTTTTGTTCATTTGTATTTCCACTGCTTGGAAGTTAAATCTCTGACCAGGAGATATAATCTAAAATTTGCTCCTCTCCTGCTTCCCATACTAAATTCTTAATATTAGTTTGCTAGGTGTGCCTTTATTACTTACTTATAGCATTTGCTTCTTTTTCACAAAAATTCAAGTGCAGAAAAATATGTTGGTTACTCAATACTAAGTAATATTGGAATGAGTTTTGTTTTCCCCTTAAGAAAAAGATGCCACTCCCATTTCTTAGTAATAGTGTTCTATTTTAGCTCATAAACATGTATGACATATTTTTATTGGCCATAATTATATAGAAACTGTAGCAGTTTCAGTCACCAAAAGCATGTCTTCCGCAATATCTATTCGCAGTATCTATTTTGTTGGTGGAGATGTTAACAGGCTTCCAGCTGGAGCAGTTTCCTCTTGTCCATATTGGAATCTACTCCAGAAGAACGTTGACTCCACCCAAATGGATCAAAATATCACTCGGCAGTTCCAGTTGTGCAGGTAAAATGCAGATTCTCCATCAAACTAAAAGTTTCCAAATGCTTCCAGAGCAGTCCTGTGGTTATCTGGGACACAGGAGCAAACCGTAGATCTTGTCCTTGCAGAGAGAGAGAGGCTTTTCTTAGTCGCAATAATTTTTTACCTTGATTCTTAATGCTTTGCAAAAAGTTAGCTGTTGTATTGTTAATAAAATGGCAGCCTATTACGGCTACTCATTCTTTCCAGTGGATATAATATTAGAAATGATCAAGTGTTGAGATAATATTATCTTTTTCTGGAAATCAGGGAACCTCCTTTTTTTTTTTTTTTAACCTGACTTATCAAAGAGTTCAGATTCAGAGAATTTCTGGGTTGCAAGGTATCATATGAAAGTTCTTATGAATATTCTCAGTGATAGGGAACTACTGCTTTTTGAGATGACTTTTCATCCTTGGTCAATTATGAAACTTATCTTATATGTAAATGCTACTTCTCCACTAATCCTATTGTATCTTGTGGTGCCATAAAATAAAAGATACCCGTCATGCTAACCTTGAATCTTCACTTTTTCAGACCCTAAATTTCCATTGCTGTCAATCAATGCAGACTGGTTTCAAGTCCATGTACCGTTTATCCCATTTTGTAGGTCCTTTGGTTCCTCCAAACCTCTTTTCCACAAGGTATGCCCACACAGACCATCTTTCTGAGAAGTGTGTGAGCTGGATAGTGCATTTCACAGAAAGACCATGAGTTCCCTCACTGTGGACACCCAATGTCTATCAATTCAGCCTATGACACATCATCTGTTTGTCATCTGCATCACACTGTTGACTTGTGTTGAGTTGATATCATCTAATACCCATAAGTTTCATTTCTCTAACCTGGTGGTAGCTACCTTTTCTCTATCTCACATTATTATGATTGATATAGTAGGTGTTAGTGCCTGACTTTGCATTTTATCTCCGTTATACTTGATCTTGTTAGGTTTATGCCATTTTTCTAGTCTGTCAAGATTTGGAAGGATTCTATCACTCAGTGTATTTTCTATCCAACTTTTGCATTATCTATAGGCATGATCACTTGCTTTCTACATATCATTGAGGAAAGTTTTGAGTGCACAAAGCCTGTGATGGGCTATTATAAGCTTCTCTCCATAGTTTTCCTTTACTTTTATGTAAGTATAGTTGGTATACAATATTATACTAGTTTCAAGTGTACAATATAAAGATTTGACATTTATATATCTTACAATGTGAGCACCACTCTAGGTCTAGTAATCAGATGTCACTGTGTAAACTTATCACAGTATTATTGACTATTTCCCTTTACCTTTTTCACCCATTCCTCCCATCACCCTCTCCTCTGGCAACCATCAGTTTGATCTCTCCTTTCTAGATTTAAATTCAATTCCATAAACATTTTTTTCAGCATGTACTTGGTAACAGCCTGTCTTCAGAGTTTGGGTTTCAAGGATAAACAAAATAGGATGGTAGTCCCAAGCAAATCATTATTCTATATCAGTGGTTCTCAACCTTCCTAATGCCGCGACCCTTTAATATAGTTCCTCATGTTGTGGTGACCCCCAACCATAAAATTATTTTCGTTGCTACTTCATAACTGTAATTTTGCTACTGTTATGAATCGTAATGTAAATATCTGATATGTAGAATGTATTTTCATTGTTACAAATTGAACATAATTAAAGTGTAGTGATTCATCACAAAAACAATATGTAATTATATATGTGTTTTCTGATGGTCTTAGGCGACCCCTGTGAAAGGGTCGTTCGACCCCCAAAAGGGTCACGACCCACAGATTGAGAACCACTGCTCTATATAGGAAAACATCCAAACAGATAACCATAGTATACAATAATGAGCACAATAACAAAGATGTGAACAAGGGACACCAAGGAGAGGCCATTAATTACCTGGGGAGGTTAGTGATGAGAACCACGATGAGGTGATGTTTGAGCCAAGTCTTGAAAGAGGAGGAGGTGTTTCTGAGAGGAAAGGGGGAGAGTCTGATTGCCTTTCACTAATAAACATTTGTTCATAGGAAAACAAAATGTTATTTTTCAGAGAGTTCTTTCCATGAGGAGCAAGTAGACCAAAAATTGAGACTCAAATAATGTTAGCCAACCTAACCTAAACTGAGAGTATCCAGTGGTTACTTCACAGCATTACAGTTATAACATTCTTTCAGAATGAGCAGTACTGTTTAAAAATTTTTAGAACTTGTGTTTTTCTGTTCTTTGCCCCTTGAGAGTGGTTAAAAAGATCTTGCTAATGTTCCTTAGATTTAGGGTCAAGGGGCCAAGAATAAGAAATCCTGAAAAATTGTTTCTTAATGGCGTATCCTTATTGACCTGAACCTCTGCCTGTGACAGACTCATCTGTCTCAGAGGAATATCTCTTATCTAGGTTAGATCCCCAACAGATAGGTTATAGAGCTCCCAGCTTATTCAGCAAGTATTTGAGACCCCTGAGGCTCACAGTGGACTCCATATCTTCATGGAAATTTATAAATTTGTTGCTGACAACAAATGGATTTGTCACTGGGTCTGCCAGCCCTGGCCCTAGGACCAGCTCATGCAGCTATAATCAATAGCATTTTCTGTTTAGTATCTCTACGAGGACAATCAATTCAGCAAGATATTTACTCCTTTAAAAGCTGAAACAAAATAGCCTCTTTTCTTTCACAACTAGATCTGAGAATATAAAAGTACTTGTCCTTTTGTTAAGTTATGCTACTGATTTTTTAAGTGGTGTCTTGGCCCGTGGAATAATGAGTGACTTGGGCAGAAAGCCATCTGAAGACAGCAACGTAATTGTGCTGTGGGCCAGCTCGTTCATTTAGTCGGAAGTGTCCATGCCATTTAGCAATGCTCCTGCAGCGTTTATAAGCAAAGTCATTCTATCTGCTGCCTCAGCATAAAGCCACATGTCCTGTCTGCAGCCACACAGGTGAAGGCAAGTATTAAATTGCTGTTGAGAGTAGAGAAGTGGAAAAGTGTAAAACTTAGCTGAATTGTTGGAAACTTAGATGAATAGTTGCTCTGACTTTAACAAAGTTACCTGCTACTTCTGTCTAAATTTCCAGGGAAATCACGAATAAAATGAGGGCCCTAAAAAGTAGAATTTTCAAAGTTACATTAAATGTCTAGTAGTCTGCTATTCTTTGTAACTTTTAGAGTGGCTTTTAATTACTAACTTATACCTGTATTCATTTGTTAATGATTGTGTCCCTAATAGAGTGTATGCTCACAGGGGTGGGGAACATCCAGCCTGCGGGCCTGTATAAGGCATTAGGGGGAAGTTAGTTAACTGTTTGAATGCCCTAAATGGTTTGGCTCAGTGGATAGAGCGTCAGCCTGCAGACTCAAGGGTCCCAGGTTCGATTCTCATCAAGGGCATGTACCTTGGTTGCAGGCACATCCCCAGTACAGGAGGCAGCTAATTGATGTTTCTATCTCTCTATCCCTCTCCCTTACTCTCTGTAAAAAAATCAATAAAATATATATATATAATGTTTGACCAAATAGAGCAGGCTAATTTTTAAGTTGATAATTTTGTACGTGAATAATGTTATACATATCAAATAGCTCCTGGCAGAGAAAAGGTTCCCCACCCCTGCTCTAGAAGGACATAGACCATGTTTTGTTTGGCATTGCTTGTATGCTCACTACCTAGTACAGTATCTCACTTGACCTGTAGGAACTCAAGGTCCAGTGGAAGAAAGGTGACAATTACTAGTTGCTCCTTCTGTCTCTGCCTCTTGAGCCCACAGTCTGGCTTCCTTGTTGGTTTTGCACACATGAGCCTAGAGCTGAATGTACCTGGAGAGTTAGTGCCACTGGTGAAGGTTCTTAAGGCAAAGTGAATGCCAGAGAAGAATTTTCCTTTGGGCAATCTCTTTCCTTCTGGTCAACTCCTACTCAAAGGCAAAAGCAGAAGCAACATTTATAGACCTGTCTGGGATGAGAAATAGAGGATAGAACCCACATATATTAATGTTCTCTCAACCTCCTCTTTGCCTGTCATTTAAACAATCAATAGGGAATTCCATGTTGCATACATTTATTCTTTCACTCATTCAATAAATATTATTAAATACCTATTAGTTGCAAGCCCTATACTAGGCAGTGCATGAAAATAAAGAGTATCCCAGCTGGCGTGGCTCAGTGGTTGAGCGTTGACCTATGAACCAGGAGGTCATGGTTCGATTCCCAGTGAGGACACATGCCCAGGTTTTGAGCTCGATCCCCAGTGTGGGGCATGCAGGAGGCAACCGATCAATGATTCTCTCTCTCATTGATATCTCTCTCTCTCCCTCCCTCTCCTTCCTCTCCAAAATAAAAGAAAAAGAAAATAGAGAGAAAAAATATGAATAACATATCCACACTTTCTGATGGGAGAGTGTATTGGTGGATGTCACACTGGAGGGTTGACCAGGGACCCTGGGAAGATTTACCTGCTTGAAGAAGGTATGCATGGTGACAGCTGAAAGCACCTCTGGGTCCTGTTTCACACGGCCTGCCATCCTTTGGAGTAACTGCTATTTTATACAGCATTTTGATATCTGTTGGTTAGCTAATATTTATTTATAACTGATATTCATGTCAGCATTAATAATTACTAACATTTACAGAACATTTACTCAGTACCAGACAAGGACTGTACATATTTACTTGGTGCCACACTAGGACTTTACTCATTGAACCCTCATAGCAACCCATGGCCTATATTTCAATATTTGTCATTTTTATTTTACCGATGGAGAAACTGAGGCACACAAAAAAATAAGTAACATTTTCAAGGTCACACAGCTAGCCGATAGTGAGCAGCAGTTTGAACCCAGACAGCCTGGCTCTGGAGTCGGTGTTCTTCTGTACTGTGCATTACTGCCTCTCCTACATGAATGGAGCCTATAATAATTTTTTTTCTTGTACCGCCCTCCTCCCATTTTGGAATAAAAATTATACTTGCAGTATAAATGGCATGGGTAGCTTTCCTCCCTTTTTGTCTGTTTCTGGAACAACTTATAGAAAGTAGGCATCATCTAGTCTTTAAAAGTGTGGTAGAACTGAAATATAAAACCATCTGGATCTGGGGGGGGGGGGGGTTTGTGTGTTTTTTTATGGAGAAAGTCTTTGATTACCATATCAGTTTCTTTGAAGATTATTTTCTGTGTAAGATTTTGATTCTTTTTTTATACTAATGTGTACTATATTTTCCCCAAATGTATCAATTTTGTCCTAGTTTTCAGGTTATTAATGTGTATTGATGCCCATAATATTATTTTGTAGTCTCTGTTGTGTCACTATTTTCTCTGTCATGTCACATTTTATTTACTGCCTCTTTCTCCTTTTCTTGATCAGTCCTGTTCATCTCATTAACTTTTTCAAAAAGCAGCTTTTGGTTTTTGCCTTCTCCATTTTTGTTGCTTTCTTCAAAAATGAGGGAGAGATGGAAATATCAATGATGCGACCATTGATTGGCTGCCTCCTGCACGCCCTCTGCTGCCCTGACCAGGACTCGAACCATGACTTCTTGGTTCATAGGTTGACACTCAACCACTGAGCTATGCCAGCCGGGCTCAATTTATTTTTATACTGATACGTCTTGTTTCTTTGAATTTTCTCTGTTGCTCTTCTGAGTTGAAAATATAGCTCATTTGTTTTTATTTTCTCATTTTCTGACTAATATATTTAAAAGTCAAATTTTGACATGTGTTCACTGTCATTCAGATCTAAGTTTTTATAATTTCCCCTATGATTTTACATTTTATTACATGTTGGTTAGTTTTGAGCGTCTAAAGTGTTGATTCACTGGGATTTATTAAGGTTTTAATCATGCCCTAGCAAGTACTTGATTTTTTTTTTAATGTTTCATGTATATGTAATGAAAACAAAATATATATTCTCTATTGGATATAAAGTGCTCTATTAGTTTGAGCTTATTAATTTTGATATAGAAATCTTATACACACTTTTGCTAATTTTTGTGTGCTTGATCTTTGAGTTTCTGTACAAGGCTAGAATTTTTGATTAATCCATTTCCCCCCACAGTTTGACCAACTATGCTTTATATATTTTGAGATTCTAGCTTGGTCCCCTCATGGTAAGGCCAGGGAGTGGCAAAGAGAATGTTCCCCAGTGTGGAAAGCCTCTGCTATTATGATCTGGGCTTGACTTTTCCTCCTGTCCCGCCACCTCACTACCTACCACCCCCGCTCCATCACTCAAACAGCACCATCAAGTGACCTTGCCTTTCTGGGAACCTCTCTTGTCTCTCCACCCTGAAAGAGGAAGGAATGTTCTGGTACCACCCGAGAGCATGTACTCTGTTTTTATGCCTCCAGTGATCTAGCTCAGGGCAATTAGAGGAAAAGAAACGAGGCAGCTCCCTCCATTCCCGCCTCTCCTCTGAGCCCATCCTCTCTGGGCTGCCGTCTGCTGCCCACACTGGAATGTAACCACTCTCTCCCATGACGGGTTTCCCAGTTTTGATAGGAGTTTCTGAGAAACGTCAGCCTCCTTTTCCTTTCTGTGCTGTCTCCAGGGTTGGGTCTGGGGGAACAAGCAGCTGGTGTAAGTTCACAATCTGATCAGGCTACTTTGTGTTGTATAATGAGTAATGTCCGTAGTCTATCTATAAATTGATCCATAATGTTGGGAGCTTGGCAGTCAATTTTGAATATTATAAAAGATTTAGGATTGTAACAGAAATGTTCTTTTCAACCTCAAGTTTTGAGGTTCCATGACACCATGTGGCATTTTCTTAGTTTTGTGACCAATGTACTTTAATGTCCTGATACCATGTAAATTTTCAGAAACCTGAAATTAACGTTTCACAGATATTTAATTATCCTTTGTCATGTGAAATACATTGTGACTCAGGAGAAAAGTGCTATGTACATGTATGCGCACACAGGCTCACATGTGCAATTTCTTAACTTTGTTCTTGTAGTATTTGTCAATCATTTACACACACTGTGAGTGATTTCTCCCCCCCACCTCCCTCACCGTCCTGAACTGGCTCTCCCTGTTTCCAGATAGATAATCTGCTGCATTTAATTGATATGCTAGCATTCCTTTATTGAGAGTTGACTCTGATCAATATTTCTTGAAGTAAAAAAAAAAAAATCCTGATTTTAAAAACTAGCCAGGTGAGGAAGGAGAGCCGAGTAATAAAGCACCTGACTGAAGAAGGCGAATGCAATGAAGACCCTGCGGTGAGAGGTGGTATTTAGAATTAAAGTAAGGTTTCAGAACCAAATGGACCACTCGCTTTGAGATGCATCTTCTTGAAACAAACACAGGTGTGGACAAAGGTGAAGGGAACTGAAGAAGTCAGTCTGTTTCTGAGCGAGTTTGGAGTCCAGCAGTACTTCCTTTTTTTGGCAGGACTCACTTGCTGGTTGTGGTATAAACCAGCCTTTGTTTGGGTTCTCGGGGATTCTTTTATTGCGTGCATTTCCTATAGTAGCCTTGTCTGAATGCATTATGGACAAAAGGAAGGAAGGCACAGGGAGAAAAACCACATGGGCCAGCAGCAACCATATAGAGTGAAGACATACTTTATACACACCAGCCCAAAGCAGGAGCCATATTCAAACAAACATAGAAATGTTCATGAATATTCTAGCAAACGTTCAAAAGGTGAGTTGTGTGAGAACTGCTCTTCGAATATGTCTTACTGGTCCTGTGCCTCCACTGTTGCTCTTGCAGGCTGCTCTCTGCGTGACAGCTATAGAAGTGTGACTCAAAGGATTGAGCAGCCAGGGCCATTCATCGTCTTCCCAAAGTGCTCAGAAGAAAATCCGAGCTCCTTACTGCGATTTAAAGGACGCTGCAAGATCTCATTTCTGCCTCGTTTTCTGATCTGACTTTCTACCTCTTTCCTTCTCATACACCATTTCCAGCCACACTGACCTGCTTCATGTTTCTCTAGATGCCAAGTTAGTTTCTGCCTAGCTCTTTATACTAGCTGTTCTCTTTCCCTAGCATTCTCTCTTTTCCTGATCTTTCTATGGCTGTTTCTATCTTGTAATTCTCTTCTGAGACTACATGACAGCTGCTTAGAGAGGCCTTTTGTTAGTTGCTTGTACCCTATTTTAAAGTAGGTAATCCAACTCCAAGTAGGTGATCAAACTCTGGGGGAGCCAGAAGGGTTCTAGTTGTATGATACATGTAGGTCCTGCCTCCCATGCTGAAGAAATATTGGACACTTTATGCAGGACACCCTGATTTTCATAGAGTGGCCGAATCCTATGATGCTAAATGAAATTTTAGAATCCTTAAATATTAATGCTGAGAAGAAATTCAGAGAATCCTTACGAACCTCCTTGACTTTAAAACTGAAGAAAACCAAACGAAGATATTAAGTGACTTTCCTAGTGTTTACAATTGATTTATAGCAAAGCCAGGAACAGATGTGTATTAGTAATCAACAAACAGGTGCAAAACCATAAGTAAAAAAACAGAAACTAAATAAGAATAATGGGGTGGAAGGAGAAAGATTGTTAAATTTTTTAAAAGAGCCTTATTCTAATTAAAACTCACGGAGTCTCGGTGGTATGATTCCGCCATTGCAGACTAAATGTACACTGCATACATTGCTTAATTCATTACAAACCTTTAAATGCAGAAGCTTTCTTAGCCCATGAAAGTCAGTCACTGAAATTATTTTTTAGAGACGAATCAAACCACAATACTTGATAATAAGAATAGCACAGGGTAGTATTCATAGTGAAGACAGTGGCTTTGACAGGAGTAGAAAACCAAGAAGAGCAAATTAGATGGGTCATCGCTTTTCTTTCATGGCAGACAAAAGCCAAAAACCTATTCTGACCAATAAGGTCAACTACATGAAACCAAAGAGATTAAAGAAATAAGAGAGTAATTCTAAAGCCAGAGAAAGGAGCCCTTCAAGGGACCGGCTATTGAGCGAGAATATCTAATCTTTCAGGAAATAGAAATGAATGAACAGATTTGTAACTTGGCTCACCTGGCTTGAGGAACAAAGAAAGTTTTCAGAAGTTGTGGTAAAAACACATCATTTGTGACATTCGAGCCCACAGTGAGTGGATTTCAGGAAAGTATATTGGAAAGTGTTTTGGGATAACTCCAACCAAGCTTCTTTCAATTTTCTAAAAGAAAGTTTAAGAAGAAAGAAATCTTAGTCTTAAATGCTTAGTAAATTGACAGATAAAGATTTATATTGAATCCATATAATTTCAAATCTGCAAATACGTTTTCCATTTCAACCATATTGCAAATGTGCAATTACTTCCCCTATTCTTGGATGATTTGGAAATATTTAGATTTAATAAACAAGTCATAGTGTTAATTCATGAAAATTCATACCACCTTCCTACATTTTTTAAACTGATTAATTAATGTATTTATTCAGCGAAAAAAGCAAAAGGTACATGCCAGTTAGTGATTTCCAATAGTGTCAGAACATGAGATTGAATTTGGAATAAGCCTCAGTATAAAACCAAAAGAATGCCTTAGTAAGAAAAAATGGGGTTTACAGATTCATATATCAACCACAGAGTATCATCAAATATTGTATATCATTTGATTTTTAAATATTAACCAAGAACAAAAATGTCACTCCTTAGCTATAAGTCAAATCTCTACTCCTTTCTCTTGCCTGTCTCCTTAAATGCTGAATAACACTACAAACAAGATTTCTATCAGGCAAATCAATGCAGCATGGATTAGAGATCACAGTTTTTGGAAGCAGACTACAATGGAACTAAATATGTTCCCCATACTATCAGTCATTTTAATAATAGGATTATGAGGGGACTCAGAAATTATCCATTTATATCCCTAATGCATCGTTAAGGACTGCTAAATCACGTGCTCTCTGAACACAGTTGATCTGTGAACAGTGTTTCACTCTTATGAAGTGTCAGTTGCTACCCCCTGGAAAATATGAGTGACTTTTACAGTTGTAAAGTTTAATCACTCTGATGGGACAGCCAAAACACTACAGCTTCAGTTGGTTGAACACACATTTATTAATTACCTACTTTTGCCATGTTCTGGGGATACAAAGGTGATTATGATCCAGTGCCTGCCCTCTAGCAGTTCAAGGCAGTAAATAAAGCGAAATCAATAAATGTGATGGGAGTCCCTCTAGTCCATCTATCCAACAGTCAGCACAGTGCATGCATGATATTGGATCCTTAGTAAATTTTGATCGAATCATTAATATACCATGGAAATATGTGCAGGAAATAATGATGCCATGGAGGAAGGGAAACAAAAGGAATTGAACCTTGAGCTAAGGAAATGTGTAGCTTGCAGGGAGGTGGCGTATATGAGAGGATTCCAGTTGAAGATAAGAGAACCTGCAAATTCCTAAGAGCGGGGAATAGCATGTGGGTTCAGGGAGCCAGGATAGTTCTGTTTTCTTGGAAAGTAGGAAGTCAGTGTTGGAGACATGGGAGATGAAGTGGGGTAGGTGGGAAGGAGCCAGATCAGGTAGGGCAGGTAGGGTGACTTCTTGCTTCTTAAAGGGGACTACCATGATCAGAGTCACGTTCCAGAAAGATTTCTTCATGCAAAGGATAGATTGGCAAAGAGGATGTTTAGAGCTCATAACAAAAATGCAGGAGAACCAAGATGGCGGCGATATAGGCAGACGTGTCCCAGGTCGTGTCCCGGAGCAAATGGAAGCTGAAGCTAGTAACACTCACACCGAATTGGCGAAATTGCTCAGCTGGTGAGAGGGTTTGCAGCCGGGAAGAGCAGAACTCCCCTGGAAAGGTAAAAAAAACCCAGGGATTTGGGCAGGAAAGTTTGCCTGACCTCTGAGCCCAGAGAGTCGGAGGGAGACCGCGTGGCAGACAGCCGCGTCCTTTGGGACAGGCACAGCCCCTGACGGGGGAAAGGAGAACTGCAGGATTCCTGGCACCGCCAGGGAAATTGAGAGCTGGGTTCTGTGATCACGGAGGACTGAGCCTAAAGGGGGCAGCCTGAAGAGCTGACCTGACCATGCAGTCCCGGTAAGAGAAGAAGCTTACAGAAACCAAGCCTTCCCCGTTTCCGCGGCCGGCATTTGTTTGTTTGTTTACACTGAATCCTGTTCATGGGACATTTCGGATACAGACACTCACCTGTGCTGAAGAGAGGGAGAGTGTGCTGAGGAGTGGAATCTGGGGAGAGACTGGGGAAAGAGGGGGAGCCGGGAGAGGTGGTAGTGAATTGAGTGCTGAGACACCCCAGAGCCTGGGACTGGGGCAGCCACCCGCTCCTGAGAGTGAGTCTCCTCCGCCCAGCCCCCAGGCAAGGAGCACAGCCACACCCAGATTCCACCCTGAACGAGATCAAGGATTAAGATAATCTGATCAGTCCCTGGGAGTTAACAGGGTCTGGCCTATAGGGGGATTTTCAATCCCAGCAACAACATAGCGCCGGTAACTAACTACTACGCAGTCAGCTCTGGGCAGTGAACTTCCACTGGACAGAGAGGCCCTATAGCCTCAGAGGCCAACCCCAGAACACTGCCACCCAGAGGCTGACCCACAAACTGACTCTTTGCTAAACACAAAATAAGGCAGTCTGGGAAATAAATGCGGCATGCTTTAAAATAAGGACTGTGGTTTACAACACAGAGGAACAGTATATCGCAGGGAATCTCAACACTCTCCTGAATACCTGGAAGGTCTAAGGCGAGCCACACTGAAGAATAGAAGAAACGAAGGACATTCACTACTGCAATTTTTTTTTCTTTTTTCACTTTTTAACTAAGAAACCAATTTTTTTTTAATTTTTTTTTTCTGTTCTTTTTTTTTTTTTTTCTTCTTTTTCCATCACCTGATTTTACCCTTTTAATTACTACCTTCTTATTTTTAACCAGTATTATTATTGCTACCATTTTACCATTTTTTAAAGTGCCATTTTATTTTTTCTTTATTTTATTTTGGGATTAGTGTTCACCATTCTATTTTCATCGTTATATTATTGGTTGTTTCTAGTTTGCATTCATATCCAGGGAGCTGTTGCTGGAATTTGTTGGGATTAATGGCTGTTCTATAGGAGTATTCTCCTCATATAAAAAGTCTCTTCCCCTCTTCCACTTCATTCTCTCTTTTCGCTCTTTTTTTTTTTCTTTTCTTTTCTCGCTTTTATTTTCCCCCTTCCTTTTTCCCAATTTCATTTTTGCACTCCCTTTTTTTGGTCCCTACTTTTCTTTTCCTTTCTCTCTTTTATCTTTTTCTCTTCCGTCTTCCTTATCCCCTAATTCTCTTAATTCAGGTGGTCACCTTTACTTGGGGTTATTAATATCGTAAATATATTTGTGTATAGTGCCTGGTACGTGGTGCCTTGTTGTGTTGTATTTTGTGCCTTTAAATCAACGCAGCAGATCCAAGCAACAGCAACCTCCTGAGCACCACATCCTCTGCTGAGGAACAGCAGCTGTACGTGAAACCTCGCCCCACCAGCCAGAAGAGCCACCACAGCTGTGAACAGCACCCACCAGAGGAGCTGCTGACAACTGAAGAGCAGCTGCTACCGCAACCGCCCGAAGAGCAACCACAGACCAAGGAGTCACTGCCACCAAGGGAGCAACCACTGAACAACTCAACGTCCAGATATGTCATTGAGATCAAACATGGGTAGACAAAGAAACCCCCAAAGGAAAGAGAAGGAGGACTCTCCAGAAAAGCAGCTAAGTAATACAGAGGCATGCAACATGACAGATAAAGAATTCAGAATAAGGATCCTAGAGTGCATAAACCGGATGGAGGAAAAAATCGACAACCTCTTCAAGAAGCAAGAAGAAACAGATGAAAAAATCGATAACATATGGAAGAAGCTAGAAGAAACAGATGAAAAAATCGATAACATATGGAAGAAGCTAGAAGAAACAGATGAAAAAATCAACAACCTAAGTAAGACCCAAGAGGAAATGAAGAGTGATATAGCTGCAATGAAAAACTCCATTGAAAGTATCAACAGTAGACTAGGAGAAGCAGAGGACCGAATAAGTGAATTAGAAGACAAGGAAGCAAAACACACCCAAAATGTACTGCAATTGGAGAAAAAAATTAAAAGACAGGAGGAGAGCCTAAGGGAGCTTTGGGACAACATGAAACGAAACAACATACGAATAATAGGAGTACCAGAACAACAGAAGGATGAACAAGGATTAGAAAACCTACTCGAAGAAATAATATCAGAAAACTTTCCTGAGGTGGGGAAGAAAAAAGTCACACAAGCCCAGAGAGTCCCAAACAAGGTGAACCTGAAAAGACCCACACCAAGACACATCATAATCACCATGGCAAATGTTCAGGACAAAGAGAGAATCTTACAGGCTGCAAGAGAGAGACGGAAAGTTACATACAAGGGATCTCCCATTAGATTGTCAAATGACTTCTCAACAGAAACACATCAGGCAAGAAAAGAATGGACTGAAATTTACAAAGTGATGCAAAGCAAAGGACTGAATCCAAGAATACTCTATCCAGCAAGGCTATCATTCAAACTTGAAGGGGAAATAAGAAGCTTCACAGACAAAAAAAGGCTAAGGGAGTTTGTCACCACCAAGCCAGCATTGCAAGGAATGCTAAAGGGACTGATATAAAAATAAGAAATAAAAAGTTCAGAAAGAAAACAGCCACACAAAAAAAGAAATGGCTACAAACAAATACCTTTCAATAATAACTTTAAACGTAAACGGACTAAATGCTCCAACCAAAAGACATCGAGTGGCTGAATGGATAAAAAAACATGACCCATACATCTGCTGTCTACAAGAAACCCACCTCATTAGAAGGGACTCACACAGACTGAAAGTGAAAGGATGGAAAAATATCTTTCAGGCAAATGGAAAGGAAAAGAAAGCTGGGGTAGCAATACTTATATCGGACAAAATAGACCTCAAAGTGAAGGCCTTAACAAGAGATAAGGAAGGCCACTTCATAATACTAAAGGGATCAATACAACAAGAAGATATAACCCTGGTAAACATATATGCACCCAATGTAGGAGCACCCAAATTCATAAAAAAACTCCTGGAAAATATCAAAGGAGAGATCGACAACAATACAATCATAGTAGGGGACTTTAATACACCATTGACAGCACTGGATAAGTCCTATAGACAAACAACCAGCAAAGATATAGCAATCCTAAATGATTCACTAGATCAGATGGACTCAATAGACATCTTCAGAACACTTCACCCCAAAGCCAGAGAATATACGTTCTTTTCAGGTGCTCATGGGACATATTCAAAAATAGACCACATACTGGGTCACAAGCAAAGTATCCCCAAATTCAAGAAGATTGAAATCATAAAAAGCGTCTTCGCAGACCACGATGGCATAATATTAGAAATAAACTACAATAAAAACAACCCAAAATACTCAAACACCTGGAAGCTGAATAGCATGCTATTAAATATTGATTGGGTTACCAATGAGATCAAAGAAGAAATTAAAAACATCCTGGAAACTAATGACAATGAAAACACAACAATCCAAAACCTATGGGACACATTGAAAGCAGTCCTGAGAGGGAAGTTTATAGCTCTACAGGCCTATCTCAAAAAACAAGAAAAAATGGTAGTAAATCATCTAACTCTACAACTCAAAGAATTAGAAAGAGAGCAACAAGAAAACCCCAGAGTGAGCAGAAGGAAGGAGATAATAAAGATTAGAGCAGAAATAAATGACATAGAGACCAAAAAAACAATACAGAAAATCAATGAAACCAAGAGCTGGTTCTTTGAAAGGATAAACAAGATTGATAAACCTCTAGCCAGACTCACCAAGAAGCAGAGAGAGAGGACCCAAATAAATAAAATCAGAAACGATAGAGGCGAAATAACAACAGACCCCACAGAAATACAAATGATTGTTAAAAAATACTATGGACAGCTTTACTCCAACAAACTAGACAACCTGGAGGAAATGGACAAATTCCTAGAAAAATACAACATTCCAAAACTCAATCAGGAAGAATCTAAAAATCTCAACAGGCCAATAACTATGGAAGAAATTGAAGCAGTCATCAAAAAGCTTCCATCAAACAAAAGCCCAGGACCAGATGGCTTCACAGGGGAGTTTTACCAAACATTCAAGGAAGAACTAAAACCTATCCTCCTCAGACTACTACAAAAAATTCAAGAGGAAGGAACACTTCCAAGCTCATTCTATGAAGCCAGCATCACCCTAATACCAAAACCAGGTAAAGACAACACAATGAAAGAGAATTACAGGCCAATATCCCTCATGAACATAGATGCCAAAATCCTCAACAAAATCTTAGCAAATCGGATCCAGCAGTACATCAGAAAGATCATACACCATGACCAAGTAGGATTTATCCCAGGGATGCAAGGATGGTACAATATCCGCAAATCAATAAACGTGATACATCACATAAACAAATTGAAAGAAAAAAACCACATGGTCATATCAATTGATGCAGAAAAAGCATTTGACAAAATTCAGCACCCATTTTTGATAAAAACTCTCAGCAAGGTGGGAGTAGAAGGATCATACCTCAACATAATAAAAGCCATATATGACAGGCCCACAGCCAACATCATACTCAATGGACAAAAACTAACACCATTTCCCCTAAGAACAGGAACAAGACAGGGCTGCCCCCTCTCACCACTCCTGTTCAACATAGTACTGGAAGTGTTAGCCATTGCAATTCGGCAAGAAGAAGAAATAAAAGGCATCCAAATTGGAAAAGAGGAAGTAAAACTGTCCTTATTTGCAGACGACATGATATTATACATACAAAACCCTAGAGATTCCATCCAAAAGCTACTAGACTTAATACATGAATTTGGCAATGTAGCAGGATACAAAATTAACCCCAAGAAATCTGAGGCATTTCTATACACCAATAGTGAACTTTCAGAAAGAGAGATTATAAAAACAATCCCGTTTACCATTGCACCAAAAAAATTAAGCTACCTAGGAATAAACTTAACTAAAGAGGTAAAAGACCTCTACTCAGAAAACTACAGGACGTTGAAAAAAGACATAGAGGAAGACATAAACAGATGGAAGAACATACCGTGTTCATGGATTGGTAGAATCAACATCATTAAAATGTCCATACTACCCAAAGCAATCTATAAATTCAACGCACTTCCCATTAAAATACCAACAGCATACTTCAGAGATCTAGAACGAACTTTCCAAAAATTCATCTGGAATAAAAGAAGACCCCGAATAGCTGCAGCAATCCTGAAAAAGAACAAAGTAGGTGGGATCTCAACACCAGATATCAAGTTGTATTACAAAGCCACTGTTCTCAAAACTGCCTGGTACTGGCACAAGAATAGGCATATAGATCAATGGAATAGAATAGAGAGCCCAGAAATCGGCCCGAACCAATATGCTCAATTAATATTTGACAAAGGAGGCAAGAACATACAATGGAGCCAAGATAGTCTCTTCAATAAATGGTGTTGGGAAAATTGGACAGATATATGCAAGAAAATGAAACTAGACCACCAACTTACACCATATACAAAAATAAACTCAAAATGGATAAAGGACTTAAATGTACGACAGGATACCATAAAAATTCTAGAAGAATCCAAAGGCAAGAAAATTTCAGACATATGCCGAAGCAATTTCTTCACTGATACAGCTCCTAGGGCACTTGAAACTAAAGAAAAAATGAACAAATGGGACTACATCAAAATAAAAAGCTTCTGCACAGCAAAAGAAACCATCAACAAAACAACGAGAAAACCCACTGTGTGGGAAAACATATTTGCCAATGACATATCTGATAAGGGCCTAATCTCCAAAATTTATAGGGAACTCATACAACTTAACAAAAGGAAGATAAACAATCCAATCAAAAAATGGGCAAAGGACCTAAATAGACACCTTTCAAAAGAGGACATTCAGAAAGCCAAGAGACATATGAAAACATGCTCAAAGTCACTAATCATCCGAGAGATGCAAATCAAAACAGCAATGAGGTACCATCTCACACCTGTCAGACTGGCTATCATCAACAAATCAACAAACGACAAGTGCTGGAGAGGATGTGGAGAAAAAGGAACACTTGTGCACTGCTGGTGGGAATGCAGACTGGTGCAGCCACTATGGAAGACAGTATGGAGTTTCCTCAAAAAACTGAAAATGGAACTCCCATTTGACCCTGTGATCCCACTTCTAGGAATATATCCCAAGAAACCAGAAACACCAATCAGAAAGGATATATGCACCCCTATGTTCATAGCAGCACAATTCACCATAGCTAAGATCTGGAAACAGCCTAAGTGCCCATCAGTAGATGAATGGATTAGAAAACTGTGGTACATCTACACGATGGAATACTATGCTGCTGTAAAAAGGAAGGAACTCTTACCATTTGCAACGTCATGGATGGAACTGGAGAGCATTATGCTAAGTGAAATAAGCCAGTCAATAAAGGAAAAATACCACATGATCTCACTCATTCATGGACAATAGAGACCATTATAAACTTTTGAACAATAATAGATACAGAGGCAGATCTGCCTCAAACAGATTGTCAAACTGCAGCGGGAAGGCCGGGGAGGGTTGGGGGGCAGGAGGTAGTGGGGTAAGAGATCAACTAAAGGACTTGTATGCATGCATATAAGCATAACCAATGGACATAAGACACTGGGTGATAGGGGAGGCTAGGGGACTGTCTAGGGCGGGGGGATAAAATGGATACATATGTAATACCCTTTGTAATACTTTAAGCAATAAAAAAAAAAAAAAAAAAATGCAGTGAGTGGTGATGAGGGTCTGAACTCTAAACAAGAACAGAAGCAGAATTTGAGAGAGATTTGGGAAGAAGAAATCAAAGTGTGAGTGTGGGTACGAAGGGGGCAGTGGGAGAGAATGCAGAACCTAATGTGATCCTTGTGCTGACTGTGAGAACACAGTGTGGAGAGAAGGGGAGGCAGGAAGGATGAGCTCGTAGGAGCCTATGGGACATATACTGTAAGCGGTTAGTGACTTGAACCTGGGACTCGGAAGCAAGGTCCAGGCTGGGGGTGCAGTGTTGGTGGTGAGAGAGACCCCACAGAGCCCCGCTCCTCTTTCACCACGTGGGTAGGACAACTGTGAAGCAGGAAGGTGACTCTCACTGAATGTGACCATGCTGGCGCCTTGATCTTGGGCATTCAGCCCCAGAACTGTAAGAAATTGCTGTTGTTTATAAGCGACCCAGTCTGTCATATGTTGTTATAGCAGCCTGAATGGACTAAGATGCAAGGTATGAACATCTTAAGGCTCCTATTGACAAATTGCTTTTTAGAAAGATGATATAAATTTACACCTCCATCAGTTTTAAATGGCTATGCTGTGAGGCATGTTACAAAGCCTATATGTGGGATCACTGGGAAAGTGGGAATTGGCACTATTCTTTATTGATTCAATGAATATACCAGTTAGTTCCAATTACTGTAAAGGTGGGCTTATTGTAAACATCACTACTGTCTCTTTTCTTATTTAACCTGTAGGCAAGAGAATCTTAAAATGTAGTTCAAAGCACATACATTCTATGTGTTTTGCATGGTCATGAAGATTGGAAACACTTTTTTAAAGGCAAAAAACAAAATGTTTCTCTAACTGGTATCCATGGGAAGAGGGCTTGTTATTTTATTTTTCGTAAAATCAAGCAGTATTTAGCAATAATCGTCTACTTTGGAGGGTTTTATGGCTTCTTAAAAATAAACAAACAAAAGAACAGAAAATCTCCCATTTATTCAAGAGCAAAGCTTTCAGGAGGTGGTAACCAAGGGCTATATTGCTAACCTGATTGTTCCGGAGAGTTCTGCTCAGCTGCCATGGTGATAGGTGCCCTGGAAATAGACACACTCCGCCAGATGTATTGTACACACACACATTGCGGTAGGAGGGCAGCAGTGGCAGCACACATTTTATTGTTGCTACATTGTCGAGGCAGTACAACATATCCAGACTTATTTAAGTCTAACCTAGGGTGTTGTTGTTTTTTTAGATTCTATTTTTAAAAAAAACAAACACAAAACAGGAGAGCAGGTTGCAAGGCCCATAGCCATCTTTTAAGAGAATCAGCAACTCTGTGGAAGCTCCAGAAAATTATATGATATTCCAAAGAACTTGAACTTGGAAGTGTCTGCGGCAATAGGTGATAGCATGTGAATAATTTAAATCCATAAATCAACCCCAGACTTTAGCCAGGCGGTTCATTGGTCAGTGTTAATTTTTTAATAATGTGAAATTATTAACAGGGATTAGTAGTATTAATAACTATTTTGTGCCCTTGCTTTTTCCACCGCTCAGCCCTCTTTAACACCCCTAAAATGTATATATGATGGGTACTATATGCGTGTCCAATCCATGAGAGAAATTAAGGCATAGAAAGAAAGTGAAAACTGGATGGTCTCAGCTGAGAGGGTTGGAGTTTGCATCAATAAAATTTAGAGTCCCAACCCCCAGCCTTATTTTACAAGCATTGATTTTGAAACCTAAGTCAAAGGTGTATGGCTTATCATCGTGGCTCTGTTTAATAGACAATGCAGGTGGGCAGAGAGCACTGTATTGTTCTTGAAAATGGAGCATCTATGCAACTCCTGACGATTAAGAGGGAAATCCAGGGCACTCCCCGGATTCATGCCCAAGCCACCCTAACAGTTACACTAAAGCCTGAGACTCGGTACTGTCAAGGTGGGGGTCATGTTGGCCTTTTTCTCTAGGTTCCTACCTGTTCTTCCCAAATATCATTATTCTTCACTATTCAGTCTCTCACTTTCCAAAGCCCAGTAAACAACAAGGTTCAGATGTTATTCTTTGCTTTTTTAATTCACCATTAAACTCAAGAACCAAATACATTTCGATACTAAGACTTTGCACCTATGGTTGTGGTCCTTAACCTTCTATGTGCATCATATTTACCTCTGGAGCACGTTGAAATGCAAATTCCTAGCCCTCCATCTGACTCAGTTGGTGTGGGGGAGGCCCAGGAGGCTGCGTGTTAGCCAGCTCTTCTGATGCCTCCGAAGCAGGTGGTCTGGGGATTGTACCTCGACACCAGCAGCTTGCCAGTCTGTTGGAGCCTCATCCATACCCACGATCCTAAGCTTAATGGTGACAAGGTGAAGGTTAGGGAACTAGCACTGGTGAGAAGGGAGACCCAGCGAGGAGCCCTCTGCCCTTGAGGTCCCACCGTGTGCTGTGTCCCAGACTGGATCTGGCTACGTGTGAAGAAGCAACAATGCGTGCACAGAAGAGGCACAAGGTAGAAAAGCAGGGATGCAACGATGTGCAGTTTGAGTGACTGGCTCCTGAGCTGGTGAGAGTCGTCTGTCGTTACCTAAGTGTTTAAAGCCATGTTCTTCCCCCAGAGAGTGGAAACCAGTGCAGACACTGAGCAAAGACCAGGCCCCAGCCTTGTACAGAAAGGAAAAGTTTTGTAACTGGCGGGTGGCTTCTTTCTTGCTGGTAGGAAGGCCCGGCTAGAGTAGCTAAAATGATTGAGCTGGGCCATGTTAGCATTAGCATGCAATCCTTACCCTAAAACTGGAGAAAAGACCCCATTTCTCATTTCCCATGCACCCCCACCCTGGCTGCCTGAGCTTGGGCAGCCTTCCAAATCCTCTCGGAGCCCAGAGCGGACTGGTCTCCTGGCTTGTTTCCAGGGCTTATATGACACCCTGTTCCCTTCTTGGCAATTCAAGTGAAGTTCTCTCTATCTCTGGCCACAGCACTGGAAGTCATTGTTGTAAATAGCTTTGACTAATTTATCTTTCTTTCTAAAATGCTTAGAATAGCATTTAGATGCCAAACACTTGGGTGGGAAAAGGATGTTATTTTTGTCAGAAATACTATTTTAGGGGATTGTTTGAACATTAAAAGACAGAAATGGGCCATGTGGTTTGTTAGGAAATTTCCTTGCCAAGCTGAAATCCATGTGGCGGCCTTACATGAGTGGGGTGGTTACTTTCCCACTTTCTCTCACATGAGGGCATGATTCCTGAGTTAGGGCCACTTCTGGGAGCTGGGAGGATGCATGAGGCTGGCCAAGTGCTTTGAATTGATTCAAGCAAAAGCTAACAGTGGCTTAAATGTTCCACAGAGTAATTACGACCTCCATCATCTTCCAACACAGGGCCAGGGTTTTTTTTCCCCCCAATAGTTTTGTCAGTGATTAGAATCTTCAGTATCAATATCAATATATTGTTTCATTTATTTTTACATCATACTCTAGCCCCTTAATGCAGGATTTGACCCCTTGAGCTACATTTCAAATCATAAATCTCTCTTCATGTCTTCTAAAAAAAGTGGATTTGGGGGTGTATTTATTTATTGCTTTGATCCCTAAATTAGAACCACTGTTTCTCCATTGATCAGAGCAATGAGGTACCATCATCCCTAGGAAAAGATGTCCTGAGTAACCTACAATAAAATCAAGTAGAGATGCTTGCCTGTTAGAAGCTGTGAAACATCAAATGATGTTGCTTTTTTAAATTCAAAGACCATGAATACATCAAATCAACATTACTTAAATAGTTATGGGCACCTCCGGCTTTGTACTTCACAGAAGACTGAAAAACTGAATACTAGGGGAAAGAGCAAGATGTGAAGATGAGCCTGAGGTGGCAGCCAGTCCCCCAGCCAGGGAAGCGTGGATGAGAGCTGCGGGGTGGGGTGCAGCGGAGTGGGGTGCAGCGTAGATCTGTGATGAGATCTGCCTTCCGAAGTGGGTGTGATGAATATGAGGAATCTCTGCCCATCATCTGAACTCATAATAACTTTCCAAATACCTCTTTGGTCTGCTCATCTTCCTCTTAGACAACAAGCATCACTGAACCTCCTCACTTTTCTATCCTGTGGTTATCTGCTTTCAAGGATTTAAGAACTAGCGGGTCACTGCTTTTTTCAGTGCTTAAAATGACCCGAGAAACCTGTTAAAATGCAAATTCTAGGGCCTTGTTCACAATGATTCTTATGTGGTTAAGTGGTGATGGATCGAGAAATTTTTATTTTCAATGAATACACCAAGAGATTTTAAAGCCAATAGTTAAGTCACCAGAGCTATACACTTCCCTGCTCTTTGCTTCCTTTTACCTCCATCTTTCATTCTGTCCTGCCTCCTGGTTGGCATTCTCCCAACACATACTATGTTTGTGCATGAGCCCTTTGCCCTTAAAAATCTTTTCCAGTCATCAATTAGCTGGGTACCCGCTTAAGCATTAGCTCTCATGGAATCTCATTAATGTTTCTCTGTGTCGAACTCTGACCTCTCTCAGGCCATAAAACTTGTGATAATTAATTGAGCCTGTTTCCTCATTGCTGCCACTGCAATTACAAATGGTGATGATGATGTTATTCTCAAGATCATTCATATACCATAGAAAATAAACAGTAGCATTTGCTATACACATGGAACCCTCTGAGGACCTCACATATACAGAAGACATTGACTCATTAATCTGTACAGTCTCGGCAAAAACTAGCTAAGATTATTCCTTCCACTTTCAGGTTGAAGACGATTGGTTATAAGTGCATATTCCAATGTTAATTTTTTTTCCAGTTAACTTTGATTTAGAATATTTACTTAATGGATGTGTAGACTAACTGCCGCATGTCCAGCACCTGTACGGAGTGCTAGTGATACAGCGATGAGCCTGCCCTCTTGAAGCTTACAGTCCAGCGGGAGAGCAGACGAGGCAAGGGGGATTATGAAAGCATATGTGGCAGCACCAAGCCCAGTATTGTGCTGAGGGGGCAGGGCTATCAGGGAGGCATCTTGAAAGACTGAATGGTAAGTAGGACTACATGTCTGAATGGGGGCTCAATATGTTGGCCCTAGATTATGCCTTGATGGCTGGTTTTATTTAAAGCAAAGTTCCATAACTTTTTTGTGATTTTAATAATAATTTTAAAAGTACAATAAAAAATAGATAATAAAAACAACCTGGTTAACTGAGGATCCTGGATGTTGGAATTGGACCCTCTGAGTTTAAATCCAAACGATATCACCTATACATGTGTGACTTTGGACACGTTACTTAACCTCTCCAAATCCTGGGCTCCTCATTATAGAGCAGAATTAGTCATCCTAAACCACAGGGCTGTTGTGAGAATTCAATGTGCTGACATATGAAAAGGAATCTAGTGCCATGTCTGGAATATAGTACATGCTCAATAAATTTTAGTGTTCTCTCGACAACTCCTGTAGATCTCACATAATTAAATTTTTTACTTTAATTAGTCTCTTGACTCCCAAATTAGCATTCTAGTTTCCTGCTGAGCACTCTGACGTTTGCCTCTGAACTCCCTGGCCTCAAGGACTTTGCACATAGGATCCCTTTTCCCCTTTTTTCTCTTCCCGAACCCCTTATGCACACACTTTGTGTGATTTAGTTCACTTATCCTTCAAGGCTCAGCATAGGCACCACTTCCTCCAGGAAACCCTCCCTGATCCTCTTTGACCCTATCTTGATTAGCCAACCCTCTCGTGCACTCTAACTCACTGTCCTTCCCCATAAGGGTGCCTCTCTCACCATATGATGATTGTGTGTGTGCCTGTCTGCACTCCAGCTGCATGTGGGACTTGCTCACATTTTTTTTAAATATATTTTTATTGATTTTAGAGAGAAAGGGAGAGGCAGAGAGAGAGAGAGAAACATCAATGATGAGAGAGAATCATTAATGGGCTGCCTCCTGCTTGCCCCCTCATGGGGACCGAGCCCGCAGCCCAGATACATGCCCTTGACCGGAATTGAACCTGGGACCCTTCAGTTTGCAGTCCCGACATTCTATCCACTGAGTCAAACCAGCTAGGGCAGCGGTTCTCAATCTGTGGGTCGTGACCCCTTTGGCGGTCGAACGACCCTTTCACAGGGGTCGCCTAAGACCACCCTGCATATCATATATTTACATTATGATTCATAACAGTAGCAACATTACAGTTATGAAGTAGCAATGAAAATAATTTTATGGTTGGGTCACAACATGAGGAACTGTATTTAAAGGGCCAGAAGGTTGAGAACCACTCAGCTAGGGCAATTACTCATGTTTTTATATCCAGTACCTAGAAGAAAGCCTGGACCGTGATTGGGTCAGTATTTTTGAATGAAGGAAGGAATAAATTTATCAACTTCCCCCTAATTTTAGGTAAAGAATGTATTTAGTGCCTATATTCTAGTCTTATTGGGCTCCCTGTTACAATTCTTTTACAGATCCCTTGTCTTTTCAGTCTTTGCCATTTATGGTATTTGAAGTACTTCTTCCTATATATATGTTCTCATTGATTTCAGAAAGAGGAAGGGAGAGAGAGATAGAAACATCAATGATGAGAGAGAATAATTGATTGACTGCCTCCTCACGCCCCTACTGGAGATCAAGCCCAAAACATGGGCATTTGCCCTGACTGGGAATCGAACTGTGACCTACTGGTTCATGGGTGAACACTCAACTAGTGAACCACACGGCCAGGCTAAAGTACTTATTTCTCCCTTTTGCTCCTTTCCCCCTTTTTGCCCAAGTATATCCTCTGTTGTTTGCAACTTTCAGTTTAAAATTATTCATCTTTGGTTGCTTTCTTTTTACAGTATGAGGCTCTGAACTTCGTTCAGTATGAAACCCACTAAGGGCTCTAGGGGTGGAGTCAAGTGACCTATTCTGAGCCCCAGATCCACCCTCCTCACCCCTGTAAAACGGGAGCATTAGCCTCCTTCCTTACAAATTTGTGGTGAGGATTAAATGAGAGCTTCCATGTGAAACACAGTCTCAGGGCCTGTCGCTTGGCATGTTAATAAATGTGTGCTATTCGTGGTATTGCTTTTATTTTTTCAGTAAGATGAAGATCTTTCACTAATTTGAATACACACGCACACACACGCGCATGCACACACACACGTACACACACATGCACACACACATGCGCGCACATGCACACACACATGAACCCTTTATGTTTTCTTTTTCTTTTTTTTCTTTTTTTGAGTGCCATTGGTTAAATAGTTCCCCTGGTAATAATCCCCTGTCTAAAATATTTTTAGGGATTGGCAATTTTTATCCATCATTAAAATAATTCTTCATCTTTCCAACTCTGTTCTTCTTAATCTGTACTAGAAACCAAATATTGGAAATAAATTGTATTATCACTGCACTGCAATTACTTCTTTACATTTCTGCCTCCCAGTTGTTGATGAACACCTGTCCTCTATTCATCTTTGTTTCTTCAGCCCCAAGCACATACCTGGAACACGGGGCATTTAACAACTGCCTGTGAAATTAAAACTGCCTGGTGCAAATATGTTTTCCCATGGCCAGGAAAGGCGCCGTGTTGGGAACACATAGAGGCTTGGCTTTGCTGTCTGGCTGGGCTAAACAACATAGTCAACAAGGCTGTGATGAATATAACCTTGCTTTTAAAATATTTACTCATTTCTTCTTATCCCTTATGGACTTCCAAGTAATGTAGACAACAGGGCTGTTAAAAATGGAATAAGATGTGAAAGAATTTGAGGGAGGTGAGAGGTGAGTGTGATTATAAAATGGCAACAAGAGGGAATTTTTGTATTGGAACTATTTAGTATCTTTACTGTGGTGGTGGACACAGACTTACAGAGGTGATAAAAGTGTATAGAACTTAACACACACACACACACACACACACACACACGTCAAGTAAAGCTAGGGAAATCTGAATAAAATTGAGGAACTGAATCAATGTCCCCACCCTGGTATGACGTTATGTTACAGTTTTGCAAAATATTACCATTGGAGGAAACTGCACAAAGTGTACAAGGAATCTCTTTATATTATTTCTTATAATTGCAGATGAACCTACAAGTGTCTCAAAAATTTTAATTTAAAAGTGAAAGTTAAAAAAAAAAGGAAACCAAAGCCAAGAAGAAAAATGGGCGAAGTAAATTTGCTATGACTGATGTTAGTACCTGCTGATTTTGTATTAAATTTGGCTTTGAGCTTCCTGATTGAGCAGAAAAGTCAAAGCAAAGATGCTTTTATTTATTTGTTCAACAAATAACCATCTCTTAAATAACTAGCATTATCTAATAAAATATAGTTTATTTGAGAAAAATTACACCGTTCTTGATATTAACTTGCAAAATAATTTGTCACATAACGTGATCTGTATGTAGAGTGTATGGAATTCAAAATACTATAATAGAGATATACTAATTCTTCTTGGACTATAACATTGTTTTAAAGTAACATCCTTTAAGGTCCTGCAGTGACTTTATTCCGACTGAGGCAACTGAGTATCACTGTACTTGCTACTGTGGAATGGCTTTCTATGTTGACATGGACTAATTTCACCCTCTTCTGAATTGACCCCAGCTGCTAGCTACTGAACACGGTAAGTGCTGGCCTACTTACATATGTGTGATGAGCATTTTCTTCTTTTTTCTGCTGATGAACCTGAGTTGGGGAAGTCAGACAGTGTCTGAGCCAGAACTTTCCCACTGCCCTTGTGCCTCTTAACCAGCCTAGCTGCACATGCCAAAGCCCAGAGGGAAAGCGAGCTGGCTTTAGAGACTCCCAATATTTGTGCTTCCAACCAATCACTTCCTAGTCACTGCAGCATCAGGTTGCATGGTGTCCCTTTCAAGGAACTAGATGTCAGAAATATAATATCAGAGCTTTCTTGGTTTCTTCTTGTGGGCAAAACAAAACATTAAACACGCAGTATCCTCTTCTTTCATTGAATTCCGAGCCCAAGTCCAGCTCCACAGGTGGACACCCTGGGGAGGCTTGGAGCTGTCCCCTACCTTGGAATTGGCCTGTTAAGGTTCAGAAGCTTTAGACCCTTTGTTTGCCCTGCCCCTGGCTTCTCTGGTGTGGACAGTGGTTGTTGTTAGGAAATGTCAGTAGACAGTGGAGTACCCTGGATCACAGCTGGAGCTCTGAAGCCAGGCAAACCAGGCTCTAAACTGGACTCTGCCACTAAGGGCTTTAGGGGTGGAGTCATGTTCCCTAATCTTAGCCCCAGATCCACCCTCCTTACCCCTGTAAAATGGAAGCATTAGCATCCTTCCTTATAAACTTGTGGTGAGGATTAAATGAGAGCTTCCATGTGAAACACAGCCCCAGGGTCTGTCACTTCCTATCTATATATATAAAAGGCTAATATACTAAGTGTCCGACCGTCCAACCAGTCTCTATGATGTGCACTGACCACCAGACACTCAACGCAGGAGCTGCCAAGCTGCAGTGACTTGGCAGTGGCAGTTCTCAGGTGATGCACCCTGAAACCAGGGAGGAGGGAGCCCGATTCCTCGCGGGGTCTCGCGATTCCGCCTTCGGCCGTGGGTTATGTTGTTGCTGGGGCACTGTCGGCCCGAATCTGGTTTACTGCACACTTGTATTTGTGTTCCACACCCTCTACAACACCAACTTTGCAGAGCGCCCTCTCACACTCTGGGACCCCTCAGGGGATGTCGGAGAGCTGGTTTCAGCCTGATTCCTGTAGGCCAGGCTGAGGGACCCCACCTGCCGGAGGGACCCCACTCACTCTGCATATGCCCCTTGAGCCACAGTGCCACCCCAGGTGCGGCTGCCAGGGAAGGACCACAGGAGGTTGGCTCCAGGGTATGTCTAGTCTAGCCCATCTCGCCCAGTCCCACCCTACTGGCCACCTTCTAATTAATTTCCTTTCAATGTGCACGGATCCATGCACCAGGCCACTAGTATGTTAATAAACTAAATGTGTGCTATTAGTGATATTGCTTTACTTCTTTTCAGTGTGGACTGTTTATCTCTACTCTTCAATTTATGCGTGAGTTACAATTTCATTCCCTGTTTGCTGACAGGTGCAAAAGAATAAGGAGGATTTCATTCTCAAACTCTTGATGGTTTGTCTTTAACCGAGGTTAGAAAAGGGAATTAAGAATCCTCCTCCACAACTCTGCTAAAACTCTATAAAGAAGGATGTTCAAAGAGTGAAGACTTTGACATGACGTTTCCTCCTTTTCTTTTCGCAAGTTTGTCTCTTTGACTTGTGTCTTTGCATGACAAACATTTCTTTAAAAACTTAAGTCACATGCCACAGTTCTCTTCGCTTCAAGTTTAACATCAGATGTCAATTTTGCTGAATTACCTTTAAGTCAGTGTCTCTAACCTTCAAGTCTTGGAAAAACCATCATTACTCAGAATATTAGACTAAATTAAAGGAAAAATAAGAATATCATCAGAGCACAGCTCTATCTCTATTTACTAGCACAAGGGTAAGCCTGTACTGAGGACACTGAGGCTGCATAAGAAGTGGTCTTCACTGCATTGCTGAGATCAGCAGGGCTAGGAGAAGACTCATCTATCCAGACCTCCAGTTAGCCAGTTTCAGCATTTCTATGGGGCCGCTGCACAACCACATCTTTTAAAACCAACTTCACATGAGTTTTTAGCCTAGGACTAGCTGTATGCTGTACCCATTGTTATAAAAGACAATATACTGCTTTGGCCAGGTAGCTCAGTCGGCTCTAGCATCATCCCAATGCACCAAGGTTGTAGGTTCAATCTCTGGTCAGGGCACATACAAGAATCAACCAATGAATGCATAAATAAGTGGAACAACAAATTGATCTCTCTCTCTCTCTCTCTCTCTCTCTCTCTCTCTCTCTCTCTCTCTCTCTCTCTCTCTCCCTCTATCAATAAACAAAAAGAAAATAACAATTTTAAAGAAAAAATACCTTTCTGGTCCTGAAACTTCTAGACTTGCTATAACACAGATACTATCCTGCACATTAAAGGCGGGGGGGGGGGAGAGAGAGAGAGAGAGAGAGAGAGAGAGAGAGAGAGAGAGAGAGGAGAGAGAGAGAGAAGTGTTAAATGATTGTTGGGTTAGCTAAGGGTGGAGAGATGTTCATATTCTAGCAAGTACACTGATTCAATCTTAGTGTTTTTATTCCTTTAAGCTCCTGAGGTTGTGGGCTGTAAGACTTTGCCATGTGTTTATTCTCACACATACTCCCCACAATAATAGTCTGCCCTTATCCTTTGTCTGCTTACTTTTTTCCTAACACAAAAGCCCTCCTCTGAAATTCCAAACCTTAAATAGTGAGACTCTAGGGTTTGCAGATTCTGGCTGCCTCTTGTTGAGAAAAAAATGCCAGTGCTCTTTCAGCAGCTTCCTGGGCTTTCAATATATATAACTGATTTCAGAGAGGAGGGGAGAGGGAGAGAAAGATAGAAACATCAATGATGGGAGAGAATCATTGGTCAGCTGTTCCCTTCACACGCCCTACTGGGGATTGAGCCTGCAACTGGGGCATTCCCCCTTGACCAGAATTGAACCTGGGACTCTTCAGTCTGCAGGCCAATGCTCTATCCACTGAGCCAAACCAGCTAGGGCTCAGATGAGTACTTTTAAAATTTCCTTCTAGATATGTTAAGGGTGGTTTGTAAAATTGCAGCTGTTTGCAGAAATATACTGCTGTGCCTTAAATGTTTAATGAGATCATTATTTTAACGCCAGATTCTGGTCTTTGTTTGTTAATGCGCGCTCAGCAGAGGGGACTTTTTTTGATGACTTTATACTAATGAGGCACTATTGTAAAATCATCATTCTCTCCCTTCTATGATGATTTATTGAGAATGTTTCTTTTAAATGGATGTATAAGACATATTTGCAATAGCAGCCCACCTGTGTAGTTATTCTATTTACTGTAGCTTTCTGTCAAGATGGTCAACCATGACCTTCAAAGAAAATGGTTGAACGTGTCTAACTTATTCATGGTGGGAGGAATGGGCAGAAGTTGGAAACAAAGAGTCTGTATAATGCAGAAGAGACCAAGTGAAGCAGAGCTAACTCTGCTACCGAACCTCACTTGGTGATTCCTCAGTAGGAATGCTTTTGGCTGCAAGTTATAGACACTCCAACTATCATCAGTGTGAACCATATGGACATTGACTGTTCACGTAATGAGAAGTTTAGAGGTAGTAATACCAGAGACAGAGTGGCCAACAGATCACAACATTAGGGCACTTGACTTGTTACCATTCTCATGGCCTTCTCCTCATGATCACAGGACGGCTGCAAGAGTTCCAAGCATCATGTCCTCCTAGAAAGCTGAGGACAGCCAAGTGACAAAAGAGTTTTTGCTTTTCATCAGGAAAAAATCTTTCTCTGAAGTCCTCCAGCGGACTTCCCTTTATAGCTCTGGCTCAAACCTGGGCCCAGAGCACTCCTATGTGCAAGGCATTCTGGAAAAACTGTGTTTATCTCTAAGATTAGATAGATAGATAGATAGATAGATAGATAGATAGATAGATAGATAGATAGATAGATATAGATAGATATAGATATAGATATAGATATAGATATAGATATAGATATAGATATAGATATAGATATAAATGATCATATAGCTTTATGTGTATGGGTTTATAGACTCCATAGTAGGAGGAATTCATGGAAGAAGAGAGTTTGCAATGACGGTAGGTCAACCATAATGGGCCAACCACATTTTAAGGTATTCATTTCATACTGACCTTTCATAGCCTCATCTTCTAGCTTGCTTCATATTTCCCTTTTAGGTCTTGTCAATCTCCTTAGAGAAAATGTGGCCATCATTTATTTTCCTGGAAGTGACAGAACATTCCTTTACAAAAACAAAATATTGCTGTTATGCTGTTAGCTCTTCCACCCCAGCCATCTGTCCCTCCCTCTACGCAAGATTGCCAGTTAATGTCCCAGCACCAAGTCAAATTTGGCATGATGGCAAAACTAAACCCCAACACCCACCGGTATTGAGTTCATCAGCAGAAACAAAGAGGATGATGATGGTGATGATAATGATGATGATGATGATGATGATAGTAGACCAGAGGAGGTTGTAGAAGACTCTAATTTCAGTGGTTAGCAGTTTTGTTTTATTTAAAAAACAATAATGGAACTTCTGATTTAGACAACATGGCACAGACGTGTTTCTCCCTATTCACTTCCACTAAGCTCAACTATCAAGTCCAAGAGACAAGCAAAGGAATATTTTGAAAGATATTAAAATATGAACCAGTTTGAGGCCCCAGAACTGGAGTAACAATACAGAGGGAGTATGTCTTACATCCCTCACTCAGTAGACCTGGTGTTTTTTTACCCTTAGCTGCAGTAGGAAGCTCAGGTAGGTCTGTTCTCCCCAGATCCACTGAGAGTCTCTCTGATAACACCAGGCTAGCCTGGCAGACCTGGAAAACAGGGTCAGTCAGGAACCCTGCCAGTAATGAGCATCCAGGGAAAATGCTCTCCTTCCCTGCCAGGCCTGAGATTTCCCTTTTCTGCTAAGGGAGACTGAGGCAGACAGGCAGGCAGAATCGGGAAGATTTGGACTCATCTAGAACAAATGGCCCTGTGGGCTTGAGACTTTCCTCCCTGCCAGGAGACAGCAGGGCAGCTGGGAGGCACCAGGAGGGGGTCGCACTGTACTGCTCCTCTACTGGGAGACACTCAGCCCTTCTGGTGAAACCTCCTCTGTTTCCTTAGGCAGCACCAGCAGGGACCAGGCGGAGCCCAGTGGTACCAGGTAAAGCAGACCAAAATACCCTGCAAAGGGTATGAACATTAAACTGCCTTTGGAACTATAGTTAACAAAGTTTGACCAAGACCCACATGCTAAACGTAAACCAAGTGCCTGCCTACTGAAAGAAATGATTTAAGTAGAAAACAATGTCTCCTGACAATCCAGACCATCTAGGATGCAATAGAATATCAGCCATCATACCGGGAACTAAGAAAATTACAATATGAATGAGAAAAGACAAACAGGTGTTGGAGTTATGTGAAAAGAATTTTAGAGTTGCCATCATGAAAATGCTTCAACAATCAATTGCAAATTGGAGTTATGTGAAAAGAATTTTAGAGTTGCCATCATGAAAATGCTTCAACAATCAATTGCAAATTTTCTTGAAACAAATGAAAAAATAGAAAATCTTAGCAAAGAAATACAAATTATAAAAATACCAAATGGAAGTGGTAAAACTAAAATTTCAGTAACAAACATTTTTAAATTGCTCGATAGCTCAGTACTAGAGTGGAGATGAAAGAGGATAGACTCAGTGAACTTGAGGAACAGAAGAAAGAAAGAAAACACACTGAAAAAAATATGAACAGAGCCTCAGGAATGTTTTGAGAAGGAACAAAAGATCCATGAGCTGTATCATCAGAGTCCCAGAAAAATGGTGAGGGAGTGGGGCTGAAATAATACTTGAGGAAATAATGGCTGAAAACTAACCATTCTTGACAAAAAGCCTAGAGATTCAAGAAGTTGAGCAACCTCCAAACAGGACAACACCTCCCCCCAAATCTATGCCAAGACACATCACAATTAAATTTTTGAAAGCTAAAGACTACATCTTGAAAGCAACCAGAGAGAAATGACATGTTATCTATACAGAAACAGCAATTCAAATGACTGCAAATTTCTCATCTTTTAAAACCGTGGAGGCCATGAGCAAGTGACACAATATATTAAAATGCTTAATGAGAAGAACTGCCGACTGTAAATTCTGTATCCAGGGACACTAACCTTTAGGAATAAAGGAGAAACAAAGACATTCTCAGGTGGAGAAAAACTAAAAGAATGTGTCACTAGTAGACCTCTCCTTAGACACTGGCTGGAGGAAGTTCTTCAAAGGAAAAGGAAATGATAAAAGAAAACTTGGAGCTTTTGGAAGGAAGAGAGAACAACAGGAGGAGCAGTAATATGGGTACAAAATAGACTATTCATGACTTTTATAAATCAAATTTATCACTGTAACAAACACTCAAATACACATTCTGAACACAGTGATGCTAAAAACAATATTTAAAGCTGAGGGAGGTAAATGGAAGTGAGGGTTCCACACTTCGACGTGGTTACAAGTCACTGTATATTGTAATACTCAGAGCAACCATTAAGGAAATTATATAAAGAGATAAACTAAAAAACAAAAACACAATAAATAAAGCAAAATGGAATCCTAAAAATATCAAGTAAGTAGCCCACAGGAAAGCAAAAGAAACAAATAATAAGAACGAGTGATGAGAAACAAATGGGAGACAAACAAAATGAAGATTTAAGTGCTAACATATCAATAATTATCCTAAATATGGATGATCCAAGTGCACCAAGCAAAAGATTAGTAGAGTGCATAAAAAACGACTCAACCACACACTGCTTGCAAGAAATTCACTTCCGTTTCAATGACATAGGTTTAAAGCAAAAAAGATATCGTATAAACGTTAATGAAAAAGACAGAAGTGGCTATATTAATTTCTGAAAAACCAACTCTTCCCAACTCCACGCTTTTTTGCTATCAGCATGAAATGTTTTACAAATGCTTGAGAAAAATATAAGTTGTGATCGTGCAAATTCTGGGTAGCAAATAAGGAACATAAAATTAGAGCCATGCATGGTCCAAGGGCAGGGATGTGTGCACAGTAAGTCTGGAGAACCAAATTCCTCAGAAGAAAAAACCCACAAATACAGTCATGCCTGGGCTTGGTGGAAATGTGCAGGCTGCGGAAGCTAATCCAAGAAATGCGCTTGGGGAGGTTGGCAGGGGAAACTCTGAGTGATGTGGTAGGAAGGAAGGAAGGACCAAGAAATGGACAGCAATAAACTCAGGTTGCCAAGGAGTTCGGGAGCACAATGTTGGCCTGAGGCAAGGAGTTGTGCAGTCAGGAGAGGCGGAGACAGAGCACAAGGCTGGCCGGAGGTGAGCACAGAAGCAGTCCAGACTGCCATGTGAAGTTGCCAGGGTGTGCCCTTTGTGAGGGTGCCTGGCCAAGACAGCAAGTGAAGCTGATGCCAGCTCACACTGTTCACCAAGCCTCATGCTGACACGCAGCATTGCAACCATCTGGAGGTGGAATCTTACTCTAATTTTTTCTTCCATATTCTTTTTTAATAATTAATATATAATTCACATCCCGCACCCTTTTAAAGTGTACAGTTCAGTAGTTTTTAGCTTATCCACTCAGTTATTCACCACTATCTAATTTCAAGATATTTTACCTCCAAAAAACCCCTCTCTCCCTCTTTTCCTTCCTCCCTCCCTCCCTTGCTCCCTCCTTTTCTCCCTCCCTTCCTTTTTTTCCTTCCTTCCCAGGAGTGAAATTGTTGGGTCATATTGTGACTCTGTGTTTAAATTTTTGAGGAACTACCAAAATGTTTTCCAAAGTGGCCATGCCACTTTACATTCCCACCAACAGTGTATGAGGGTTCCAGTTTCTTCATATCTTCACCAATACTTGTTATTTTCCATCTTTTAAATTATATACATTATAGTGGGTATGAAGTAGTTGTAATTTGATTTGCATTTACTTAATGATGGTTAGCATATTTTCATGTGATGATTGGTTATTTATATATCTTCATTAGAAAATGCTTATTCAAATCCATTGCCCATTTTTAAATTTGGTTGTCTTTTATCTTCTTTGAAAGTCCTTTGTATATTCTGGATACATATTCTTTGTCAGATGTATGGCTTATAAATGTTCCTTCCCATTCTATAGGTCATTCTTTTACTTTCTTAATATTTTCCTTTGATGCAGGAAAATTTTTGAAGTGATAAACTTGATGAAGTCTAATTTATCTATTTCTTCTTTTGTTCCTTATGCTTTTAGTGCCATATCTAAAAAACCTCTTTCTAATGCAAAGTCATGAAGATTTATGCCTATGTTTTCTTCTAAAAGATTTCTAGATTTGTCTCTCATATTTAGTCTTTGATAGGTTTTGAGTTAATTTTTACATATGGTGTAAGTAGGGATCCAACTTTTATCTTTTGTATATCCTGTTGTCCCAGCACCATTGTTGAAAATACTTTTTCCCTCCATATTGGCATTCTTGTCAATAGTCAATTGACTATATATGTAGGGATTTATTTCTGGACTTTCAATTCTATTCCATTGATCTGTATGTCTAGCCTTATGCCAGTACCACATTGTCTTAATTACTATAGCTTGTTTTGAAATCAGGAAATGAGAGGCCTATAACATAGTTCTTTTTCAAGATTGTCTTGTTGCCCTGGCCGGTGTAGCTCACTTGGTGTCGTCCCATACACCGAAAGGTCATAGGTTTGATCTTTGATCAATGTTTCACTCTCACATTAATGTTTCTCTCTCTCCCTCTCCATTCCTCTTTCTCTAAATCAAATTTTTAAAAAGCATGTCCTTGGATGAGAATTTTAAAAAATGATTGTCTTTTCTTTTATGGATCTCTTGCATTTCCATATGAATTTTAGGACCAAGTTGTCAATGTCTGGGGGACAGGAAACCTACCTGGTATTAAAACTAGTAGGGGGATAGATTATATGAAAAATATGACTAATTAACATGACTTAATTGACATTTATAGAACACTTCCCCTTAAAACTCTAATGTGACTTAATTGACACTTACAGAACACCTCTCCTTAAAACTTCAAAACATGCATTCAAGTCCACTTGCATATGTGTCAAAATAACTTAAATTCCAGGATTTAAGACAAGTCTCAACAAATTTCAATGGATTAAAGTTGTACAGAGTTTGCTCTCTGACGACAGAAGAATTAAACTGAAAATAAACAATAAGAATACTTAGAACAAATCTTCAAAAATTATAATTCTATATAATCAATAGACCAAAGAGAAAAATCACAATGACTATAGGAAAATATTTTGATCTGAACAATAACATTAATATATCAACACAGCAGATGCAGCTAAAACCGTGCTTAGAGAGAGTTTTTGACTTTTAAATAAATCTGTCTTTTATTTATGCCAGCTTTTAAGATTTTCTCCTTGTCTTTGATGTCTTCCAGTTTCACTGTGATGGGGGTCAGGGTGCTGATTTCTTTTGGTCTTGCTCGGGGCTAGAATGTATGTCTTTTACCAATTCTGGAAAACTCTCGGGCAAAGTTGGATAAATGTTTCAACTTCTTGTTACTCCTCTCCTTGAAACCCTGCAATGTCTCCCTCATTTATGGACTGTTTTACTACACGGATCTGTCATGATCATCTGGCTCCTGCATGTGTCTGTAATTAAATTTCCATATCTGTCTGCTAGAAAAGTGCCGGGAGCCGGTCCATCCTTGCTGTTTCAAGGGACCTGGCATATATGGCATACGGTTCTTAATATGTTTGCTCACCTTCTTGGCGCTGTGTTTTAACCAAAGTCACCTCTCCGAGAAAGGTTGAATCCCCAGGTAGGGATTTTCCCCTGAAGTTAGGGAGGGAATAAAACCCCTCAACTAAGTGCCAGGCGGGTAATTAATCCCTTTAACTACGAACAATCATGCTTAAACTACATAATCTTTTCTCCCTGGAATGGAGATAAGAAACGCCCTAACCTTTGTAATAGAGATTGATAGGATTGAATCAACTGGTATAAATACAGTTGTAACAAGACAGAAACACGCAGAACTTAGAACAGAATCAAGAAGACAGAACCTACACGGAGCCTAGAGACAGAAGAACTTTGCTGGAGAGAGCATGCCGGAGGATCCTGGAGAGGGACTGGCCTCGGAGCCTAGAGACAGAGCCTAGCGGGAGAACATGGCAAGGGATCCTGGACTGAACCTGACTACAGAGATTGGCAGGAGAACCTGACTGGAACCTGGACACTGAACCTGACTGGAGAGCCTGGACAGAACCTGGCTGGAGAACCTAGCGAGGGAACATGGCTACAGAACCTCGCTGGAGATCCGAAGCAGAACCTCTCTGGAGATCCGGGCTAGAGATCCTGGCTAGGTTGCTGATCAACTGAACGCTGTCTCCATGTCATTCCTTCTTCGCCGACTCCGTCCACACCTTTGGGGACCCCTGGACCCGCTGGGGTCAGACCCCAACATATGGCGCCCGAACAGGGACCCCTAGGTAAGCCCCATTCTCGGGCTGGATAGGACTCCACCTTAGGAAGAGGGTGGATAGTCTTCGCCGACTCCGTCCACACCTTTGGGAACCCCTGGAATAGGATTCCCCTAGGTAAGCCCCATTATCGGGACGGATAGGACTCCACCATAGGAAGAGGGTGGATAGTCTTTGCCGACTCCGTCCACACCTTTGGGAACCCCTGGAATAGGATTCCCCTAGGTAAGCCCCATTATCGGGCTGGATAGGACTCCACCTTAGGAAGAGGGTGGATAGTCTTCACCGACTCCGTCCACACCTTTGGGAACCCCTGGAATAGGATTCCCCTAGGTAAGCCCCATTATCGGGACGGATAGGACTCCACCATAGGAAGAGGGTGGATAGTCTTTGCCGACTCCGTCCACACCTTTGGGAATCCCTGGAACAGGATTCCCTTAGGTAAGCCCCCCCCCATTGAGAACCCCACACTCGGGACGGATAGGACTCCACCAGGGTGCTACAGACCCCCCTATAGAGGATAAGTAGGGTAAGAAGGTGGATAGTACAGAACTTAGATTGAGAAGATGTGCCATACTGAGTCCAAAGAAAGAAGACTCTGTATTGATCCTTAGATTGAGAAGATGTGCCATACTGAGTCCAAAGAAAGAAGACTCTGTATTGATCTTTAGATTAAGAAGATGTGCCATACTGAGTCTAAAGAAAAAAGACTCTGTATTGATCTTTTAACATATATGCTTGCTAGCAGAGGAATTAAGGTTACTCCCAGTCAGACAGAACGTTTTATACAAGAAGTATGTCCATGCTTTTCTGAGGAAGGAAAGGTAAATGTAAAGGCATGGGAGAAGGTAGGCCCAAGGAGCCTTATCCTTAACCCCACTGCAGCCTTTCTACCCCGGGAAAGTGCAGGATTGGCAAGCTCTCCCTGGGGTGATAGATCAGGACTCAGGTAATAGCAGAAAGCGCCAATCCTACTCTTAAAATGGATACAAGAGAGCATTTCAGGTTTTTCTTTTTAATGCTTGCTTTTAAAAAATAAAAAAGGGGGAATTTGCCGGGAGCCGGTCCATCCTTGCTGTTTCAAGGGACCTGGCATATATGGCATACGGTTCTTAATATGTTTGCTCACCTTCTTGGCGCTGTGTTTTAACCAAAGTCACCTCTCCGAGAAAGGTTGAATCCCCAGGTAGGGATTTTCCCCTGAAGTTAGGGAGGGAATAAAACCCCTCAACTAAGTGCCAGGCGGGTAATTAATCCCTTTAACTACGAACAATCATGCTTAAACTACATAATCTTTTCTCCCTGGAATGGAGATAAGAAACGCCCTAACCTTTGTAATAGAGATTGATAGGATTGAATCAACTGGTATAAATACAGTTGTAACAAGACAGAAACACGCAGAACTTAGAACAGAATCAAGAAGACAGAACCTACACGGAGCCTAGAGACAGAAGAACTTTGCTGGAGAGAGCATGCCGGAGGATCCTGGAGAGGGACTGGCCTCGGAGCCTAGAGACAGAGCCTAGCGGGAGAACATGGCAAGGGATCCTGGACTGAACCTGACTACAGAGATTGGCAGGAGAACCTGATTGGAACCTGGACACTGAACCTGACTGGAGAGCCTAGCGAGGGAACATGGCTACAGAACCTCGCTGGAGATCCGAAGCAGAACCTCTCTGGAGATCCGGGCTAGAGATCCTGGCTAGGTTGCTGATCAACTGAACGCTGTCTCCGTGTCATTCCTTCTTCGCCGACTCCGTCCACACCTTTGGGGACCCCTGGACCTGCTGGGGTTGGACCCCGGCAGAAAAGCTTCATCATTCAAACCGGTGATCCTACTTCTTGATCCTAACTCAGCTTACCAATTACCAACTCAGAAGCCTCTCTGAACCTCCTCTTCCCTCTAACCACTCTCTGTCTCATGTATCCACTCCTCCCTGCTCATACCTCTATCAGTTGATTGCATTTATCTTTATGTGTAAATCTCCCCCCATGAGACTCAAGTTCCCAGTGGACAGTTCCCTTTGTAGCACGTAGCATGGGCTCTATAAATGTTTGTATTTTGAATGAATGCATGAATAAATGAATCAGTCAAATGAAGGCAGACACTATCTACCTCATAATGATCATGTAACAACTAAATATATACCAAATGAAAGAGCACCTGGCAAGTAACAAGTGCTAATTTGCTGTTTGAGTTGAAGACAATTCATGCATTATTTTGGCACAGCGGGTTATGTACCAAAGTGGTTGTTTCTTTAAATTTCCTTATTCTAATATGGCATAAAGCAGAGTTCTTAGTGTTCTTTGATCATAATGAAGTATTCTTTTAGTTCTGTGCCTTTTCTTCTAATTGCTATGCTTCTCAGAGCTTAAAAAAAGTCAAGGCATTCTATGAGAAGCTTGATATAGATTGCCAGCTATTACATTCTCTCCATTCTCAGTGCCTCTGTGAATGCTCTTCTCCCGTAGACTGTCTCAATGGCTTTCTTCTTCTCTTCCATTAGGTGTCTGCTGTAATTTATCATAAATTAGGCCTTTGCTGACCCTCCTTATAAAATAACAAACTTCCACCCCACCCCCATTCTCTATCCCCTTTTAACTTGCTTTGTTTCCCCCAGTATAGTTGACCACAAGTGAAATATATATATTTATCTCCTTTATTATTATATGCCCCCCCCCAATAATACACATGAGCATATAAACTTCTTAAACACAGGAACTTGGTTTTATGGATAGAACAGTACCTAGCACCCAGAGGTGCTCAGTAGATAATTATTGAATACATATATTAATGTCGGTGCCACTGATTCTCATCAGTAGAATCTTGATGCTACAGGAGACAGACATGATACAGCCACCCTGGGCATGGTAGCCGTCAACATTCATCTTAATCCTAGATAAGATTACAAAACTTGACTATGTTACTTTTCCTTGGAACAGACTGCCTCATGCATGATTTCCCCCTGAAAACTAAAGAAATCGCTTCCTCTCCTGGCAGGCACCTGAAGCCAGTTCTAAACTGGCTGCGTACAAAGCCCGTCTGTTCGCTCCTCGTTTAAAGACAGTGGCATTTCCTGCCTGCTTTTAGCAAGCTTTATTTTGCTTTCTGTTTCCTTTCACTACTTACAGGCAATTTGCATATCTTTTCTACCCACTTTATCATTTCGATCTTGGCAAGAGGTTTCAATTAGTACTGTGTGGGCACTTGTGCAAAGAAAGCACCCACTTACAATGTCTATAGGAAATAAATTCTTATTATTTCATAGAAACAAACATTTAAAGTTATAACTCATTTGTGTAAGAGAGAGGTCCAGAGACGATAAATTTCACATAACTGAATTTCACATCACTAACTTTTGCAACACATCCCCTACCTCGCAGGCCTGATCCTCATACTCTACTGTCTGATTCTCCTTCAGTAATTTCATTTATATTTCTCTTATCGTCTCAGCATTAATCTAAAGGCTCTCCGACCCCATTCTTATTCCACCAGTGTGTCTCTGTCTGTGGCATCCAACATAATCTCCTCAACCTTCCACTGTCAAACTGCTATATTGATGTTGGGGGTGCCATCAGGCTTTTCTCTCCAGACTTACACGACTAAAAAGAATGCGGTCTTTCAGCTAAACTGACGATCCAAAGTCACCTTTATGGCCAATGAAAACGCGTGGCCCATGAAGCCTGACAGTTCCCCTCCACTTGGGCAGGAGCTGGCCTCTGCCTCCTCTTCCATGCTGGGAACGTGCTGCTCTCAGTGCTCAATACTGTCAGATTAGCAACACACACTGGCTCTGGTAACCTGGCGGACAATGAATACTCACCACTGAAGACACCTGGGGGCACCTTCTGGACTGAAGGCTGATGACTGGGGCTATCACTGAGCTGGCAGTGCCTCCTAGTGGCCAAAGCCCCAAAGGTTTCCAACTGAAAAGTGGGTAGGGCAGCAACAACCCACCTGGCAACCCCTTCCCTCTTCAGCCTTCTGAGTCCTGTCCCCACCTGTTTGCACAGTGAGAATTCCTCAAGTACCAGTCCAACCCCACATCATTCAGTGAGAATTCATCAAGTACCAGTCTTTTCAGTATTTTGCTGACTGAATTCCCCAACATGACTATGACAATGAAAAGAAATGGGAGGGGAGGGATAGGGAATATAAATATTAACAGTCACTAATGTCTCTAGAGCAGGTCACTTTGAAAAGTGCTCTGTGATAACGTGGTCATTGCTTTCCCTTCCCATCAGGCCAGTGGGAGCCCTGACACCCCTCCTCTTGTAGAAGACTTCAGCGGCCCAGAGAGTCAAATCACCCTCCTGAGTCCTTCTTGTTAAGCTTCCATAAGAATTATTTCAGATGTGTTAAAGACATATTCAGAGAGGTTTAGCTGGTTCCTCTAGAACAGTGGTTCTCAACCTTCCTAATACCGCGACCCTTTAATACAGTTCCTCATGTTGTGGTGACCCCCAACCATAAAATTATTTTTGTTGCTACTTCATAACTGTAATTTTGCTACTGTTATGAATCGTAATGTAAATATCTGATATGCAGGATGTATTTTCATTATTACAAATTGAACATAATTAAAGCATAGTGATTAATCACAGAAACAATATGTAATTATGTATGTGTTTTCCAATGGTCTTAGGCGACCCCTGTGAAAGGGTCGTTCGACCCCCAAAGGGGTTGCGACCCACGGGTTGAAAACCTCTGCCCTAGAAGCTTATATTCTGAAAAGAACATGCATTATCCTAAAGATCCTATTTTAAAGTGTATATGCTTCAGAAAATGAACAATAAATCTGATCTACAAGCATAACCTTGAGGTTACTGGTACAGGACACCCAAATGCAGATTTGGTCTGGGAAGGAATGGCAACTGTGGAAGAACCCCAAAGGCTTCACTTCTCCCAGAGAGAGAGAATTCCGAATAATGAATGGGCCGTGTTACAACAAAGGAAGTGGGAACTCTTCCTTCTGCTTGTCGCTGTGGTCCCCGAGGCATCCTCTGTCCTCGTGCTGTGGTCTTTCTCAACGCTCCCTCCGCCGGGGCTTTCCTTCCCAGAATGCCCAAATGCCACTCCTTTTTCTATGTGCTATTTCTGACTTGTCCTGGTGGAAAACATACCTATCCCCTGTCCGTTCTCTCCAGGCCTTGGTGAATAATCTGATAACGGATTTCAGTAGGTCACCACTCACTGTTCTGCTTCTGCCACTGACATCTGCATTGTAACTGGCGCCTCCTAAAGCGTTGCTCACTGGGCTTGGAAACTGACTGTCAATCAGGTTATACACACCATCCCACCTCCAGTGGCCCCCCAACACTCAACCTCAAAGATGATGTTACTGAGGCAGAATGCGTTTGCTTCCTTGAGTTCCATTTGGATGTCCCCACAACTGGAGTGCCGCTGCAGTGACCACCAACTCCCTGTCCAGAGCCCCAGGGCTTTGATCTGGTGCGGACAGGCACTGCATTCTGATATGTATTTGTTCATTCAGCCCACACACAGCGCTGCAGAAGGCAGCAGGAGAAACAAGCCCTCGGGGACAGAGCAGTGGCATTTCTTTACAGTGACTGAGGCTTGCCAAGAGGGTTTTGGATGACGCTGGAATATGCCAAAAGAGAGAGGGAATAGGATAAGTGAAGATGGCAAGCAATTAACATAAAGCATGACCAGAATGTAAACATTTGGGGGAGAGAGAGGCTGGTGAGCCATGGTGACAATCAGGGGACATTATGCTGAAAGCCTGATGTTTGTATTGCCATCGACTACATCTTATCCAACAGGTTTCTTGGATTTCTAAGAAATTTCTAGAATATGCCCCCAGCCAGTCTGGAACTCCTAGGAACAGCCCTAGTCCTCTACGCTCATCCTTACCCTGGGTCCTTTCCCTCTTCTCCAAAACCTCCCACGTCCGGTCCACAATTGCGCTCTTCAACTGTCTCCAGGGCAGCACCCCCTGGGTGACCGAGCTCCCACGTTGGGGCGCCCGCCCGCAACCCCGAGCCCAGCGCGCAGGCAGCTCCGGGGCGCGCTGCGCTGATTCGCTGCGGCTGAGACTGCGGTGCCCGCGCCCCGCCCGCCCCTCGCAGCGCAGCGCCGGCTGGTGCAGCCTCAGTCTGTCTGCAGCCGCGCGGCCACCGCGAGCCCAGCGCTGCAGCCCGGGCCGCTGACGCCGGAGTGCCCGCTCCCCGCCCGCAGGACAGCAACGGCGAGCCCCCAGAGCCCGCACGATGCAGGCCACTGCCGATTCCACCAAGATGGACTGTGTGTGGAGCAACTGGAAAAGTCAGGGTATTCTCTTTATTTCAGTAATGCATGCCTGCGGCGCACGGGAGCCCGGGACCCGGACTCGGCCATTGTGCATCATTTCACCTGTGGGACCTCTGCATGCTTTATCCCCCAGAGCTTTCTGTTGGGGGGAGTAAACTTGTTATGTCAAAAATCAAAATGGATAGTGTTTGATGTTTTTTCTTTCCCCCATTTGTTTATTTTCCCTCCCACCGCCACCCTTTTTGTTTTCTTGTTGTCACGCTAGTATTTTTTTAAAATGCATCCTGTGCCTACTCCGGGAGCTTTTGGGGATCCGTTGACCATTCAGTACTTGTTTAATCCCTCCTCATCCCCGAGTTAAAATGCTTCCTTATTGTTCCATGCATCCCACTGTATTTCATTTCTGCAGAAAGGTGGCAACCTCCTGGTAGAACCATTAACCGAGTGGGCACGAGTGCATTCTGTTAAGTGGGACACACCCATTTCAGGGTTGTTATTTGTGGTCACACAAAGGAGACTGGGAATGCAGACTAGTTCTCCAAATCCTGAAGATGTGATGGCGTAGCCACATATTAGGAGGGTTCACCTGGAAATATTTCAGGGGTTTTTTGTGTCTGTCAGGGGGGTAACTGCTAACTACTATTTATTAATAGTCGGTGTCTGTGGAACAAGTAGAGGGAAATCAAAAGCACTGCTGGTTTCCCTCTGGTAGAACAGATTTATTTTGAAACGGTCCCCATTAGCACTGGGTGTGGCCACCCTCCAGCCTCGCTTGGATTGCTTTTCAGCCATTTTTATTCAGCCTCATACTTCACACATCCATCTCTCCTTTGTTACATTAAGATGCCTCCTTCACCTTGCTCACCTTGAGAATAGGAGGAGACGGAGATCATTTGCAAGAATGAATTATGTGTAGAAACCGTGGGGTATTTGTAAGATGAAGTGTCTTTTAATATTTAACAAATATGGTTCTGAAGAAGGTGCATTTGACTTAACCTGCAGGGCTGCAGCGTCCCTTGGGGGAACCAAGAATACTCTGGAGCAGAAGCTGGGTTTTGTGGGTTTAAAAAAAACAAACAAAAAAACTGGCATCTTCCCCTTGTAATTTTCTATCACAGAGAGAATAGGATATCTTTTCATCTTTAATGCCCTGTGGGGGTTTTCTTTGGTAGATTTTTTTTAAGCAAAGAAAAAGTAAACACGAACCTTAGAATTAAGAAGACAATTGCTCTGCCTCTGATTTTGTCGGTTGGGTGGCAATGACAAAATACATACAGTCAAGTTCAAATTGTGTGGGTGGGTCTATTGGAAATACAACTGTCAAAAGTAAATAAATGGACCTAATACATTTGAAAGCCAGGACATAAAGAAATGTATGGCCATTCAAGAGTATAATTTTAGAGAATGATGACAATGCTATGGAATAGCATATGTTGTATACAGAAGGCAGAATTTATACAAAATTCTTGATAATATTTCATTCTTGTTATGTGTTTAGATTCATCCAGTTTGTTTGATATACACAGTCAACAACCAGCTATGGCTTGATATAATATCAAGTTGAGTTGGACATAAAGACAGAACAGAGTTGGTTTTTACACTATGATTATGGGATTCTTCTATTCTTACCAAAAGTAGATACCAAAAGGTGGCAGATTTTGTTTTATTTGTATAAAATATAAAACATTATTTCTTATATTTTATCATATATATATATATATATATCTCATAATCCTATATATTTGGCTCAGTTGACCTCATAAGGGGTAGGATAATTAAAATGCATGGACATTTATAATCACAAAATGACACAAAATGCCGTTACTTACCCATTGAAAAAAAATCATTTTCATTTCCAATATATAGCAACTTGTGAAGATTAATGCAAGATCATTGAGGGTCTTCTGGATGCAGTGACCTTTGGTAGACTTTAGTACCATTGATTTCCTTTTGTCAAATAGAACAAAGCTATTATCTTGAAAATTGATGAAAATTGACTAATAACTAGGTGGGTGTACATAAAAGAGAAATGGCAAGAAGTAAATATTCCTTTTTCTCCCCAGTAGGAGAACTTTTCATTTAAACTAAATCTACAATAAGGGGCTGTTGTTGTTTTTTAGCATTTTCAGTGTATTTTCTGCATTTTAGCTCCATTATCAAAAACAATTTCTATTAACCCTGGCTGCACATTAGTATCACCTAGAGAGCTTTAAAAAACACAAAGGCCCTAGCTGGTTTGGCTCAATGGATAGAGCGTTGGCCTGTGGACTGAAGGGTCCCAGGTTCAATTCCAGCCAAGGGCACATGCCTGGGTTGTGGGCTTGATCCCCAGTGTGGGGGGGAGGGGGCATGCAGGAGGCAGCGATCAATGATTCTCTCTCATCATTGATGTTTCTATCTATCTCCCTTCCTCTCTAAAATCAATAAAATATATTTTTAAAAAAACTCAAAGTATGCCTGTACCCCCAGAGGTTATGAATCAATTGGGCCAGGCATCAATATTTTTTTAAAAGCTCCTCAAGTGAGTTTAGTACATAGTCAGGTTTGAAGCTACTGACATTTAATAATTCTTATTGAGCCCAATCCATAGACCAGCAGAACAAGGTCTGGTATGCAAATGATGACATGGATGTGATCGAGAAGAAGCTAAGAAGACAGTTAAAAGAAGACCATGTAACATTGTTGATAATGTCCTCCAGAACTATTCCAAGGAGAAAGTTTTTATTGGAAAAGGGAATAAAGAAAGTGAGCCCCAGCCGGTTTGGCTCAGTGGATAGAGCGTTGGCCTGTGGACTGAAGGGTACCAGGTTCCATTCCGATCAAGAGCACATGCCCGGGTTTCAGGCTCGATCCCCAGTGGGGGATATGCAGGAGGCAGCCAATCAATGATTCTCTCTCATCATTGATGTTTCTCTCTCTCCCTCCCTCTCCCTTCCTCTCTGAAATCAATAAAAATATATTTTTTTTAAAAAGTGAGCTTCAGGTTTTCTCTGTGTTATTAAGCCTTCCATAGAGAAATTGCAGCCCATTGTATATCACATGAAGACTCTACTGAAACCAACACACTGTATCATAACAACTGTACAACACATGGAAAAGGAACCTTATATTTATTTTATTAATACATAAGATTTCAGTCATAGATAAGAACATTTAAAGAGATTAAAAGTCTACATTATACTAAGCTACACAGTTTTTTTAAATGATACAAATACCCAGTATTGGTTAATAAGTCAAAGCTGATTCTACTCAGTGAAAATGAAATGACAATGAAACAATAAGCTAATAAAACACCTATGTATACGGTAATCCTTTTTTTTTTTTCTTTTTCTTTTTTCAGAGGGGAAGGGAAAGAGAGAAAGATAGAAATGTCAATGATGAGAGAGAATCATTGATTGGCTGCCTACTGCACCACCCCACACTGGGAATGGAGCCCACAACCCAGGCATATGCCCTGACTGGGAATCGAACCTCAACCTCCTGGTTCATATGGCAATGCTCAACCACTGAGCCACACGAGCTGGGCGATATACACAGTAATCTTAAAGACAACAACACCATTAGTTATCTATTGGGCCCATTTACTGAGCACTTTACTTGCATCATTGCCTTTAATCCTCACAAATCATATGTGTTACGTATGACATGTAAATTTTATTACTGTCCCATTTTACAGGTTTTCAACTGAGGCTTCTACCAAGGCACACAGCTAGTAATTCCAGAAGCTGGATTTAAACCTAGGCTCCCCTCTTCTCACTGCCCTACTATCTGCCTCAATGCCTTTTTCCTCATTGGTTTTTCTAAAAATATGAATTATCTAGGTAATGGTGATTGTGCGGATTTAATAACCCCTCACATTTACATAGTTTTCATTTGTCAAATGTCTTCTTATTTGAGATTTTTCAGTTTACTTTTTGACATTAAGAGCCTCAAAGAGGTTAAGTGACTTGCCCAAGGTTTTTTGATAAGTGGTATGTTGAGTAGTGAAGAGGTGACGGTTGGCTTCAAATCTAGAACTCTTCCCATCTCAGCACTCACCACCTCTTTTACTAGTGCTGAGTTGCAGAGAGTGAACTCTCACTTACCTCTTCTGGGATATTTTCACATAGGTTCTCTCTTTACAAACAGCAAAATTCATCAGCAAGGCAGTGGTCTTAACCAGTTCATGCCATTTTTGTCATCATCACCATCATTATAAATTCATCATCCTAAATTCTCCATCAGTATATCTATGTGCCAATCACTGTCCTAAGCTCTTGTTACATATCTTTAGTAAAGGCAATTTTAAAAACATAAAGGCAGCCGAAACCGGTTTGGCTCAGTGGATAGAGCGTCGGCTTGCGGACTGAAAGGTCCCAGGTTCGATTCCGGTCAAGGGCATGTACCTGGGTTGCGGGCACATCCCCAGTAGGAGATGTGCAGGAGGCAGCTGATCGATGTTTCTCTCTCATCGATGTTTCTAACTCTCTATCTCTCTCCCTTCCTCTCTGTAAAAAAATCAATAAAATATATTTAAAAAAAAAACACATAAAGGCAGACCAATATCACCTTCCATCAAATATAGCATTTTATTTGGATTCAATATTATTAGGATACTGTACAATTATTTTTAAAATATTTTTATTGATTTCAGAGAGGAAGGGAGAGGGGGAGAGAGATAGAAACATCAATGATGAGAGAGAATAATTGATCGGCTGCCTCCTGCGTGCCCCACACTGGGGATCAAGTCCGTAAACCAGGTATGTGCCCTTGACCTGAATCAAACCTGGGACCCTTCAGTTTGCAGGCCGATGCTCTATCCACTGAGTCAAACCAGCTAGGGCAGGATAATACTGTACAACTATTACAACATAAATAATTACATTTGCAAACTCCCTCTCTGCAGATTCTAATGAGATCCAATGGGAAAACTGGCTTAGCAAGGAGTTAAGGGATTTTTTTTTTTAATGAAAGAAAAACCTCATTATACACATAACACACCAAACGTAGGTAGTTATTACTCCATTGAAAAATAAAAGTATTTTTTGCATTATGTTATCATTTTCAAGAGAATCTTTATGAGGAAATGTCTCAAAGTTTGGGGAGAGAAGAAAGGCTTTATTGTTCTTCTAAAAGTGGCACATGCACATTATGACAATTCCCATTTGTACGAAGAGAGAGGTCAAATGAAAGTCGCAAGTCACCCAAAGTCCTACCACCTACAGTTAACAAATGTTAATACTTCATCATTTTTAAAAGTATTCTCTCTCTCGTCTCCCTATCCCCTCCATGCTTTCCTCCTAATTTCTTCTTATATTCAAAATGGTATTATTACTCAATTCTTTTTTATCTTTAGACTAGTTAATATATTTGAGACCAGAATCTGTAATCAATATATTTTAAATTAGCTTATGATAGAATCAAGTTCTAAAAGCCACTGAATCCAGCAAACGAAAGCTAACATACGTGGTTGGATCGTTTTCAGACTATCACTTTTCTTTTTGAAATAATTAAATGTATGTCACCAACACATTTCCCATCCTTCTCAACACGCTGTCCTAAGTTATGTGCATATCTGGTCATGTATTAATATTTACATACTGTCACCTTTCCAGTGCTTACAAAAGTACACACAAACATTCAAAGAAACACAGTTGCCTTATTATTAAGCTCACACTTTAAAAGCTAAGAATTTGACATTAATAAGTCTTTAAAAGCCATCGTCTGCCAAAGTGACAATTAATAATAATAACTGCATTAAAAATCTTGATAATTACAATTGTATTCCAAATGTACGGCATATATTTTTAATAAGATAACACTATTAGGAGTTTTAGGACGTAGAAATATAGAGTTCCATTTCCTCCAAATAAACTTGAGCTATATTTTTAAGTTAAAGCTGAGCAAAGCTATAATTTTCATGCAATCAAATCCTTAAGTTCTTTTTTATTTTCATTATTGCCACAGGGGGAGGAAAATAATTCAAGCATCACTTACAAGGTCTTTGCCCAAACTGGCATTCTTTATGAACAAGTGAAAAGTACAACCATCACAGGTTTGAATGTTTAGAATTTATTGGAGTTCCACTCGTTTCACGGCGGTTATACTGTATGTCTTGTCTCAGGTACATTTCATCACTCCGCAGAGCAAATCTAGTGGTAATAGGGGTCGGGAAGGACATAACATTTTATTGAACAGAACGGGAGTACAAAGAGAAATCATTCCTTATCCTTATATCTTTCTAGTTCAAGAAATATTTTTATTATTATGGTATTGGTCAAAATTTTTAAATTTACTCATTTATTTTTATAAAGAACCAACAGCTGTCTACCTCCGAGGTTCCTTTCTATTCTAATACAACGCTGGTTTTTTAGGGTGTGGCCCAGACTTAAGATTTTGGGACTAGTTATGACTGATGACCACCCGCCAAATGAACAGTTTTGTATTTTGATATGGCCAGGAAGCTTAAAGAAAGAAAAGCACACGAAGACATTCATTGCTCAATACCTTGCAAATCTTTCTGGGTGCCTCCCTCCACGACCATGTGCCCAAAGTCTCGTTTTCTCTCCATGTGGCCATCTCCGCCTTTGATGCCAGCTGCCCTGTGGAGACTCCGCTAAAGGAGCCCATTTGCTGGAGTTTTCGCAGGAGGAGCTGGCCATACTGTCTTAAATACTAGGCCCTGCCGTCTCACTTAGCCAGGCCCACCCATCACCATGACAATGGGCCTAAGCATCACTGTGCTACCTTTGCCGCAAGGGGAGAACGTGGTCCTGGTGCTTGGAACTAGCAAACAGAACCACATTCAGCTGCTTCACAAAATTCACAGAAACATAAAAGCAGTTGATGTTTCCGAAGGGTAGTCATTAGAAGAATGTGTTTGCTTTTGTCTCCCGTGGAATTAAAATACCAGACATCGTGGCTGGCTGTGGCTTTGCTCATCAAATCCTTCATTCTCCGTTGTTCCACCAAAGCTCACGTACAGGATCACCCGTGTGGGTGCCATGCTGTGCTCTTTTACTGTCTGCACAGAGCACCAGGCTTAGTGTCTCTCCCCTTTCAGAACATCTACAGAATGATTTAAACCTCTAGAAACAGTGCTGCCATTTTTTCTCTTGACGCTCTCTCGGCTGCATTTGGAGCTGCGAAACAAGGGCCTGGGAAATGGAACCATTGCAGGTGTTTTATTAGCAAAAGACCCTTCCAGAAGTTTCCTCTCTGGGCTCAGGGCGCCTGGAGTACCAGTTAAAGTTTTAATTTACGTAAGAGACTTTTCAAGGCAGAGGAAGCTCATGAATTTGTTGACTGGAAGATGTCATCTTTGAAGGTCTCTGTGTATGTTGAAAGTATTTTTATGCATCTATTTCCATTATGTTTCTCCAGTTTGATAGCAAAATAAAGGAAAGTTCAAGTAGGGAAAGTTACTGTTTCTTCTGGTTAACGTTTAGGAATGGTATTTTGTTTGCCTCATGAGCATCAGATAAACTGGTTTTTCTATACTGCTTTGGACACTGGGTTGTAAAGAACTGAGGTTTTTATAGCCTTCTAATCCCTTTTAGAAGGTAGTCAGTTATCATAACCAATTATTGGAAGCTTGCTAAAATAAAAAGTAAAAGTCAAGAGCATGTCATTTTCAACAAGCCTTTAATTGAAATGCTGATATTACCTATGAATAGGATTTCCTCACTTGGCCTTTTAAAAATAGCATTAACTGCCCGGCCAGTATGGCTCAGTTGGTTAAGCATCTTCTAGTGCATTGAAAGGTCACTAGTTCAATTTGAGGTTCGATTCCCAGTTGATTCCTAGTCCGGGCACATGTCCCTGGTCGGGGTGTATATGGGAGACAATGGCTCAATGTTTCTCTCTCACATTGATGTTTCTCTCTCTGTCTCTTTCCCTCTCCCTTTCTCTCTCTCTAGAAAGAAATCAATTTTAAAAAAAATTTTTTTAAGTAGCATTAACTTCTCACAGCAAAGGGATGCAATGCTACCTGTAATCTTTTTTGGACCAAGATGGAATATAAATAAATATATTTGGGAATATGGTGCAATAATGCAGATACTTGTGCACAGTTTATTGCCAGTTCATATTATTCCCTTATTCCACATTTTGCCTTCTAAATGAAATTTGAATATCTGCACCACTGTCTTCTTACTTCCTACATTTTTAATAAATTTTCTGAGTACTGCAGCCACTCTTAGGTCATATAATGGAATACATTTATAATAGTTTCACAAACCAAAAAATTTTGGACTGCATCAAAGGGCTATTTTCTAGAAATTTGACATAGCATTTTATTTCCATTTAGCTATTAGTTAAAACCTTGGATCACTTCTATTTTTCTCTTCTGTTCTTGCTTGGATTATGGAAGTGCAGGTCGCACTGATTTCAGTATTTCAAATTTGCCAGTTCACCCTTGAAGTGAATTAGCACTAAGCCAGCCCCAGGCGGGCTGAGGTGTGCCCCCACCTGTGGTTTGGGGACTGAGATGAGATCACCGAACCCAGTCCATTTATCAGGTTGATAGGACACACTGATCTCTTATTCCAAAGCCATATGGTTCTTGGCAAAGTAACTCATAATTCTCACAATTGGCAAAACAATACAGTAATCTGCCTGTCTTGGTGAGCATGCCTAGTGAATGTGTACTCTGGTGTACAACCTCTCACCTGGCCTTTCAGTATCCTTATTGAAAGAAGAGAAAAGCTACCTATACTTTGTTGGACCCAATGACGACTTTGGGTAATTTATTGCAGTTACAGAGTTATTGGTAGTTTTTGAACATAGGTTCTAAGGAAATTTTATTCAAATATCCATTTTTCTGGATTGGGTGAGATAAAGCTTCCTACACAAGCTTACATCACCGTAAGCAAAATTAAAATGTGAAAACTTGGCATTTGCACAGCAGACTGGGAACACAGAAATTCTCTTCTCTGCTCACACCCCGCCACTTCCTACCCTTCCCGCTGAATCATCGGAGCTTCGGGCCATTTGCCAGCACTCTGACATCACGCAGCCATTGCCATTCTCCCAGCCAGGGGTGGGCAAACTTTCTGACTCGAGGGCCACAATGGGTTCTTAAACTGGACCGGAGGGCCGGAGCAAAAGCATGGATGGAGTGTTTGTGTGAACTAATATAAATTCAAAGTAAACATCATTACATAAAAGGATACAGTCTTTTGTTTTTGTTTTTGTTTTATTCATTTCAAACGGGCCGGATCCGGCCCACGGGCCGTAGTTTGCCCACGGCTGTCCCAGCCCATCCGCCCAATGGTCTTCACTGCCTCTCATTCCCAGCCCAGGCCCAGGGTGTTCATTCCAATTCTGTCCTCTTGGATCTTCAGCTCCTCTAACCATGCTCCTTGTGCCAGTTCAGAGCCCTGGCTCAGCTCCACCGCCTGCTGCTCAGAACACCAGTCTCGAACCTTGCTGACTGGACCCTTTAGAGCAGTGATGGCGAACCTATGACACGCGTGTCAGAGGTGACACACGAACTCATTTTTTTGGTTGATTTTTCTTTGTTAAATGGCATTTAAATATATGAAATAAATATCAAAAATATAAATCTTTGTTTTACTGTGGTTGCAAATATCAAAAAAATTTCTATATGTGACACGGCACCAGAGTTAAGTTAGGGTTTTTCAAAATGCTGACACGCCGAGCTCAAAAGGTTCGCCGTCACTGCTCTAGAGATCCTCCACTTGAACCAGACCCTCTTTACTTTCTGGCAGTCCTTTCATCCATTTCTTTTGGAATCTTTACTATATTTTTCTAGATCAGGGCTGTTCAGCTAACAAGACACATAAGTAATTTGAAATATCCTAGTTATATTAAAAAAGAAACAGATAAAATTAATTTTGATAATACATTTTATCTAATCCAACATATCCAGAGGATTAGCCTCTCAACATCAAAAAAATCAATATGAACAGCATTAATGAGATACTTTACATCCTTCTTTGGACTAAGCCTGAAATTTGACACACAGTTTTCCCCAATGGACCAGCCACATTTCACTCAGCAGCCACCTTGGCTCCCCACAACTGTAGTGAATAACACAGGTCTTTGACTTTTCCTGGTCTCTTCAAGTCCTATCCCAGTCACCGCAGTCGCAGGAAGACCTCAGGACTCAATTCTGCCTCCAGCCACTTTGTTATTCCCTTTCCACCTCAACACATGTCCGTTGCCCCCGCCTGCCCGCTCCACTAACATTTCCAGGTTTCACTCAACCTCAAGGTTAACTTGTTGCTACGACTCCTCAAACTACCATTCTATTTACCATCTTCTTTATTACTTTGAATTTCCCAGCACCTACTCAACCACAGTTGCATCCCTTAGTCTCTCCTCTCTTGGAGGTTTTTACTCATGACTTCGATCATCATTTCCACTCAGAATACAGCCAAATGTAAGTGTTCAGTCCTTTTTACTAAATTTCCGAGTGCCTGCTGTATACATTCATCTGAATAGCATTGGAATATGATATTACTGGCATTTAACTCACAAATACTCTAACAAATCCTAGAAAAAATCATTTAATTTCCAAGCTTTAAAAAAAGTAATGCGTATTGCGTGTAATTGTCAGTCTCACTCATCCCTGATCCCTATTCCATCTCTGCCCCCGGCTATGCCAAAATACCCTGCGTTGATGTCATCATGTCGGAACCCAGAGGTTAAAACCAAGTGTCAGCTTTTCCTCAAACCAGCTCACCCTTGGATTTCCTACTTTTGTCTGTGATATTAATCACTCACTCACCCAGCTTGGAAATGTTGCTTTCACCCTTAATTAGCTCTTCCTCCTTTCTCCCACAGCTAATTAGTCACCGTTCTTGTCAACGAATCCCTCATAATATTTCCCTTTATCCACCCCATCTTCTTAACAAATTGCTCCCACATTCGCAAACCATCCCACGTCCACTGTCATCAGTCCCAGTACTATCCCTTCCTTGAAATCACCTTTTACCACCTCCAACAACACAAGATACACTGGCACTGATACATTTTTAAGTGAATGTCCAATCTTCCCAGCTAGATTCTTTTTTAAAATATATTTTTATTGATTTCAGAGAGGAAGAGAGAAAGATAGAAACATCAATGATGAGAGAGAATCATTGATTGGCTGCCTCCAGCACGCCCCCTACTGGGGACCGAGCCTGCAACCTGGGCATGTGCCCTGACTGGGAATCAAACTGTGACCTCTTGGTTCATATGTTGATGGTCAACCACTGAGCTACACCGGCCAGGCTAGATTCTTAAAAGCAGGAACAAAATTTTATATTTTCATTCCTGCAATTACTAGGTAAATAGATAACCAATGACTATTTACTGCTGATGAGTCACTTTCACTTAAAAAAAATGTTATTTTAAATACCTAACTCTAGAAACAGATTTGAACATAATCAGGTTGCCTAAATTAATTTTGCAGACTTTTGGGGACATTTAGTATATAACCAAATATGTGAGAGATACAACTGTTTTGTTTTGGAAAAAAAGCCTCACACTTAGGTTTTGATCTTGCTTTTCCTCTTAACTAGTCAGTAGGCAAGTTTCTCAACTTTTACCTTCCTCACCTGTTATATAGTAGTCCCCTTATCTGTGGGGGATACATCTCTAGACTCCCATGGGTGCCTGAAACCTTGGATAGTACTGAACTCTGTGTACTATGTTTTTCCTAAATATACATTCCTATGATAAAGTTTAATTTATAAATTTGGTACAGTAAGAGATTAACAACAATAACATAATAAAATAGGACAGTTATAACAATATACTGTAATAAAAGCTATGTGAATGGCTTTGGGGTCATTAGTAAGTAAAACAGGATTACTTGAACACAAGCACTGTGATACCCCCACAGTCCATCTGATAATGGAGAAACTACTAAATGACTAACAGGTTTGGAGCGTGAACAGTGTGGATTCGCTGGACAAAGGGAGGATTCACATACTGGGTGGGACAGAGCACAAGGGCTTGAGATTTCATCACGTGACTCAGAATGGCATACATTTAAAATTTTATGAGTTGTTTATTTCTGAAAATTTCCACTTAATATTTCTGGACCACAGTTGGCCCCGGAAATCAAAACTATGGGTAAGGGGTGACTACTGGATACCTATCTAATGGAGTTTATTGTAAGGTTTAAATGAGGTACTATCTGAAAGTATTTTGAATTTAAATTTTTTTCTAAAAAGATTGAAAGAGGGAAATAACTGAATGATAGATGTGATGTAGATTTTAAAGTGTGTATTTCAGATTTTTAAGTCACAGATCGCGTACAGCCGCTACCCCTCAGTGTTGGAGGCAGGCCGGGCATTGGCTGGGATCTCCCGGGCCTGCTGCCACTCTCCGGAAGGCACCGCTTCGCCAGGCCCAGGCCCTCCCTTTCCACTGCTGTTCCTCCCTCCCAGCACAGAAACACTTGTGTGACTGCTGTGCACTCACAGGCCACCACTGAGGCGTAAAATTGTCAGCAGGGCCTCGAGATACACACAATCAATGCCACCCAAAAACAAGGGAGCGGGTTCTTTTTTAAAAATAATATTTTTTTATTGCTTTCAGAGAGGAAGGGAGAGGGAGAGAGAGAGAGAGAGAGAGAGAGAGAGAGAGAGAGAGAGAAAAACATCATTGATGAGAATCATTGGTTGGCTGCCTCCTGCATGCCCCCTAGTGGGGATCAAGTCCGGAACCTGGGCATGTGCCCTGATGGGGAATCAAACCATGACCTCCTGGTTCATCGATCGACGCTGAACCACTGAGCCACACCGGCCGGGCAAGGGAACTGGCTCTTCACAAAGTCTTATGTATTTTCAGTTTTGCTTCAAGGTCATATAATTCGGGCCACTCTGCAGACGGCATAGCCCAGTGAGATATGTTCCTAGAGATAGGGGTGCTGGAGAGTCAACGGCTTTTCATATCTGTGAATTTATGAGCCATCATCAGAGCTGGAAAAGATTCTTCCAAAGCAAAATGGAATGGCAGTGAGTGCCCTGGGCAAAGCCCTATGTCCCCTCACTTGGGTTTAGGGTCCAAAGGCCGGTGAGAACCAGCAGCCGCGGCTTTGCCAGCGGGCCGTGTTAAGTGCTGTGTGCTCTGTGTCTCCCACAGCGATTGACCTGCTGTACTGGCGGGACATCAAGCAGACGGGGATCGTGTTCGGGAGCTTCCTGCTGCTGCTCTTCTCCCTGACCCAGTTCAGCGTGGTGAGCGTGGTGGCCTACCTGGCCCTCGCCGTGCTCTCGGCCACCATCAGTTTCCGCATCTACAAGTCTGTTTTACAAGCCGTGCAGAAAACCGACGAGGGCCACCCTTTCAAGTGAGTGCCCCGGCCAGGCCGGCCCTGGCCCAGCCTCTCCCGGGCTCTTTCCCTCTGCCGCTGTTTCACTCCCCTGCACTTGGGGTCATGTTTCCCTGAGACCTAACAGGCCTCTTAAGGGTAACGTTTAACACCCTCTCTTCTAATCTCCAATGTTTCTGGTGCATTTCTTTAACGAACTCAATTGTCTCTATTCTAACACCTATTGTTTTACTGATTTTTAATATTTTAATTATTACCAATTAAGTATGTAATATTTATTTATTTTTAATCCTCACCTGAGGATATATGTTTCCATTGATTTCAGAGAGAGAGAAAGGGAGGGGGAGAGACAGAGAAATATGGACATATGCGCTCTGAACCGGCAACTTGGGTTATGTGCCCTGACTGAAATCAAACCCGCAACCCTTGGGTACACGGGACCACGTTCCAACCAACTGAGCCATACTGGCCAGGGTTTAAATACTTAATATTTAAATTTAACATAAATTTACTTATATAATATAAATTTATATTTAACATTAATATTTTATATTTAATTATTCCTAATAGTAATCATAATTTTTGATATATATATATATATATCTACACTAATAAAAGAGAAAAATGGTAATTGGCGTACGACGATACCCTTTTCATTGGCTAATCAGGGCTATATGCAAATTAACTGCCAACTATGATTGGCAGTTAGCTGCCAACTAAGATTGGCAGTTAACTGCCAACAAGATGGCGGTTAATTTGCATATGTAGGCACAATGCAGGGAGGCGAAAGGGAAAGCAGGAAGAAGCCCCCTGCCACTGACAGTGATCGGAAACCCAGGGGGGAGCTAAGAGCTGGGGGGGCAGGGCAAAGGCGGCCCTGGGGCCGCCTTTGCCCTGCTCCCCAGCCATGATCGGAGAATCAGGCGCCTTTTCCGCCCTGGCCAGTGATAGCAGGAAGTAGGGGTGGAGCCAGTGATGGGAGCTGGACACGGTCGAAGCTAAGCTGGCAGTCACGGGAGCTAGGGGTCCCTTGCCTGGGCCTAAAGCGGAGCCCACGATCGCGGGGCCGCTGCAGCTTCGGGTCCCCGCTGCTCGGGCCGGACACCTAGGCCAGAGGCGTTAGGCCTGAGCAGGGGCAGAGCCTGCAACCGCGGGGAGCTGGGGGTCCCCTGCCCAGGCCTGACACCTCTGCCGGAGGCCTCAGGCCTGGTCAAAGGACCGATCTGGTGATTGGTGATCGGAGGGTGATGAGGGTCAACTCCTCTGGCCGAGGCATCAGGCCTGGGCGGGGGGCTGAGCCGGGGATTGGGGGGATATGATGGTCCCCTTGCCCAGGCCTGAAGCCTGGGTCAGAGGCATCAGGCTTGGGCGGGGGGTGGAGCAAGCAATCAGAGGGAGATGGGAGTCCCCTGCCCAGGCATGATTCCTGGGCCAGAGGTCTCAGGCCTGGGCAGGGGCCAGAGCCAGTGATCGGGGGGAGATGGGGGTCCCCTGTCCAAGCCTGACACCTCTGGCGGAGGCGTCAGGCCTGGGCAAGGGGCCGATCAGGTGATCAGAGGGTGATGGGGGTCTACGCCTCTGGCTGAGGCATCAGGCCTGGGCAAGGGGCAGAGCCAGCAATTGGAGGGGTCTGGGGGTCCCCTGCCCAGGCCTGATGCCTGGGCCAGAGGCATCAGGCCTGGGCTGGGGGCAGAACCAGTGATGGGGGGAAATGAGGGTCCCCTGCCCAGGCCTGACACTTCTGTCAGAGGCGTCAGGCCTGGGCAAGAGGCCGATCCTGCGATTGGAGGGTGATGGGGGTCAACGCCTGAGGGCTCCCAGTATGTGAGAGGGGGCAGGCTGGGCTGAGGAACACTCCCCCCTCCCACACCCAGTGCACGAATTTCGTGCACCGGGCCCCTAGTATATATATATATATATATATATATATATATATATATATATATATATATATATATACACACACACACACACACACAATGTTTTCTCATTTTAAAAGTGTTTCAACAATTAATCCTCCCAATTCTGTGAAGAAGGCAGGGCATTATAGTCCTTACTTACAAGTAGGGAAACTAAGGTTCTAAGCAGTAAAGTGACTCACCCAAGGCCACAGGGCCAGTCCAGAGCACAGGGCCAGGACCAGGTGTTCGGATTTTCACTTCTAGGCTCTCTCTAGAAGTTTAAGACCAAAGGGCCGATCTTCTGAGGGGTGCAAGGGTCATGAACAGTCTTATAATGTTCCCTCGTCTGCATTCTTATACCAGGGAGATCTGACTGGAATGCATATTAAAGAACACATTATTTTTTTAAAGGCAATATACTTGGAGAATATAGGAAATGTAGTGAAGGGAGGCATTAGCACTGCCGGCTACATGCCACCCACCCGCACCCCAATTTATCTCCTGATTCTAGATTGTGAGCTCGGGCCCTTTTAGCCCTGACCGTCAGTCACCCCTGGTCTGGTGCTGGCCCCAGAGCGCAGGTGCCCTCACCTCCTGTAAGCAGGGACAGTTCTCCTCGTGGATGACACAGGTGGGTGCTGCCGAATTGGTTTCTCCGCCAGCCCCAGTCATTCGCCGGATGCCTCCGCCCTACCGGGCTCACCCTCCAGTCAGCTGAATCCAGACCTCGGTGCGCCAGGCTCTTACAGGGAGAAGGATGACTGTGTTATGGGGCCTGTTGACAAAAGGGAAAGGGCTGTGCATCAGATGTCCCTTCCCAGCTTTTGGCTCCTGGCTTCAGTGTCAAACCCAGTTACAGGCTGAGCATTCTTGTTCTTGGGATGCATGTGGCCTCTTCTAATGCAGAGTTAAAGTGTCTTTGGGGCTATAATTTGGCTACACAAGTTCCCATCCCAAAGGTAGGAAGAGTGAAGTGGAGTATCATGGGACCAGAGACTACACATTTAGAGTCTTGCCCTGCCCCCACCTTTGCTGTCAGCCAATCAGGAGAAGCTGGTTTTTCCTGCTTTCTTGGCCCCCAAGACAGCCAAGTTACAAGGGGAACTTATCTTTCATTTGGTTTATTTCTCCCAATACCTAGTATAGGACCAAGAGTCTAACTACAGTTTGCTCAACTACTTTTTTGTCCTTTAGGAGACCATTTTAAAATGCAGGATTTTCCTCTGTTTTTATCAGTTAAAGAAATATCTGACTCAGAGTACATTTCGAATCAAAACATACTACCAGTATTATTTTTTCCCAAATGGAAGAAAACCATAGTATTTCCATATACTAGTAAACGTCCTAAAACTCAAGCCAAATGCTGCTTTCCTCTTCACCCCTATTCCCAGAGTTAGGTAGGCACTGGAAGTGCTCTAGGGCTATCCTCTGGGTAGACAACATGGCCTGTCTTAGTGCAGAGGAGGGTGGAGAGAGGGAGGGTGGACCTCTGTGAGGAGCATGGCCAAACAGGAAGATGCACTGATTTGCATATATTTGAGGAGCTTGGTTTATCTACCCAAGAGTTCAATATAACCATTTTAACAAATGAAAAATGCAGTTTCTAAAGATACCTCTCTCTCTCTCTCTCTCTCTCTCTCTCTCTCTCTCTCTCTCTTTCTCTTTCTCTCTCTCTTGGTGTGTGTATTTATCTTTATGTACATGATTATCTTTTTGTATTGAATTATTGGGGTGACATTGGTTAGTAAAATTACATAGGTTTCAAGTGTATACTTCTGTAATACACCATCTATTATACTGTGTGCTCACCATCCAAAGTCAAGTCTCCTCCATCACCATATATCCTGCTTTACCCTTTTCTACCTCCCCCCACGCGCTGTTCCCTCTTGTAATCATCATACTGTTGTCTGTGTCTATGAGGTGTTTTGTGTTGTTGTTGTTTTGTGTTTTTGCTTCCTCCCTTCACCTTTGTTACCCAGACCCCCAACCCTCTCCCCTCTGACAGTTGTCATTCTATTTTCAATAGCTAAGTCTGTTTGTATTTTATTTGTTTGTGTATGATTTCACTTACATGTGGAATCTAATGAACAAAATAAACAAAGGTTCCTCTCTTAATAGAACCAGTGAGCATTTTAATATGGCCCAGCTCACTTGAGCTTTCCGAGCTCTCTAGATAAAATCTTGGAAGAACTTTCCAGAATTTAAATATGCCATCTTAAGAGTTTTAGATGACAAACAATAATTGGCAGCTAGGATTTTCAGATATTTCAACTATTTTAAAAGATAATTCATGTCCACTCAGCCAAGAAGACATGAGGACTTTCACAATTACCTGGTGGGCCAGGGATATCGAGAGAATTCAGAAAATGAGCTGATTTTGGACAGTTGCTCAATTATGATGCTGTCTTTGGGAAACAGAAGTGGTTACAGTGCCCCACTAGGCCCGTGATTCTCCCGTTCCCCAGTGCACTGAGTATGGTGCCCACTGGCTGGCACTCCCCCTCCCCAACCCAGGACGACCCAGCTGTCACACTCAGAGTGAAAGAAGGAAAACTTAGCTGTTTGGTGGTTCCCTCTGATGAGTGCTCTGTGGGGATGGTTTGTTGGCAGGGCCTACTTGGAGCTCGAGATCACCCTTTCTCAGGAGCAGATTCAGAAGTACACGGACTGCCTGCAGTTTTACGTGAACAACACGCTTAAGGAACTGAGGAGACTCTTCCTCGTCCAGGACCTGGTGGATTCCCTAAAAGTACGATTGCTTAAGCTGCTCACTAGACAGTCTTGAGTTTTGTGTTTTTCCCCTAAAGGTATCCTGTATAATAAAAGCCAATTATGCTAAGTGTCCAGTCGTACAGTTAGCCGTTCAACCAATCAAAGCGTAATATGCTAATGATATGCTAAGGCCACTCAACTGCTCGCTATAACGTGCACTGACCACCAGGGGGCAGACAGTCGACTGGTTGACTAGTCACCAAGTGTGGGTTTCCTATACAGAGGCATTGTCAGATGACCACAAGGGGGCAGAGGCTCCAACCAGTAGGTTAGCTTACTGTTGGGGTCCAGCCGATTGGGACTGAGCAAGGCGAGCCAGACAAGCCCTGGAACCCTCCCGCAGTCCTCCCCAGCTGGCCAACCTTCCACATCCCTCCCTGGCCCCTATTGTGCACTGGTGGGGTCCCTCAGCCTGGCCTGCGTCCTCTTGCAATCTGGGACCTCTCAGGGGATGTCAGAGAGCTGGTTTCGGCCCAATGGCGGAACAACCGGTCCCTATGACGTGTACTGACCACCAGGGGGCAGACGCTGAACTCAGGAGCTGCACTCTGGTGGTCAGCGCGCTCCCACAGGGGGAGCGCTGCTCAGCCAGAAGCTGGGCTCACAGCTGGCGAGCGCAGCGGCGGGAGTCTCTCCTGCCTCCACAGCAGCGCTAAGGATGTCCCTGTGGAGAGCGGACCTAAGCCGTCAGTTGGATATCCCCCCGAGGGCTCCCAGACTGCGAGAGGGCACAGGCCGGGCTGAGGGATGCCACCCCCCACCCCCACCACCAGTGCACAAATTTTGTGCACCGGGCCTCTAGTAATATAATAAACCAAAACCCATATGCTGGGGTTCTTGTTCCAGCATTAAGAAGGGTTCAGGAAATCTGGAGAAGGCTGTGCGTAGATTAAATAGGAGTCCAGAGACGAAATATAATTTTGAAAGGTATTTGGGGGTCAGAGGAGCCTAGTTTAAAAGAAAGTAAGATCTTCTCATCTCAGGACCCCCCATGATTTTTATTAACACAATTTGTCCTGAGGCAAGACAGAGATACACACTTCAAAGGGTCAGGGTTTCCTATACAGAGACATTGTCAGATTTGGGGGAATTAGCCTACAGCTGTTCCAGTGTTTGGCCAGTAGGAGGCAATAACATGTAGATTAAGATGCCCTGAGCTGTCTGGCAGCAAACAATCAATTTAATGTATCCTATTCAGGTTTGGGGAAATGCCTTCAGCCATCCCCAGATTCAGTCCTGCTGTCATGCTGGAATTGGCTTCCAGCACCCACATCCTGGAGAATAAAATGCAAGTGCAAATTACATTCTAGAGTCAGAAAACTTCTAGCTGTACCACCCCATGGAGCTCATCCAGGCTAACCCCCTTATTTTACAGATGTTGGAAGTGTATTGTGGCTCAGAGAGGCTAAGACACTTGCCCTAGGTTGCCCACTGAGTCAATAAAACTTTATGAATGCTGAAAATTGAATTTTATATCATTTTCATATATAGCAAAATGTTATTCTTGTTTTGATTTTTATTCGAGCATTTAAAAATGTGAAATCCGTTCTTAGCTCATGGATCCACACAGAAACAAGCGAAAGGGTTCTGAGAAAAGTAAACAGGACCCTCTTTCAGTAATCCTGGGACAAGCTTTAAGTGCTCCTACATTTCCTATTGAAATCATGATATATTTTGCCTCAAATTCGAATCTAAAAAGTCAATGAAATGAGACTCTTACCTGTCACGGTTTTAGAAGCTGTGATAATCATCTCACTTTTCAGTTCGCAGTCCTGATGTGGCTCCTGACTTACGTTGGCGCTCTCTTCAACGGCCTGACCCTGCTGCTCATGGGTAAGGACAGATGAGCGTGCTACGTCTTCCTTCACACGCTCCGTGAGCATAGAGCTTCCCGGGCTGCTAGCTGTTCGCTTGAATTGATAGATTCCTGGGAACAAATACCAGATCCCCCTGAGTGCTGCACATTTCCCTGACCATAGTTCAAGAAAGAGTATAAGATAGTATATTACACATGAATAATGAATTTCTTAGTCTGAAGGGTTTTTTCTTCTAATGTACATTACAATGGCAGTTATGGGCAGAAATCCATTTTCATCCTAGGAAGGCACAATCTACCCTCGTTCTAGGGATAACGGTTTACTATCTGTAAAGGGCTCAGCATCCCTTTGTTTTCCTTAGGAGCTGCCCTGTCCTCTCTTATCTAAAATGCTGACTATTATAAATGCTATAATATTACATAACTACATGAACATGTATCTATAAGCTTATAGATACTGATGACGCTCAGAATTTTAATACTCTTATTTGTTTTTCACCCCAGCTGTGGTTTCAATGTTTACTCTACCTGTAGTGTATGTGAAGCACCAGGTAAGCTCTGTGTGAAGTCAAACATTCATGTTACGTGTGGCCTCTTGAGCTTTGGATGTGCTCATGATTTTCTTCCTTGTTGTAGGCACAGGTTGACCAATATCTGGGACTTGTGAGGACTCACATAAATGCTATTGTGGCAAAGTAAGTTACACAGTGCAACTTGTAAAAAGGAGAGACTGGCTTAAGCAGGCAAATAAGTGGATGAGGTAGGGGTAATAAAAGGGTAATAAAATGATAGGTTGATTTATGATCATTCATTCACTTATTTGAGTCATATTCATGCTCTTCCCAATAGTATTATTTCAGAAAATAAGTACACATTTTAAAACTCTCAATTAAACAAAACTTTCAGGTGTTTTGAGGGTTTATTTCAGGGATCATGGTGAATGAGGATTTTTTTGACTCAACCAAATCACACATTTTATTTTTTACTTTTATTTTTCAATTACAGTCTATATTCAATATTATTTTTTATCAGTTGCAGGTGTACAGCATAGTGGTTAGACAATCATATACTTGACAAAGTGATCCTCCTGTTATTTCAAGTACCAACCTGGCTCCATACATAGTTATTGCAATATTAATTACTATATTCCCTAACCTGTACTTCACACCCCTGTGACTATTTTGTAACTACCGATTTGTGTGTCTTAATCCCTTCACCTTTTTCACGCAGTCCCCCAACACCCCTCCCCTCTGGCAACCATCAGCCTGTTCTCTGTATCTATGAATATTTCTATTTTGTTTATTCTTTTATGTTGTTCTTTAGATTCCACATATAAGTGGAATCATATAGTATTTATTTTTCCCTGACTTATTTCACTTACCATTATACCTTCTAGGTCCATCCATAATGTCAAAAATTATAAGACTGCATTTTTTTATGGTCCAGTAATATTCCATGATATGTATGTACCACCACTTTTTTATACACTTGTCTATTGATGGGCACTTGGGTTGCTTCCATATCTTGGCTATTATAAATAATGCTGCAGTGAACAAAGGGGTGCTGCATATATTTTTTCAAATTACTGTTTTGGGGTGTTTTTTTGAGATCTACCCACACTTTAAAAATGGACGCTGTAGGACCAGGAAAGCTCATTAGCTGGCCTTACGTCACACAGCTGACTGGTAGCACAGCAGGGACTAGGACTCAGGTTTCTTCATTCCAGTCTGGGTAGTTTGGCTACGCTGAGATTAGTCATAGATTCCGTTACCTGGGACTATCTCCGTTTATGCCTAATGTCCTGGAATAGTTAGTAACAGCACTGTCTTTCTCTTTCAGAAGTGTCCCAGACTGGTGATAAATGGTCACCTAACTCTACCACAGCTGCTGTAATCCTGAAATAAGTCACTATCTTTGTTCACCTAAAAAGTTATAATTTAAGAAACGTGGCCTTCTTGGATCATTCATTGTCTGATTTACACATTCTTCTTATTGTTGCAAGGGACTGTGGTTATGCAGACTCATAGATTCAGAGAGAACAGACTGATGGTTGCAGAGGGGAGGGGGCGTTGGGGGACAGCGTGAAAAAGGTGAAGGGATTGAGAAGCACAAATTGGTATTACAGGATAGTCACAGGGATGTAATGTACAGCACAGGGAATAGAGTCAATGATATTGTAATGACTATGTATGGTGCCAGGTGGGTACTAGAGATACTGAGGGGGACACTTTGTAAATAAAGTATATGATTGTCTCTAACCTCTACACTGCACACCCAAAACTATACAAAATAATATTGAATGTCAACTGCAATTGAAAAGTAAAATGTTTTTTTAAAAACCACTTCAAAAAGAAGAAAAAAGAATGTGTTTGTGGACATTCATACACAAAGATTATTATTTTTGAAATATTACGCTATTCGATCACTTAAGCTAATTAAAGCAACAACACATCATGTCATAAAATCCTTTTATTAATAACACTTGTGATTTATTACCTTTGATGTTGTCTTTTTAGGATCCAGGCTAAAATCCCAGGCGCTAAAAGGCACGCTGAGTAAACTGATATCCCACCGGGACTGGGCACAACAGAAATGTCTGGAGTGGTAACCGCTCTCTTCTTAAGTGTTACGGCAAGTCGATTGTTTCTCCCCCCCCAGTACCATAATCTTAGAGACAAACTTTGCAACAGCTGTTTTTAGGCTGTTCCTGTACTCTTAGGATATTTGAGTCACTTGTGTCAAACACTAAAGTATAGAGAAAAGTGTATTAGATGTGGTTTTTAATTTCGTGTTGCTAAAAAAACGTGCATGATGGTGAGAGCCCAAGTTACCTTTCCTTCTTCGGTGTTCTCCTCCTCCTCCCTGCAATGCTTCTGTAGCTTCTCACGCTCCCGTGGCTAGGCCTTTCCCGCCGAGTGCCCTGACGCAGTAGTGGAAATCGCTTTTATGTCCTTGGGCTGCTGGTCGGATTAATCTTTAATAACAATATATAGAAGTGTAGACCGATGTCTTAGTGTTTTTCCAACACACACAACGTAAAAATAAAAACAGTTGGCTGTACTTATGGTAATCAGTTTTGTATAACTTAAAATAATTAAATGAATGAATAAATCCAAAACAAACAGGTGGTACTTTTGTTGTGTGGGACTGACGGGCTGATTTACATGTATGGTAACGAAAGAGTACCAGCTTGTTAACTTTATTACAATTTGTATTACTTTCTCTGTAGTTCCTAATGGATTTAATTATGGACTCTGGATATTTGCACTTCTGTACTTGGTATTGAATGCATAAATAAATGTTACTAAATGTAAAAACTTCTCCCTCTCTTTTTGTGGACTTACTAGAAAATGCAAAAGTTGTAAGAGACGAAATCTCCGGAGGACATATATGTTGGGAAGGGTGAGACCAAGTGTTCATTTTTCTCCTGTCTCCAGGACCATACGGTCCAACCCCAACCTGGCATATGGCTACTTTGGGCTATTAATAGAAATCACCAAAACTGGAAAAGACTGTATATTATAGTGTGTGGTTGACACAGATATTTTAAGTAGTTTTTTTTTAAATTGGAAGTTATATAAATCCTTCCATAAAATTCTTGTAATATATAACACAACACTGGTATGCAACAATTAAAATTGCTATGAACTCACTCTTTTTGGAATTATTTATTGAGCCCTGACGTGTGAGCCCCTAGTCCTGAGACTAGGACTGTGAATAAGAGAGACTACAATTCCTCCCATCACCAAGATAAGCCTTCTAACCATTGTTCACTTTTTGTCAAAAGTCCAGTTGCACATTTTATTTCACTCTTAGAGTCAAAAGTCAAGGATGACCTGGTAGAAGTGGATGCAAGTTGGAGCAGTGGGAGGAATAAAAGTAGTGGGAGATAAAAGGAATAGTTACAAAAGCTGCCTTTGACCTGTATGCAGGTTTCATACGCACTAATGGAGACCGCAGGGCAACTGGACACTGTGCCAATAGCCAAAATGGGGGAGGTGGGAGGTGGCTCTGTGGAGATGCTAACTAAATAAAAGGCAGCGTGACATAGGAGCGACAGAGAAGGTGAGCTTTGGGGCTGGGTCCTGATCTGGCTTTCTCCAGATAGAGAAGGTTCATTCCAGCATAAAGAAAGAACACGAACTAAGGTGCTAAGACATGGTAGTGCATGGCACACACCGTGTGTAATAAGCTGGATTGGGCTGTAAGGTGCTTGGGGTGGGAATGGTCATGTCAGTTAAGGCTGACGGGCTGGGTCCAGATCACACTAGAAAGAAACACCACGGGCCTGGTCTTTGTTCTTTAGATCTCGGAGTCGCATAAACACACGGAGGGTGCCTGATACTGGAGATTAGAAGACTATAGGAAACAACTATCACATAACTAACAGCAAGCAGGTGTCAAACGACTAGGCCTCTACTAAAGTAGCCACAGTGAGAATAGAAGGGAGGTATCCACCTGTTCCTGATCCTTTATATCAGCCCAACCTGCCAGGCACCCACTGTGCACAGAGGACTGCCTGAGTCTCAGACTTAGGCCCTAAGAGATTACGTGGAGGGAGGTGAGACTGGCGCTGGCGATTAGATATGGTGTTTCAACCAAGGCCGACCTGAGAGTTAGTGCCTCCTAGGCACGCTAGGCAGCTCGCATGCACTGCCCTCGCTCACCTCTGTCTAATACTAGCTGATCAGGACAATGCAAGACCATTTTTGAGAATAGAAAGCCTAAAAGAGCTGGTTTGGGAAGGAAGACAATAAGCTTAGTTTGGTGCCTACTATTTTTTATGGTTACTAGATACAGAAGAGGATTTTTTTTTTCATGTGTGTATCTCTGTCTCCAACCTTGAAGATAAAGTTTCTTCTAATTGGCTCTGTTATGCTGAATTAACCTTCCCCAATATCTGCATTGGCAGCATTTTCCTCATACTTATGGGCCCAGAATTCTTTGCATAAGCAGCTTCTCAGTAGGAGGATCTTATGAGGAATTGCATTTGCTAACAGTCGTGAAGAAAATTTCCTGAGGACAGTCCAGCCTTACAAAATGATAGGTATGGATGTAGAATTTTACCAAATGGAATTCAGGGCACATAATACAGTGGGGCCTTGACTTACGAGTTTAATTCGTTCCGTGACGGAGCTCGTTAACTCAAATTACTCTGTCAACTCAAAGCAAAAAATCAGCCGAGAGACGGCTCGTATCGGAAAAACTCGTTAGTCGGGACACTCGTAAGTCAAGGCCCCACTGTATCCTGCTTCTACAGGAAGCGTCTGTTAAGTTGATATTCAAGATGATAGATACAAAGTGAGGGCCCAGTGAACAGGAAAAAAGAGGACCAAGGACAGAGGCCCCAGGGACCCGGAGTGAGTGAGGGTATTCTGAAAGCTGAGAACAGTAGAAAATTCTTATTAAAACAACTGAAATGTATTCTCTCACAGTTCTGGAAGCTGGAAGTCTAAAACCAAGGTGTCGGCAGGGCCATCCTCTCCCCGATAGCTCTAGGGGAGAGTTCCTCCTTACCTCTTCCAGCTTTGGTGGTTGCCAGCAACATGTGGCGCATCACTTCAGGCACATGGCCCCCCGTGTGTATTCACATCCTCCTCCCTCTGTGTCCAGTTCCCCCATTTTATAAGGACACCAGTCTATCGGATTAGGGCCCACCCTAATGACCTCACTTGAACTTAATTGCCTTGGTAAAATACCCTCTTTCCAAATAAGGTCACATTCTGAGATGCTGGGGTTTGGGACTTCAACATATATTCTTGGGGGGGAGGGGGGTGGGGGGAGGGGAAGAGACACAGTTCAACCCATAACACCATCCCAGGCCTCACACTGGCCCTTACACCCCTGTGAAGACTTTCCCTCCTATGTGGAACCCAGATCTCTTTCTCCTTGTTTCCCACTGTTAGGAATCACTGCTGAGAAGTAGTGGGGCAGCTCCTCCCTTAACCGCATGCACTTGAGAAAGGCCACGTGCTGGGCCTTGCTTCACTACTGTATAGTTCTATCAATCGCCACATTGTCCTTGAATAGGGCATCTCCGAGACCCCAAACTTCAGCCCTTTCTTCTGAGTGTAGAGAAGAAGGTGGGAGATGTGAAGGAGCCACTATTAGTGTCCTAGTGTTAGCCAACATGGCGGTGGTTAGACAGGGAATAACCAAGCTTTGCCTAGTCGGACAGGAGTGTCATTTGCCTATAGACTCCACCCTGCTCCTCTAGTTAGTGCTTTGTATAAGCATCATCCTCGAGCTCCTCAATATGATATTTTTGCTAATTTATCTTCAGTTCAATACATGCAATATTACAGAATTAATTTGGCTGGCCACGTTTTCTTCAATGAGTAAATTTAATTGCTTTCATCCTGGGTCGCAGCCTTTTAAAATAATCCTGCTAGAATTCCCTCTCTCTGGTCCCTCCCCACTATGCTAAATGGAGTGTTTCAAGTAGAAATGAAAGGACACTAAACAGAAACGTGAGAATATAAAGCATGAAACTCTTTGGTGAAGTTGATTTTAAGACAAAAATTGTCTTTAGAAACAAAGACAGTCATTACATAATGATAAAAGGATCAATTTAACATGAAGATACAACAATTGTAAATATACACGCACCCACTATCAGAGCACCTGAGTATATAAAATAAATATTGACAGATCTGAAAGGAGAAAGAGAAAGCAATACAATAATAGTGAGAGACTTCAATACCCCACATTCAATAATGTATAGAACATCCAGACAGAAAGATCAATAAAGAGAGAATGGACTTGAGGGAACCTATAGACCAAATGTATCTGAAAGACATATACAGAACTTTTCACCCAACAGAAGAATACACATTCTCAAGGACACACAGAACAGTCTCTATGACAGATCACATGTCAGGCCTCAAGACAAGTCCTAACAAATTTGAAAAGATAGACATTATACCATGTATCTTTTCTGAGCACAATGGAATGAAACCAGAAATGAGTAAAAGCAAGAAAATGGGGAAATTCACAAATACGTGGAAAATAAATAATACTCTTAAACAATTATTGGGTCATAGAGAAAATTAAAAGGGAATTTAAAATATACCTCAAGCCTGGCCAGTGTGGCTCAGTGGTTGAGTGTCGGTGGACCCATGAACCAGGAGGTCACAGTTCGGTTCTCAGTCAGAGCACCTGTCCAGGTTGCAGGCTGGATCCCCAATGGGGGGCCTGCAGGAGGCAGCCAATCTATGAATCTCTCTCGTCATTGATGTTTCTATCTCTCCCTTTCCCTCTCCTTTCCTCTCTGAAATCAATGAAAACATATTTTTAAATTAAAAAACTGATATACCTCAAGACAAATGAAAACAAAAACACAAATTACAAAAACATATAGGATATAGCAAAAGTAGTTATTAAGGAAAGTTTATAGGGATAAATGCCTAAATTAAAATAAATAAATAAATATATATATATCAAATAAACAGCCTAACTGTACACCTAAAGAAACTAGAAAAGAATAATGAACTAAATCCCAAGATAGCAGAAGGAAATAATAAAAATTAAAACAAAAATAATTCAAATAAGGAATAGAAAAACAATAGAAAATATATAAAACTGAGTTGATTTTTAAAAAATGACAAAACCTTAGCTAGACAAAAAGAAAAGAAGGCAAAAAATTTTAAATATATATTTTTATTGATTTCAGAGAGGAAGGGAGAGGGAGAGAGGTGACAGAGACTCATTGATCAGCTGCCTCCTGCACGCCCCACACTGGGGATGGAACCTTCAACCTGGGTACCCGGGAATGGAACTGTGACCTCCTTGTTCATAGGTCTTCGTTCCACCCCTGATCCATGCTGCCTGGGCAAAGGCAAAGATTTTTAAATCAAATGTTGAGCTTAATACACCAGTGATTTTTACTGAATCATCTTCAGATGAATCATCTAAAACATTTTGTAAAAATAAGAACTAAATAAATTAAAAATAAGAAAAATAAGAATATTGCTACTTTAAGATCATGAGTGTTTGAAATGTCTGTAAAAATACTAAGTGAGCATTAACAATGATCACTGCTGTCTTTTTAGGATGCCACTTAATAACAAAGATGAATAAGACATTTATGCCAAATATGGGTTGGTTGTTTCAGGCCCAATTTAATTTCTGGTTACTCTGCAAGATGGTTCCTTGAAAAAAATCATAATGCCTGTAATTGATAAGGATATTCTGCTCTACCATAATGTTACCTGAGGCAGAAATAAACTGTTTACCAAGCAGCTGCCAGCAGGGAGCCCCTTAATCTGTTCTCAACTTCCTATTCAGAGCAGCATTGCCTGCAGCAGTAAAACCCAAACTCCTGAATTCAGAATTCAAGGCCCGACGGTAAATTCACAGCCTCCATTTCAGGCTGGGCTCCTGCACCCCATGCTCGGCAGCCACGCCCCAGTGCCTGGCTGTCCAGCCCCACTCCCTGCCCTGGTTGCACAGTCACAGGGCAGCTCTGGCAGACCCGGGGCGGGAAACTGCCTTGCCATTGTCCAATCCTCAGGGCCGGGCCAGATAGCCCCAAGGTTACTGCATCTCTCACCTCAGGAAGATGTTCTGAAAAACGGGATAACCATAAAAATCTCCCTGGAGCGTTATGACAAAGACCAAATAAGTCATGGGAGCAGTTACAAAATGGACATTTTGTGAAACCACAAAATACCTTGCAGGTGTGCAACTACCTAAGCTCATCTAAAATTAGCACATGTGTGTGAAAGAACCTGCCTCACAAAGTCACTGTGAAAACTAAGCTCCTCCAGGAGTGCCTGGCACAGAGCCGCGCTCAAGACGATCCATATTGATTCCCAAGGCCCACGAGACAGGTGCGAGGGCTGCACTAAAGAAAGGGACATGGAGAGAAGGACCGCTCCAGAGGGGTTCCTTCCGGTACAGCTTAATTATTGTGAATGTAGCTAGAGACGCCGCCGGGAAGGCCACAGCTGGTGCGCCTGCGTGGGCGACCTCGTTGCCCGTGGCAACGGGCGGGCGTCCTTGCCTCCGGTCAAGTGGGCGGCACAGGAGCAGCAAGATGGCGCTGCACTCCTGGTCTCCGGAGCTGGGGTTCAGCGAAAAGCTGAAGCAGGTCGCCGTCTCCACCGGCCCCTCCCTGGATTTAAGCACCTTCCCCTCCACCCTGGGCTCCGTAGTCGCGACCGCAGCGCTGGAGCAGCTCTTTATTGTGGGTGAGAGGCCCGCGGGCGCTGGGAGGGAGTCCTCGGAGAAGGGGCGCTAAGCTTAGCAGGAACCTTCAGTGCATCCCTGGCTTGAGCAGAGCCTTTTCAGGTCCTAGGGTTAGAGAGAGGCGCCAGGGTGGGACCCAGGGCTCAGCCCTCGTGCTGTCGTGCCACTGGAGTGGCTTGGCCCAACTCTCACCAGTAGCTGCTGACAAATCCTGGACTCCCAGGCCATTGCCATTTATCTGCACCTGCTGTGCCCACCTGCATTAGATTGTGCATTCAATTTTCCCTTTTCCCTTGGTGACTTCCCTTCACAAGTTAATTAACTCCAACATTGTGCCAGGGCAAACTGGAAAATTTAACAGGCAAACAAGAAAGCATCTCCTTGCCTAATACTACAGGAGTGTTTAAGAAGCTCTTGTCATATTAGGCAAGGAATATTAGAGAGGGGTGTTAAGGAGGTGAAACAGATAATAACCTTGGGTGGGGCCAGGTTAAAATACTTCTTCATTTAAGAAGCTAAACCTGACCTTACATAAGCTTAAGGTGCGACAGTCCAAGGAAGGGTGTCGTGTTCAGCTCATAAACCATTTACACCAAACAACAAAGCATCTCCTTGCTTTACTCTAATAATCTCATTGTTTCCAGATAACTTTACTGATATCTATCATAATGTTACTCGGTTTGGGATAGTTTCTTTTATCCTTCTTAGATGAACGAATTTAACTTCACAATTCTTACAAGTTTTGGAGGAGTATTTTCATGTTTGTCCTAGGTCGTCTAGATCAGCATACCCATTCACTCACAAATATTTTTTCTGCTAATTTTTGAACCTTCAGAAAGTTTTTCTTAGGAAGAAAAACTTAATTGAGCCTCTTGTCCTTAGTGTGAGTTATAAAATATGTAGTAGCTCTCCAACTCCTTTGCAAGTGGGATCAAGCTCTTGGGTTCGTTCATTCCTATGAACAGCGGTTCTCAACCTGTGAGTCGCAACCCCTTTGGGGGTCAAACGACCCTTTCACAGGGGTCGCCTAAGACCATCGGAAAACACATATATAATTACATATTGTTTTTGTGGTTAATCACTATGCTTTAATTATGTTCAATTTGTAACAATGAAAATACATCCTGCATATCAGATATTTACATTACGATTCATAACAGTAGCAAAATTACAGTTATGAAGTAGCAATGAAATAATTTTATGGTTGGGGGTCACCACAACATGAGGAACTGTATTAAAGGGTTGCGGCATTAGGAAGGTTGAGAACCACTGCCTTAGAAGAAAGAAAAGGAAATAGGAGGCAATGCCCATCCCTCTCTAACACACACTTGGCTTGCAAACTCTGTAACTGATTTTCACTTGGTTTGAGAGCTTATTTCATTAAGAGAATTCAAGTTCCCTGGAAGTGAGGGCAGAAATTGCTATTTACTTTTCTGAAAGTAAATAGAGCTCTTTAGGGCGTGGACCCTGTAGTCACAGCACTTACATTTGAATCCAGACTCTGTCAGTGATGGGCTCTGTGACCTTGAACATATGACATGACCTCAAAGTCTTAGATTTCTTACCTGTGAAATAGAAATCATCATAAGTTTACAAGAGTTGACTTAGATTGCTATACAGTTAATTAAATGTGTGTTTTTGGGCAAAATACTAACATATAAGAAAACATTCCTATACAAACCTACATTATAGGCTTGTTATATTTATATCTTTCATAAATGTTTGTTGAATTTCTTGCCTATGCTATAAACATTCTCTTTTTCACCATGAGATGCAAAGATGGACTCAAGGAGAATAAAATATATCCCTAAATTAGAATAGAATGGAATAGAAAATAACAAATACAAAAGAGATTTATATAAAGTACTACAGAAATTCAGAGATAGAAGATATAATTTCCAGCTGAGTAAACATTTGAGCTAGATCTTAAAGGGTTAAATAGGATTTGAACAGATAAATATGAGATCTTAATTTTCTCCTTTTTTTTAGAACAATCACTGCAAAGTGACTATTTTAAATGCAACGAAGAAGCTACCATCTTTCTTAAGGACATTGCTATAGCTGTCAGGAGATTGGTATTGTATTATCTATAAGAGTTTTTTCCCCCCAATCTTCCACTTATTTCTTCATCAGACTTTAATTTAACACCAACTCTGTTCAAGGTATTTCAATAGATACATAAAAAAAGATTTATAAAATTTTTTTCCTCTTAATTTACTAAGCATTTTAACCAGTGTTGCTTAATGGTGGACTGTTGCCTGATTTTCCATGCAGAGCACTTAATTAAGACCTGTGCTATGGCCCTAGCCAGTTTGGCTCAGTGTTTGGAGTGTCGGCCTGTGGACTGAAAGGTCATGGGTTTGATTCCGGTCAAGGGCAGGTACCTGGGTTGCAGGTCTGATCTCTGCCCTTGGGGCATATGGGACGCAATCAATTGATGTGCCTCACATTGATGTTTTTCTCTCACACCGATGTTTCTCTAGTTCTCTCTCTCCCTGTTTCCCCATCCTTAAAAAAAAAAAAAAAAAAAAAAAAAAAAGACTTGTGCTATGGATGAGGGCAAGCCCGCTAAACAGAAGCAATACTGGTGATAACAGAGCTCAGTTAAGGGGTGAGCCAAATGGGCAAATGCTTAGGACACCAATATGTAAGTATTGGTTAAGACAGACAACCTCTGAAATAAATTGCATGTGTGGTACCAATGAACTCAGTTCTATATAAGCAATTCTTGCACCCATTTCCCTGAAGTAGACCTTGCTGTTCAGTGAAAATAAATGAACAGAAATTCTTTTGGTTATGTTAATTCAACCCCACAAAGATTTAAATAATTTTCTATTGAAGTCACAAACTTTTCTCTTTGGTCCTTGGTGACATTTACAATGTTTCCCCAGAAGGGTTAGAATAGTGAGGTCTCTTTATTTGATTTAAAAATATTGAATGAGAATCTACTACATATCAAATATCTAAAAATATAAAAATATGACTGTAAAGTAAATGAGTTTGGGTCTAGAGACTGCTGATAAAAGTTAATCTCATTACTTTACAATCATCCTATGTAATAAAAGCCTAATATGCTAAGTGTCCGACTGTTTGTTCAACCATTCGACCAGTCATTGTGACATGCACTGATCACCAGGGGGCAGACGCTGCAACCAGTAGATTAGCTTGCTGCTGGGATCCAGCTGATTGGGACTGGGTGAAATGGGCCGGACATGCCCTGGAGCCCTCCCACAGTCCCTCCCCAGCCCTGATCATGCACCAGTGGGGTCCCTTGGCCTGGCCTGCTTCCGCTCGCAATCCAGGACCACTCAGGGGATATCGGAGAGCTGGTTTCAGCCTGACCTCACAGACCAAGCCCAGGGAAGGACCCCACTAGTGCATGAATCTGTGCACTGGGCTTCTAGTATCTAATCTAATAAAAGAGAAACATGCATATTGACTGCACCTCCAATATGCCCCAAGCCATGCCCACCAGCCAATCAGAGCAACTATATGCCAATTAACCCAACCAAGATGGCGCCGGCAGCCACGGAGATGGAGCAAGCAGGAGGCTTGGTTGCCCCGGCGATGGAGAAAGCCAACCTTCCTGCCTGCCCTGACCGGCTGTGGCCTCCACTCAAGGCAACAAAGTTTCAATTATACTGTAGAAGATAAATAAATCCCAGATACCTGCTTCCAGCCAGCCTCCACTGAGAGCTTGGGTGGCTGGGGGCTGTGCCAGCCTACAAACAGCCATCAGCCCCTCACCCAGGATGGCCACATCCACCTGGGGTGAGGGTCCCTGCTGGGGGGCTTGGCCAGCCTGCAAATGGCCCTCAGCCCCTCACCCAGGCTAGCCAGGCACCCCAGTGGGGACCCCCACCCTGAAGGGGCTGTGGCCAACCTGCAAACAGCCATCAGCTCCTCACCCAGGCTGGCCAGGTACCCTAGCAGGATCCCCCACTATGATCCGGGACACCCTTCAGGCCAAACCAGCCGGCCCCCACCCATGTACCAGGCCCCCCACCCATGCACCAGGCCTCTATCCTTATAATAAAAGGGTAATATGCAAACTGACCCTAACAGCAGAACAACTGGGAATGACTGGTCACTATGACACACACTGACCACCAGGAGCCAGACGCTCAATGCAGGAGCTGCCCCCTGGTGGTCAGTGCGCTCCCACAGGGGAAGCTCTGCTCAGCCATAAGCCAGGCTGACGGCTGCCAGTACAGCGGTGATGGTGGGAGCCTCTCCCGCCTCCTCAGCAGTGCTAAGGATGTCCAACTGCAGCTTAGGCCTGCTCCCCACTGGCAAGTGGACATCCCCCGAGGGCTCCTGGGCTGCCAGAGGGATGTCTGACTGCCAGCTTAGGCCCTATCCCCCCGGGAAGTGGGCCTAAGCCATCAGGTGGTCAGCCCCTGAGGCGTTCCAGACTGAGAGAGGGCACAGGCCGGGCTGAGGGACCCCCCCAAGTGCACAAATTTTTGTGCACATGGGCCTCTAGTTATATATAGTTGTGTATGTATACTATAGAATTATACCTTATAATTACACTTATTTGAATACATGTAGAGTATATGCATATACTAGTAGAATACATACTCTTTAGAGTTTACACATGTTGTACTGCACTGTGATCTCATGAAAACCTCTTCCTCTGCTTTGTTTTCAGTTATGTTTTTCTCTAGGGATTGAAGGGATCAAAGTATTTAGTGTGGCTTATTAAAGTACCTAGTATGTCTCCATTTAATACCTGACCTGTGAAATCTCTTAGAGATAAATCCTTCCATTTTTTAAAGTAGCACATTTTCGCTATTATAAAAGCACACAAGTTTACTCTGGAAAACAGAAAAAAAAATAGACAAGCAAAAGGAAGAAAGTAAAAACCATGATGATCCCACCACCCTACAATAATCACAGTTAACTCCTGATGAATGTTCTTCCTACTTTCAGGGTATAGATGATGCCTGTATTGAATTTTATTTTTTAAAGAAACCTGATCATACTATATATACAATTATATAACCTGCTTTTCATTATTAATAAAAATAATAGTAATTTCTCAGGTCATAAAATACCTATAGCCATTGCAGCCATTTATTTAAAAGATGATTTCATCTATTGTTCCATGAACAGATTTTTATTCTTTTTCAGATAACACCCCCCCCAAAAAAATTATGAGTTAATAATAATAACAACAGGCTTATCTGACTTTTTGTTTGGATTTGTAGGTATGTAAAGAGAACTGTTGTTCTCTTTATACATAAGAATATTTTTATAGGCATTTTCTAATTTTAATTAACTAGTTTTCTTTCTCAATGTTACCCTTTTTGTTGAAGTCTTTAAATTGGTTGAAACTGCAAATAGGAAACACACATACGGAAAGATGATTTCTGAGTAGGAGAAAATAAGTGGAAGTTAAAAAAATAAATTAACAGTGACACCTTAAAACTGATTGTAGTTATGTTTCCTACTTTCTATTCCAAATAAAAATAGCAGCAGAAGGTATTTAATGAAAATTACATTTTGACCTTTGAAAACATTTATAGGGCATTGTTTAAGAGATAAATTTTATTATTTTAATATGTAATTTAAATCTTTAGGAAGAAATGAGAAGAGCTACAATTGAACATCTGGAAATTGAAAGCATGGAACTCAGTAGACTATATTTTCTATTGGAAACTCTTCCTGATCACATTAACACAGAACTCGAAGGTATTTTGAGGGTGACTGGGTAAAGAAGGTGAAGGGATTCGCAAAAGAACATATATGCTTTCTCCATGGACATGGATGACACCGTGATGAAGGCCGAGGCCGGGGGATGAGGGGTATAGGTGGGCAAAGAAGGGGGAGATGGGGGACACCTGCAATGATATCAACATTAAACACTTTTCATTAAAAAAAGAAAATAGAATGAAGCCCTTGTAAAAAGATGAGTTTAATTTATTATTAAATAAGGTTAGCTTAGGTATTTCATCTCAAAATAAGCTAGAAGAGTACATGACACAAACACAGTGAGACACAAACACAGCGGCATTTTAAGTGGAAATCATATCCTATATAATAAAGAGGTAATATGCAAATTGACTGTCACACCCTTGCACAAGATGGCCGCCCCCATGGCATCCCAAGATGGCCACCCCCCTGCCCTAACTGCTTTGGCTCAGTGGATAGAGCGTCAGCCTGCGGACTGAAAGGTCCCAGGTTTGATTCCGGTCAAGAGCATGTACCTTGGTTGCGGGCACATCCCCAGTAGGAGGTGTGCAGGAAGCAGCTGATTGATGTTTCTCTCTCATCAATGTTTCTAACTCTCTATTCCTCTCCCTTCCTCTCTGTAAAAAATCAATAAAATATATTTTTTAAAAAAAGATGGCCCCACCCATGTCATCACAAGATGGCAGCCACAAGATGGCCTGCAGGGGAGGGCAGTTGGGAGCGACCAGGCCAGCACAGGAGGGCAGTTAGGGGTGACCAGGCCGGCAGGGTAGGGCAGTTTGGGGCGACCGGACCAGCAGGGGAGCAGTTAGGCATCGATCAGGCTGGCAGGGGAGTGGTTAGGGGGTGATCAGGCTCGCAAGCAGAAGCAGTTAGGGACAATCAGGCAGGCAGGCGAGCGGTTGGAAGCCAGCAGTCCCAGATTGTGAGGGATGTCCGACTGCCAGGGATGCCCGATTCCCCAAGGGGTCACAGATTGGAGAGGGTGCAGGCTAGGCTGAGGGACATTCCCCCCTCCCCCAGTGCACAAATTTCATGCACTGGGTATATATATATTAAATTTATATAATTTAGTTTATAAATAGACTAAAGATATATAGATCAGCCCATTCCAAATTGATATTTATCCAACTAAATTAGGCAGCTTGACTAGCCTAAATCACCAGTTTTCTATGAGTTTGGCTACTATAGGTACCTCATATAAGTGGAATCACACAATATTTGTCCTTTCGTGACTGTTTTATTTCACTTGGCATAATACCTTAAAGGTTTATCCATGTTGTAGCATGTGTCAGAATTCCTTTTTAAGACTGAACAATATTCCCGAGGAAATAAGGGAGTGTGTGTGTATGTATAATATTTATCCATCCGTTCACCAATGGCTATTGTGACCAATGCACGGCTTCCCCAGCACCCGTGGGTGGTTTTCAGGGAGTTCTAAAGTATGGCACCTCCCTTGGACAGATTCCCCCAACACCTCCAAAGTCAGATTGCCAGCCCAGTATTTAATGAACATCTCTGAGCCATGCAATGAGCCACAGCCACCTCCAGTGAAGTCTGGATCTCATGTGTGAGGTGCTGCTTCTCCGAGGGCACTCTGTCTCAGCCCTGGGCATGGTGGCTGTTCCTTATGCCTGCTGCTCCTAAATTCTTTAGAGTTCTCTTTACTTTTTCTTATTCATTCCCTCATTCCTCTAATCCTGTTATAATCAATAATTTTATATCAACTTATATAAGATTCCTATGACCTAATTGGACCCTGAGTGATACATTTGGTTATAAAACAACATGCACAATGTTAGTCTAAGTTGGCAGGGAAAATACAACCAACTATACATGCAGAGAAGAATCATGCTTGGGAGAAATCCTCACCAAAGGCAGAATTAAGAGTGTTTTGTTTTATTTTCTTTGGTTGCTTTTTATTTCTAGGTTGAGTTACTTTTATAATCAGGAAAAAAATATTTTAGAAGAAAAAAATACCATATGAGCCTATAAGATCCTTGATACATGCTGACTGCTTAACCAAGTAACTTTAATTGGCCTTATGAATCAAGCTTTGCTACTCAAAAGATGGTTCTTGGATCTGCACCATCAGCATCACCTGAGAGCCTGTTACAAAATGCAGTCTCTATGCTCATCCCATACCTGCTGTATTAGAACCTATATTTCAACAAGATCCCCAGGTGTTGCATGTGCAGATTTGAGACAGAGAGTTTGAGAAGTCCTGCTACAATGGACAATTGAACTAGTAGCCTAGAAAAAATAACCCAGCTCTCTCAGGGAAGATAGCAGTTCATTTCTAGGAAATTGTATGTGTAGAAATGGGTCATCCGGGACTTTGCTAAACAGCCATATTCAAAATTCATGCATTGTTACCATCTGTCTGTCATGCACTGAGATAGTCTTCTGAAGTCTCACGTGATTACACTGATTTGTTATTTACTGGTGAATAATTAGTATATGTTTTTAACACACTGAGTTCCCTAGACAACAGAACCAGAGGCAATGGCTTTTGCACTATGTTTTATTAGGCAATACAATTCAAGAAGGAGGAGAGAAGGGTACAGAGACCAAAGTGGGGAGAAGGGAGAGCTAATATGCCGTACAATATGATGTTGACTGTTGTCAAATGCAACTATTGAAGTAGGAGAACATGCCCCTAAGACAGTTACCTCTTCTCAGGACCATCCAGGTACTAGGTAGGCTCCTGTTGATCCCTGGTCCAGTGTTTTGCTCCACCTCTGCGCTTTGCGTTCCACATGCATGGCTGTGGGTATCTAGAGAAGTTCTCAGTCAGGACACATACCCAGGTTTCGGGCTCAATCCCCATGCAGGAGGCAGCCCGCCTATGTTTCTCTCTCGTTAATATTTCTGTCTCTCTCTTCCTCTCTCTCTCAAATAAATAAAGGCATATTTTAAAATTTAAAGAAGTCCCATGATAAAGGCAACAGGGAAGTGCCAGGCAGAAGGTGAGGAGTGGATGGAAAAAGCGGGCATCAGGTGCAGTCAGATACACCAGTCTCAAGTTGCTCAGAGCCCATAGAAAGCTGTTCACCATAGCAGCAACTGAAATAATAAGAGAAATAATCGATAGATAAGATTGAGAGGGTCCAAAGGGGTAAAGAAGAGGTGCTGTGATACAGAAACACAATTTAAAGAATATTTCAAAGAAAGGCAATTTGTCCATGATTTGAAAAGTTAGTGTCTACAATTGTGCTGTTTCTCAAATAACAGTAAATATTTCCACTTACTTTTAAGAATTTGTCGTCGCTGCTCGCAAATTAAACCTTCTTGAGATAAAACAATTACGGATGGAAGTTGCAAGGTTAAATAAGGAAATAGAGTTTCTGAAGAGGAAAATGGTTGATTTGAAAGATACTAATAATGATCTGGGGTAGGTATTTCTCTTCTGTTCAATACCAGAGGGAGTTGAGGTCTGGGGCCGGAGTGGGAAAAATGTCCTAAGGCAGGGGTGGGCAACCTTTTAGTGAGCGCGTGCCAAAACCAGCAAAATCTCTGACTCAAAATTCTTCTGCGTGCCAACCCTAATTTTTTGAGAACATGTTACGCCTACTTGATATCTCCTAAAGTGTACGTATGTGAAGAACCTTGAAGAAATAATAAAATTCATTCGAGCGACAAAAACACAGTATATGATGATGAAAAGTACATTTATTTTTTAATGTATACATGTACACTGATAGTCCGACAGAAAACTTTATGACTTCGTTTGATATTATCAGTGGGACTTTTGCTGCTGCATCACTGATGACAGATTTTACATCAGGTTTATATTTCGTGACCTTCAGAGATATGCACAAGCTACTACTTTCATCCATCAGGCTACTATTACAAGACTTAACAAAATTCATCACTGAGAACAAAGATTCACAAGTGTATGTGGATGAAAACATGGAGAGTAACACTGTTGCAAAGTTTTTTAAACAGAAAAAATTCTCTGGAATGGCATTCCAAGCCCTCAATAGTTCGTTTTCGACACTTCTCTCTGGTACTCCTGTCTCTAATCGCTTTTTTTCAATGTTTTCTAAGTCAACTCTAAAGTCAATAAATTTCTGCTTCCAAATTGAGCTACTCTGAAATTCAATCAACTGCATTTCAAAGTCAGCCATGTCTATCCATGAAAATATTTGTAAGTTTAGTTCCTCCAGTTTCATGCTGTCTGGAAACCTCATGAATTTTGCTGTCTCTTCCAGTTCTCTGAATTTCGCAAATCTTGAGAACTGCTCAATAGTTGACTTGATGATGTTTAGAAACAGCTTTTGAAGGCTTTGACAGTCTGTTCTGTCATCTTTTGGGAGGTCTTTGATGTGCCTCTTGAGGTTTGGGATATATCGAAATCTCTCACCATCCACATCCCTCTTAATGACTTCCAGTTTCTTTTCAAAAGCCTTTATGTAACCAAAGATAACATCAAGTGTCTTGCCAGTTCCTTGTAATTTAACATTTAAGTCGTTCAAATGTTCACAAAAATTGTAAATGGAAGATTATAAGAGAGGGTTTCGCATGCCAGCAAAAGTTACTGGTGTGCCGCATTTGGCATGCGTGCCAGGGGTTGCCCACCCCGTCCTAAGGGCTTTGTCCTCTGACCCAGCTTCTTTGCAGCAGCTGCTGTGTGTAAATCCCACAGTGCTTTGCACACCGCCTCCACAGACAGAGGCACATGGTTTCCATTTTAGTAAAATTAAATTTACAAATTTCACCCACCAAAGGAAGAAAGCTTGCTGGGTGTAAATATAGCATCAAGCCAGATAGATGGTAGCTAGTTTAGTTCCTTGAAGATAGTCAGTCATAATCTAAGACTGGATTATGTTCCCAAGAGAGGATCTGACACCTGTTAGTCTCTTTCCTTTATTCCTGGCTGTGTTGCTAGCACTTCACCCCTGGGGGTTCCATTTTCTCCATCTGTTAAATGGGAATTACAAGTCTTGATTTACCCATCTCATGGAGGAAGAGAGATATTCTGGGAGGGAAAAAGCAAAACTAAAACTCTGAAGAGCAACTCAGTGCTGTGAGCAAATTTGCAAGGCTAATTGTAAATACTAGAAGATCAATTTGTCAAAATGAGAAGTTTTCAAAGAGCCCTCATCGTAGCAGGAAAATCCTCTTGGGAAGCTAAAATAATCCGAGGATTGCTTGGTGCACACGATTTCAAAGCACAAGGAATAAGGTGGAGACCTCAAGGCCCAGAGACTCCTCCAGAAATAGGCTCTCAGAACACCTGTTCCGGGAGACGCTCCATGAAAAAGGAAGTTCATCATCACATAAGTTTGAGAAATACTCATTCTCCAACCCCTGTTGGGGCTTCACAGTGCAGATTTGTACGTGGTGTGTGCCAGCCACAATTGCCGGAGACTGCCGTGTAGACTAGACTGTCCATTTCCAAGCTGCAATACTCGTATCAGCTGGCCAGCACCATCACCTCCCTACAGACCAGTGACTCTCAGACTTCATGGTGCATCAGAATCTCCTGGGGTTCTTGTGAAAACGCAAATTGCTGGGGACATCCACCCCCTGAACTTCTGACTTGGTGGAGGTGAGGGTGAGAACTGGAATGTCTGACAAGTTCCCAAGTAATGTTGCCGCTGCTGGGAGGTCCTGACCACATTTTGGGAATCACTGCTGTAGAGACATCCTTATGGTAAGGCAAATTACAAACATAACGTGGGTGGCTTGATGATGAGGTATCATCAAGCTACAATTGTGCATTGCGCCCATTTTTCAAAGAAGGTGGCCCTCTCCTGGACAGTTCTCGCAAGCTGGATCCCTGCAAGCTCTTTGGTGTGCTTTCCTCAGGCTGCAGGTCCCCTACGGTTTCTGAAGGCTCGCTTCTCAGCCCGCCCCAGTGCTCCCACTTAGGGTTTTTCATTTGACTTGTTTTGCTCAGTCTCCCTGAGGCTACTCGATCCCTAGGTCGATTCATTCTTAGAAGGCTTCCTCTACTAGACCACAAAGCACCCAGGATTTGACTCCCTCTAGCCTGCGCTTCTGTTTATTGAATTTACGTGGTGGAGTTGACCTCTGGAAATCGAACTGACCAACAATCCGTTTCCATTTTCCTGAACCTTTGCACACAACCACCTGAACTAAAATGTTTAGCCCTGGGGACTGGGAAAAAAAGTGTGTACATTGCAGGAGCTTTTTAAAAAGGAAAATATAGAAATGTTATCAGACAGGGACCTGGCCCTGAGGAGACCCCCAGGGCTGGCCTAGGGCTGGCCGGTAGTGTGTGGGTTTCTGACTTTGTGCAGGAAAGATTTCACAGCACAAGTCCAGGTGACTATGAGGGTACGTTTATCAAAGCTGGGGACAAAAAAAAAAAAAGCTGGGGACAGTGAAGTAAGGGCTTAGCATAGAAGCAGCAACAGGAGAGCCTCGGCTGGGCTGCTTCGGCTCACTGGGAAGTCAGAGGAAAGGGGACCTTGCAGACAGGTTCAGAGGGTTAGGCTAGCCCAGGTGAGAGCTGCCACTGCCCATTAGCACCTCCCCTCCCCCCCACCCCCCCAGGTTGCAAGCCTCACGTGGTTCCTTAGGGTTTAGGAGATGCACACTTGTGGGGAAGAAGAGGAAGGGGAAGGCGTGGACATGCTCCCAGAAGGAGAGCACAGTGCTGGGTCCTTTGTCTTGAGGGTTTTTATCTCTTTCGCAGGCAGGAATCTTAGGGAAGGTCTCAGGGCGTGGTTTCCGCAGAAAATTCATCAGTTTTCAGGCGTGCTCTTCCAGGGTCACGGCCTTGACTGGCAGGGCAGGGGTCAGTCACTGCAGCAGGCCCTGGCATCACCCACCTGGCTGTGCCGCTTTTCTGGGCCTGGAGCTGAAATACAACTGAGGCCCAGATATCATCTCCAGGGAGGCGACCTGCTGTGTCTGGCTGTAAATTCGTCGGCCAGTTTGTTCAGCTCTCTGCCTCAGTTTCCCTGTTCCACTTGTCCTGGCTTCCTGGCCTGTCTCAGACATTGTGGCAGTTATTCTTCCTACACACCTTTTATGGTTAGCCCTGGCGTAGATGTTTCTAGCAGCCTCAAGGTCTTCCTCCAGTGAATGTGACCAACTGACGGGTGAAGGTATTGTCTACTTTTGAACTCAGATTTGGCTGCAGCTGGTGGGAGATAAGAGGGTTCACATTAGGTTTCAAGCATCCCCTGAACAACGAAGATGGACCCGCTCCTCGCCTAACTCCTGTCCATCGGAGGGAGGCGAGCTTTCTCCTGGGTCCTCCCTGCAGGCCCTGGCATCAGCAGGTGGCCGGTGGGGTGGTGGGATGTATATATTTCTTTGATTTAACTACAGATCTCAGGATGATAAGGTACATAACAGCAGTGCTACATAGCAAACCATTTGTCTGGCCAGGTTTTATTTACTTGCTCCAAACTGTTTTTGAGTCATTGCATATTTTAACCCAACACATCCCATAGACACTACCTGCTCTGTGGGGATGGGCGTGGTGAGGCAGGACCACGTGATATTTTTACCTGGTAAATAGTTACAAGGTTAACACTTGTGTTATCCATCTGTCCTCATCTCACCCAAGTTTAGGCGATTACAAATACAGTTCTAAAATCAGTATGCCTTACAATTTCCCCCTTTGTGGTGGTTGATTTCACCAAATAGACTTTAAGTTCCTTTCCCAAAAGCCGTACTTTTCATGCCATGAATGTTTTTTCTCTCTCCCAGTGAACAGCAAAAGGAGCTGGCGAAGAAGCATGAAAAGCTTGTTGTGTTACTCAACCACGCGATGGGGAAAAAAGCCATCGCCGCTATTTACATCAATGAGACTTATACAAAAATAAACTTGGAGAAAGAAGAAATAAGACTGAAAAAGAAAAGTATTCAAGGTAAAGAGGCGATAATAGTCAAAGACAAAGGAGAATATTTGAAAGCAAAAAAAAGGTTGAGTGGCCAGGTAAGTGGCATGATTTATTTTTTATGGTACAGAATTATCCAGAATCTCAAGCACGAAATGGGGAATAATTTATTTGTCCTCAAGGCTAGCTAGCGCTCCTGTGCTGTCCTCTGTGAACACTGGGATGGGAAATAGAGTAGAGATCTTTAGAGTTTAGGAGATGCATGCCTGTGGGAGAGATGATGGGGAAGGGGAAGGTGTGGACATGTTCCCCAGCGGGAGAGCGCATGCACTGGCCCTTTGTCTTGGGGTTTTTAACCTCGTTTGCAGGTGGGAATCTTAGGGGAGCCCCTTGGGGAAGATAGCTAATTGTATAGCAGCATCTCAGTTCATGAGAAAGAATATGAGTGACAGGATTTGTATCACTGGGGTGGCCCCTGGCTCATCTGCAGCCCTATAGGGACCAGGAATTTGCCTCCATGTCATCTGGTTGCCTTCGGCCATTCTGAGGCCGTGTCTCTATGGCAGGACTAGGAAGTTCAGCCCTGCCCCAGCCTGCTGCACCTGCTGAATCAATCTGACAGAGAGAGAGAGAGAGAGAGAGAGAGAGAGAGAGAGAGAGAGAGAGAGAGATCTTTGTCTCTTTGTCTCCTGGGATTATAACCAGGAGCTTGTTCAAAATAACCAATTAGCTTCCCAAGGTTTCAAGGGTTTCTGCTGGGCCCAACAATGGCTTTCCCCGGTTCGACTGACAGGCCTCTGGGGTCAGGCACCTCCTCTGCACCATTTTGACTTTACCGAGCATGTCCATATCTCCCCCTGCTCCACACACAATCGGGTCCTGGAGTGGGGAAGAGAAGGGTGTTGACGCCCTTGGAGGGACAATGCTGCGATTTCTTGGGGTGTAAAGCCGTAGCTTCCTGGTGGGGCAAACGGGCCCCTGCTTCCCAGCCGAATATGCTCCACAGCGTCTGACGTCCTTGGCTTCTGTTCCCATCAGCCAGTAGCTAACGGCGGTAACACTGTGTCTTTCAGGAATAGTTTTACACTGAAACCATGGATCGTCCTTTTTGAATATCGATAGCTCAGGCTTAGTCACCCTGGGAACGGGCTCTTGGTGAAGGAGCTGGCAAGAAGTCCCTTGGGCCCTCCGCAGCCACTAAACTGAATTTGTGAAAGCCCAGCTCCCAGGACCTTAGCGGGGCTGAAGCCCCTGGTCGCCTGACCCGCAGTGCTGGAGTCAGCCAACATCCACGTCTCAAAAACAGTGACAGGCTCCTGTCCCTGGGCGAGAACTCACGTGGTGATTACTGTCACAAGGAAATGGGAATTTCAGGACAACAAGAACCAAAAGGCATTTTACTGTTTTCGTGCCATATTGACAAGGATGCTGAGCAGCGCTCGGTCACCCCGCTGTTCCCAGCCCTCTTCCTCTCTCTGAGCACCCCAGACCCCAAAGTGGAGCGGCTCACTTAAGTCACAGGAGCCAAAAGTGGGGTGTGTCTGTGTGGGCACAGCTGGGAGGGGGTGAGAAGTGGGGGAGCCCTGCTCCTTCTCTTTACTTCCCCGGGGACTTAATTGGTCCTGCAGCGGTGGCATCGGATATGCAGACGAGTGCTTTGTCCATCAGAAGGCTCCAGGACTGGGATTCTGTCCGTGTCCTTCGTGCTGCATCCCAGCACTACCAACAGAGCCTGGCGTGCCTCGCACATGGAGACACTGGGTCATGTGACTCTGCTGAATGAACGAGTTTCTGACTTCATTTTACACCCTACGGGGAAATCACACCCCCCCCCCCGCCTCCTATTCTTTAATGTAAATGTTAAAATGCAAAAAGGAGGCACAAAGGAGCGCAAAACATGGACATTTGCAAACATGGCAGGCTCTTCCTTATGTGAATAGCCTGTCTCGGGGTCTACAAACATTTTCTGAAGGGTCAGATGGTAAGTGTTTAGGGCTTTGTGAGCCATACAGTCTCTGCCACAAACAACGATGCCATCTTAGCACGAAAGTAGCCACAAACAACACCTAAATGTATGAATGTATGAGAGCAGCTGACAAAAACAGGTGGTGGCTGGATTTGAGCCACGGGTAGGAGTTTGCTTACCCGTGGTGATCTCCCTGGAAAATGGCACCAGTTAGGACGCTTTCCGATGCAAACGGCAGAAGCCCTGACTCCAGCTGGCTTAGACAGTAAGGGCATTTGTTATCTCACGCAGTAGGAATTACCAATGCAGAACAGTATCCAAGACTCATTAATTCAGTGGCTTATCATCCTCTCCTCCATCCTTCATCTTTTTTAAAAATGTTGAAAGTATTACAAATATCCCTTTTCTTCCCCCAAAACTGCCCCCCCCACACCCGTAACTGCATGATTGTCTGTGTCCATGAACTTTGCATGGACATTGGTTCCATGCTTCTATGTCTCTGGCTTTATTTGTTCATGAGTTTATTTTGTTTGTTAGATTCCAAATATAAGGGAGATCATATGATGCTTTTCTTTCTCTGACTGGCTTACTTTGTTTAGCTGTCTCAAAGGGTAGGAGATCCTTTTTCACAGCTGCATAGTGTAGTGTTCCATGGTGTAAATGTACCACATGCAGAACAGTGTCCAGGACTGTTTTTATCCACTCATCTACAGATGGGCACTTGGGCTGCTGTTTCCAGATCTTAGTTATTATAAATAGCACTGCTATGCACATAGGGGTGCATGTATTCTTTCTGATTGGTGTTTCAGTATTTTGTGGAAGAGCCACACTCAAGGGGCCAAAGAGCCACATGTGGCTCGCGAGCCGCAGATTGCCGACCACTGGGTTAGGGGCATCAAGCAGGCTGGCGAGCAGTTAGCGACATCAGGCAGGCAGGCAGAGGGGTTAGGGGCAATCAGGCAGGAAGGCAGAGGGGTTAGGGGCAATCAGGCGGGCAAGCTGGTGAGCAGTTAGGAGCTAGCGGTCCCAGATTATGAGAGGGATGTCCAACTGCTGGTTAAGCTCAATCTGGCTCGGGCCTAAACTAGCAGTTGGACATCCCCCTGAGGGGGTCCCAGATTGCGAGAGGGTGCAGGCCGGGCTGAGGGACCCCCCTCCTCCCCTGTGCACAAATTTCATGCACCGGGCCTCTAGTATTGAATAAAATACTAGTGGACAACCCTGTTTTGTTCTTGTTCTTAGGGGAAATGGTTTTAGTTTCTGCCTATTAAGTATGATTTGCCTGTAGGTTTGTCATATATGGCCTTTATGTTGAGGTATGGTCCCTCTTTACTTTGCTTAGAGTTTTTATCAACCAGGAGGTCATGGTTCAATTCCCAGTCAGGGCACATGCCTGGGTTGTGGGCTGGATTCCCAGTGTGCAGTATGTAGGAGGCATGTGCCCTGACATAAACAAATTGAAAAATCACATGATCATATCAATAGATACAGAAAAAGCATTTGACAATAAAAATATATTTTTATTGATTTCAGAGAGGAAGGCAGAGGGAGAGAGAGATAAGAAACATCAATGATGAGAAAGTATCTCTCTCTCCCTCTGCCTTCCTCTCTGAAATCAATAAAAATATATTTTTTAAAATGGGTTGTTGGATTTTGTCAAATGCTTTTTCTGTATCTATTGATATGATCATGTGATTTTTCAATTTGTTTATGTGATGTATCACATTTATTGATTTGCAAATATTGTACTGGTCTTGCATCCCTGGAATAAATCCCACTTGGTCATGGTGTATGATCTTTTTAATATATTGCTGATCTGATTTGCTAGTATTTTGTTGAGGATTTTAGCATTTATGTTTATCAGGGTTATTGGCCTATAATTCTCTTTCTTTGTTGTGGCCTTATCTGGTTTTGGGATTAGGATAATACTGGCCTCAAAAAAAGAGCCCAGAAGTCTTCCTTCTTCTTGAATTTTTTGGAATAATTTAAGGAGGAGAGGTGTTAGTTCTTTGAATGTTTGGCAGAACTCCCCTGTGAAGCCATCTAGACCTGGGCTTTGGTTGCTGAGTTTTTTGTTTTTTGTTTTATACTGCTTCAGTTTCATCAGTTGTTACCAGGCCCATTCAGGTTTTTGTCTTCTTCCTGATTCAGTTTTGGACGATAGTATGTTTCTAGGAATTTGTTTATTTCACCCAGGTTGTCTAGTTTGTTGGCATATAGCTGTTTGCAGTATTTTCTTGTAATCCTATTTCTGTGGTGTCCGTTGTTACTTTACCCCTTTCATTTCTGATCTTAATTATTTGGGTTCTCTCTCTGTGTTTCTTAATGAGCCCAGCTAAAGGTTCATCTATCTTGTTTATCTGTTAAAAGAACCAACTCTCGGTTTCATTGAACTTGGTGTATTACTTTGTATTTTTCATATTGTTCCCTGGTGGAGTTAGGTCCAGCTCAGCATTAGACTAATTCCAGTCCATCAGCCCATCCTGTGTGGAGCCCACGTGTCTGCGGGCCGTGTGGGCAAGTGCAGAGTGTGAGGGCACACCCCCTGCAACAAGAGTCCCACGAGAGCAAGAGCTTCCTTTGTTCTGGAGCACATGTGTCTCAGGTTTTGTGCCCTTGCAGTAGCCACATCTATTCTGGCCAGTGACCTGCTCCCAGGTGTGTCTGATAGGCAATCACCCTCCCTAGACCACCTAGACTTTACTGGGCATGCGTGTATTCTTTCTTTGTCTAGTCCAGCGGTTCTCAACCTGTGGGTCGCGACCCCTTTGGGGGTCACACGACCCTTTCACAGGGGTCACCTAAGACCATCCTGCATATCAGATGTTTACAGTACGATTCATAACAGTAGCAACATTACAGCTATGAAGTAGCAACGAAAATAATTTTATGTTTGGGTCACAACATGAGGAAATGTATTTAAAGGGCCAGAAGGTTGAGAACCACTGGTAGTGCCTTCCCCTTGGATCTGCGGGGAACAGACTTGGAGCTGTTAATTTATTTTCTTTATTAACAGAAAATAAATTATTGTCTTTATTATCTTAGAGAAAGGGAGGGAGAGAAGGAAACATCCAAACATCCATGTGAGAGAGAAACATCAATTGGTTGCCTCCCACATGTGCCCCCTACTGGGTATCGATCCTGCATCCTGGATATGTGCTCTGACCTGGAATGGAACCCGCCACCTTTAGGTGTTCAGAACAATGCTCCAACCAACTGAGCCATCAGCCAGGGCTGGTTATTATTTATTGTTGATATACTTAGATTGAATATGATATACTTAGATTGAATATGAATTAGATTGATAAAATTTAAAAAAGGAGTTTCTAAACTTTGTTGCCCTCATAAGCTTTTTCATTGGTTTGTGTTTGTCACTACAGATGAATGAATATGAAAATATCTGTGAATCTAAGAAACAGGATGCTTATTATAGGAAGAAACAATTGGATAAATTAAGGATTAAAGAGATGGACATAAAAGAAAAAGTTATTACCAGCACTGTGGTAAGAAAGGATAAACTATGCTTTTCAAGCCTGACCCAGGCACCTCAATATACACTACCTTTAATATGACTGGTAACAGGCGTTTTAAAAAGGAATTGATTTTAATTTACGTGCTGGGAGAATATTTTTGTCGTGTTAACATTTCCTGATACTTTAGTGTGTTGTATTGCAATTGTGTTTTCTTCTTCAGGAATATGGTGGGAAGAAAAAAGTTTGGCACACCTTAGGTACAGATTGCATTTGGATGGACCAAAATACTGTAAAACTGATTTTTTTAAAAAATGCATACAATGCCATATATAACATTTTTATGATATTGCTTTATTTTACATAACAAAAGAAATAAACAGGGGCCGATTCCTTAATTCTGGGTATGTGATGATAAAACAGAATTTCGTCTCTCCATTTATATTGGGTACAGGAACATAATAGGGAAAAACATAATAGGGAAAGGGGACTATTTGTTTATTCAAGTTAGCAAATACTTGAGAACTCTGCAGTTCTGTTTTTAAAAATACTAATAACATTGAATGAAAGCCAGTACTATGTTAAGTATTTTGTGGGATCATCATTATTTTAAAAACTAGGGGCCCGGTGCACGAAATTCGTGCACTGGGTGTTGGGGGGGGGGTGTCCCTTAGCCCAGCCTGCCCCCTCTCACATACTGGGAGCCCTCAGGCATTGACCCCCATCACCCTCCGATCGCCTGATCGGCCCCTTGCCCAGGCCTGACTCCTCTGACAGAGGCGTCAGGCCTGGGCAGGGGACCCTCATTTCCCCCCGATCACTGGCTCTGGCCCCCACCCAGGCCTGAGGCCTCTGGCCCAGGAATCATGCCTGGGCAGGGGACCCCCATCTCCCTCTGATCGCTTGCTCCACCCCCCGCCCAAGCCTGACGCCTCTGACCCAGGCTTCAGGCCTGGGCAAGGGGACCATCATATCCCCCCAATCCCCGGCTCCGCCCCCCACCCAGGCCTGATGCCTCGGCCAGAGGAGTTGACCCTCATCACCCTCCGATCACCAATCACCGGATTGGCCCCTTGACCAGGCCTGAGGCTTCCGGCAGAGGTGTCAGGCCTGGGCAGGGGACCCCCAGCTCCCCGCGGTTGCAGGCTCCGCCCCTACCCAGGCCTAATGCCTCTGGCTTAGGCGTCCGGCCCGGGCAGCGGGGACCCACAGCTGCAGCGGCCCCGCGATCATGGGCTTCGCTTTAGGCCCAGGCAAGGGACCCCTAGCTCCCGGGACTGCCAGCTTTGACCGTGTCCAGCTCCCATCGCTGGCTCCACCCCTACTTCCTGCTATCACTGGCCAGGGCGGAAAAGGCACCTGATTCTCCGATCATGGCTGGGGGGCAGGGCAAAGGCGGCCCCAGGGCCGCCTTTGCCCTGCCCCCCAGCTCTTAGCTCCCCCCTGGGTTTCCGATCACTGTCAGTGGCAGGGGGCTTCTTCCTGCTTTCCCTTTCGCCTCCCTGCATTGTGCCTACATATGCAAATTAACCGCCATCTTGTTGGCAGTTAACTGCCAATCTTAGTTGGCAGTTAATTTGCATATAGCCCTGATTAGCCAATGAAAAGGGTATTGTCGTACGCCAATTACCATTTTTCTCTTTTATTAGTGTTGATTGGAAAACTGGACCTTATGGAGGTGACTATAATTGAAAACGTTAATGATAATACCACTTCTGTGTTAATTAAAACAGAAATGAATGGTAATCTATCACAGTTAGTTGAATTGAGTCTTCATTTCTTCTATCTGCATTGAGAAATACATGTAAAACTGTATATGGGCAACAGTAATACTGAAACATCACACTTCTTACCCGAATGCTCAGCCAATTCCATTTTATTTTTTATATGGTGGTCCTGATCATTTTAGTTTTATTCTATCGGTTATGACATCCAATTACAAAACATTGGTCAAGTCAAAATTCCCCCTCCCAATATATTTAAGAATATCATTACCTGTTTTTTAAATATCAACATAGTAAGGAAGCGTGAGTCAGGCTAGACTCAAAGGAGAAAGTAGGGATTGCATAAAACACATTTGATCTGCATGTCCCCCAAGTACACACCTCTCGTTTGGACCTCATAAATCAAAGCCAAGTGCCCTCCGAGTTCTAACTTGGGAAAATGAAGCACATGCTCCTTAACCTGTACTCCAAAGATCTCTAAGGCCAAATGAGACAAGGCTTGAAAGTGTCATTTTCCCTCTCTCCCCGTCATAGCCTGCCCACCCCGCCCTACCTTACTGGTGGAGAATAGTGTTTAAAGCACAAACTTGAGTGTCAAAGAGACCTAGGTTCAAACCTTGACTCTACCAGCCCAGAGTTTTTTCACCTATAAAATAGGGTAAGTCCTAGCTGGTTTGGCTCAGTGGATAGAGCCTGTGGACTGAAGGATCCCGGGTTTGATTCCTGTCAAGGGCACATGCTTGGGCTGCGGGCTCGATTCCCAATAGGGAGCGTGCAGGAGGCAGTCGATCAATGATTCTCATCATGGATGTTTCTGTCTGTCTCTCCCTCTCCCTTCCTCTTTGAAATCTATAGAAATGAAAAATGTAAAGTGGGGTAATACCATTGCCTTCTTCGAAGGGCTTTTGTGGAGATCAGACATTGGTGAAGTTTGTTGTTATTGCTCAAGATTAGAAAACAACATTTTGGCTGTGGACTGAGACAGTAGGAGATATCAGATTAATCTTCCTGTGGTACCTTTAGTTTAGAAAACTCTGCACCCAGGTCAAGCTGATGCCATGTTGGCAGAAAAGAATAATCGTGCATGGTCCTCAATATGGCCTACATATCCAGGGCAGGGAGAACTGGGGACAAGAGGTGACCAGTGTCATTCCTGATGGCCTTGGCATTTAGTCACTAATCCTCATGGCCAGCCGGAGTCCTTTAGACGTTCTGCTGATTGTTGGTGGCAGTTCTAGGATTTCAGACCCTGTTACTCTGGAATTAGTTATAGCCCAGAAGTTCAGTCCCAAGGATGCTTGCAGCGGTTCTCAACCTTTGGGTCGCCAACCTGTGGGTTGCAACCCCTTTGGGGGTCGAATGACCCTTCCACAGGGGTCACCTAAGACCATCGGAAAACACATATATAATTACATATTGTTTTTGTGATTGATCACTATGCTTTAATTATGTTCAATTTGTAACAATAAAAATACATCCTGCATATCAGATATTTACATTACGATTCATAACAGTAGCAACATTACAGTTATGAAGTAGCAACAAAAATAATTTTATGGTTGGGGGTCACCACAACATGAGGAACTGTATTAAAGGGTTGCGGCATTAGGAAGATTGAGAACCACTTCTTTAGAGAAAGAAAGAGTTCTGGGGAGCTGTCACCTGTCTCACGTGGCATGATGGAGAGCACCTTTATGCTGCCCAGGTGTGTCCATGACCCCATGCTGGCGTGCAGGCTTAGGTGGCATGCGATAATCTGCCCTGGCACCTGTGCTGCAGAGCGGAGGGATCTGACCAGCTCCATTCTCCCTCGCAAGCCGAAACGCAGGCCCAGGGCTCTCATAGGTTTGCCTTCCCTTTTCTTTGTTCCCAAACTGCATTGTCAACATAGCTGTCTCACTATGAATTTTCTTCATCCGTATTTCCTTTTTAAAATTAGGCTAACATTTTTTCACAATCTTCACCAGTTTTATTTTCAAACTTCTGATTAAATATTGAGAAATTTTTCTTCAGCATGAACGTAGCTATCAGTTGAGGTGAAAGACCCAATTTGTTTAGACCTGTTTATAATATCATTCTTCTCTCCTGGAATAACATTTTGGAGATGATTATGAAAATATAGATTTGTTTATTTTTTTAAATGATAGTCAAGGTGAATTCATGTCTTGAAAGTTGTTTTTATAGTTGTCACATCCTCACTACTATATTTGGTTGCTCTCCTCCCCCCCCCCAAATATTATTTTTTATTTCTGCCCTAGTTTATATTTTGAAGAAACAATTGCAATGATTGCTTTTATTTTAACTAAAGGACACCCCCAGTGCAGAAGTTGAGTGGGTGACACATGAATATTTAGTGAATCGAACCACCATCCTGAATCATTTGACAATGACTGAATGCCATAATTTTTTAAAATTTTCAATAGGAACTTAGTGATCACAATTTAGAGATAGCAGAACTAAATCAATCAATAAGACATTGGCAAGAACAGATCGAAGAAATAAAGAAAATCTGTAATAGCCTGGAGGAAAAAATGTAAGTATGATACTTTATTTTTACTGAAGCATTTCTCAGTGTTATGTTTCTTTCCTTTAAAAAAGTTTATTAGATGAAAATTATAATCTTTTAGTTTACTAAAATTTGTGTGCTTGCAAGCTGGAGAGAAACACCTCTTCATTTTGAAATTAATCAGTCTTTCCCGTGATCAAGAGAAAATATTGGGGATGATGCAGTCAGCTCAGGAAAAGGAAGGGACTCAGTGGGCTGTATTATTCTCACTTCCATTCCGGGATTCCTGCAAATGACTATGCCCCCAGGAAGGCATTCATGAGGCCTGCCGCAAGGCTACCCACTCCCCTACCCGTATGGTTACAGTGGCTGTTCTTCGTCGAGGGAGATTTGCAGAGTTTATTGAGAAATTACAGGGACGCCCCTGGGTAAAAACTTTTACCCGCGGGACTGGAACCAGAAACTTGAGGGAATCTTTCATCCCAAGGCCCACACTCTCTCTTCCTTTTGCAAAAGGGTTTCATCTTTCTCTCTATCTGCATACTATGTTCTCTTCCTGGTGAGCCATGGCTAAGCATGACCATTCCAAACCCTCTGAAATGACCTGGCACAGGCCTGCTCATCGTTAGAGACTGGCCAATAGACTCTCTTCCAGGAGAATTCGCAGATTTCCCATCAAAAGCCGTTTGGCTCAGCCCTGGCCAGTGTTGCTAAGTGGTTAGAGTTGTGGTCGGTAAACTGCAGCTCGCGAGCTACATACGGCTCTTTGGCCCCTTGAGTGTGGCTCTTCCACAAAATACCACGTGTGGGTGCGCGCGTACAGCGCGATTGAAACTTCGTGGCCCATGTGCAGAAGTCAGTTTTCGGCCTGGGCGAGTCTATTTTGAAGAAGTACTGTTGATATTTGGCTCTGTTGACTAATGAGTTTGCCGACCACTGGGTTAGAGCATTGGCCTGAGCACTGAAGGGTTGAGGGTTCAATTCCCTGTCAAGGGCACGTACCTGGGTTGCAGATTTGATCCCCAGTCCAGGTTGGGGCATGTGCAGGGGGCAACCAATCTATGTGTCTCTCACATTTCTCTTTCTCTCTCTCTCTCTCTCTCTCTCTCTCTCTCTCTCTCTCTCTCTCTCTCTCTCTCTCTCTCTCTTTCTCACTCCCTCTCACTCCCTCCCTTTCACTCTCTCTAAAAATCAATAGAAAAAATACCCTCAGGTGAGGATTAACAGCAACAAAAACTGTTTGGCTCAGCTTTGGACCAGAAGGCGAGGTCTTATAATACAAATATATGGCTTCTGGGCCTACCTCCAGAGTTCGATTTAAAAGACAAATTGTGAACTGAACAGATTCCATAAGACAAGTTAACTTCACATGTGGAATCATGTTATAAAATGGCTCATTTCTACATACAGAGGTTTGAATGTATTGTGATTAAAATTAAGTCTTTTAAAACAGCAATTGCCCAGTATAGTAATCATCAACTGGTCCATTAAGTAGGCACTAATCTTTGTACTCAGTACCAGATTTAACATAGGAAGACTCAAGAATTACTACAATTCAAACTCAGAATAAAAAATCTTTTTCTTTGAAAGTTTAATAGTTTTAGTTCATATATGTTTTAAAGAAAAACTAGGCAGAGAATCATAGTGGAAGATACAGATTAGTTCTTAAATTATTTCTAGGACTTATGATTAAAAATATTGCTACACTCAGGATACAATATTAACACCCAGAAATCAATGGCATTTTTATATACCAATAATGAATTCTCAGAGAGAGAAAATAAAAACAACAATCCCATTTGCCATTGCTTCTTAAATGATTGAATAGAATAATAAAGCATTAATTCGTCAATTCTAAAAAGTAAAATCTTTTGTCTGTTATAATGAATATATAAATATGTTATATAGGACAATATGGCTTTGCTGAAAAAATATGTCTTAATATGAATTTGTTTGGCTTCCTTTGTTCATAGATTTTTTTTAAAGAAAAACAAGAAAAAACTGGGAGAGAAAGCTATTACTGACAAAAATGAATTTTTTCAGAAGATAAAGGAGGTAGGAAGACAGAAATTACTATTTTTTAGATTATAATTAGATTTTCTTTTTAGTTAGTATTTTAAGTAAATGGAGAAATTTTCCAAAACTAGTTTTTTCATTAACTAATAATCATGATCAGTCACAGTAATTGATTTAAAGATTTTATTCCCTCCCAGAGCACTTTAAGTATAAAAGAAAAAATTTCTAATGAGAAGATGAATTATTTTCTTGATAACTTTTCAAGTGGATATGGTTATTTTACATTAGGAATATCCATGGCTAATGGACATTTTTATGTGAGTTAATTAGAAAAATTAGGAGCTTCTTGCTGTTGTATAGCAACCCATATTGTACTTAATAATTTTAGTGGAATATTTGAGTCAAATTTGGACCCCAGGAGAATTCCCTAGACATTATAAAACTTAGGTTATAAGAAATATGATATTTTAAGTAAGTAATCATGGCTATAAACCAAGATTTCTCCACAAGATAGTCAATGAAGCATTTATTATGAAAGTTGAACAATTAGAGACAAAGTACAATTAAGGCTTAACAGAAATCCTTTAAATGTCATCGTTTAGGATATGATAAATCTATATATATAAAAGTCTAAGCGACCAGCTGACCCTGTGACCACCAGGTGCAGACGCTCAACACACAGGCATGGAAACATGGAACAGACTGATGAATCTCAGAGGGAAAAGGGAAGGGGAGAGGGCAGGAAGAGATTAACCAAAGATTTTATATGCATACTAGAGGCCCAGATTCATGCACCGATGGGGTCCCTTGGCCTGGCCTGCAGGGATTGGGCCGAAACCAGCTCTCCAACATCCCCTGAGGGGTCTCGGATTGTGAGAGGACACAGGCTAGGCTGAGAGACACCACCGGTGCACAAATTCATGCACCGGGCCTCTAGTCTATAATAATAAAAGGCTAATATACAAATAGACCAAACGACGGAACAACTGAACAACCAGTTGCTATGATGTATGATGACCATCAGGGGGCATGTGCGGAACATGGTGGATGTTGGCCGTGGCAGGATGGTGGAGCAGGTGAGCAGGGGCTCCAGACCAAGGTGGAGTGCCGGTTTTTGTCATAGGGGCAAGCCTCTGGTGATTATTGAAAATTCTTTCCTCCTTTGTGCCACAGTCCTGCCAGGTGCTCGCACCTGCTGCTGGTGCCAGCACTGCTTATACCTGCTGCCGGTGCCCGGTGCTGGTCCCAATCACTCGGTGCCATCAGCAGGTGCGAGCAGCGGCTACAAGCCCTGATTGCCCCTGAGGGCTTCTCTACCTCCCCCTGCTCCCGAGGGGCTATTGGAGCAGCAGCCCCCACTTGCACTCGCTGACCCCACTGGCTCTGCTCACATCTTCTGCTGGCGCTGGCCCAATCGCTCTACACCATCAGCGGGTGCAAGTGGGGCTAGCGCTGTCAGCACATGGGAGCAGCGGTGGGAGCAGGGCTGCCGGCAGACAGGGGACCAGGGACATGGTGAAAGGGGCCAGGCAGGGGCACAGAGGATGGGTTGAGACCCGCCCCTGTACCTACCACAGTTTTGTGGCCCACAGTTTCTTTCAAGGTGCAGAATTCATGCACTGGGCCCCTAGTAAAAGCATAATATGCTAATTAGACTGGATGTCCTTTCAGACAAAGCCAGGGCTGTGAGTTAAGCCTGGGTCCCAGGTGCCTGCCAGCAGCTGGAGGGAAGCCCGGGTCCCCGGTACCAGAGGCAAGACCAGCCAGAGGGAAGCCTGGGTCCCGGGTGCCAAAGGAAGCCAGTGCCCACAGCTGGGGGAAGGAAGGCCTACTCTTGCATGAATTGCATTGGGCCTCTAGTAAAATATAAAACAGTATATATACTATGACCCAATTATACACACACACACACACACACACACACACACACGCACACACACACACACTAGTGGCCTGGTACATGAAATTCATGCACTGGGGGGCGCGGGGGTTGTCCCTTAGCCCAGCCTGCACCCTCTCCAATCTGGGACCCTTCGAAGGATGTCCTACATGGTTTATAGGGATTGGGCCTAAACCGGCAGTCAGATATCACTCTCATAATCTAGGACTGCTGGCTCCTAAACACTCACCTGCCTGCCTGCCTGCCTGCCTGCCTGCCCCTAACCACCCTGCCTGCTGGTCTGCCCCCAGCTGCCTCCCCACTGCCAGCATGCTCACCCCCAAATGCCCCCTGCCAGCCTGATTACCCCCAACTGCCCCCCGTGCCAGTGTACTCACCCCCACCTTCCCTCCCCACTGTCCTGCTTGCCCCCAACTGCCCCCCTGCTGGCCTGCTCACTCCAAATTGCCCCCCTCACGTCCTGATCACCTCCAACTGACCCCCACTGATGGCCTGCTCACCCCCAACTGGTCCCCCTGCTGGTCTCGCCCCCAACGGCCCCACCCACCATCAGCCTGATCACCCACAACAGCCGTCCCATCCTGGCCTGATCACCCACAACTGCCCTCCCCTCTTGGCCTCTAACCGCCTCTACCTCGGCCCAGCCACCATGGCTTTGTCCAGAAGAACATCTGGAAGGTCTCCTGGAAGGTCTCCCATTCTAATTAGCATATTACCCTTTTATTAGTATAGATAGAGGCCTGGTGCATGGGTGAGGGCTGGCTGGTTTGCCCTGAAGGTTGTCCCAGATCAGGGTGGGGGTCCTGCTGGGGTGCCTGGCCAGCCTGGGTGAGGGGCTGAGGGCCGTTTTCAAGCTGGCCACACACCCCGGCGACCCAAACTCCCAGCCTCTCCTTTTTTTTTTTTTTCAGTGCCTCCTTGAGCGGAGGCCAGGGTGGGCTCAAAGCAGGTATCTGAGATTTATTTATCTTTTATAATTGAAACTTTGTAGCCTTGAATGGAGCTCAGGGCCGGCCAGAGCAGATGGGAAGCTTGGCTTCCTCCATCGCCCGGGGCAATGCAAGCCTCCTGCTCGCTCTAGCTCCGTGGCCACCACCATCTTAGTTGGGTTAATTTGCATACTTGCTCCTGATTGGCTGGTGGGTGTAGCAGAGTGGTGGAGTGATGGTTAATTTTGCATGTTTCTCTCTTATTAGTGTGTGTGTATGTGTGTATGTGTGTGTGTGTATGTGTGTGTGTATGTGTGTGTGTGTATACACCTTTAGGTTTGTTTGTGACCACAGACCATGGCTTGTTAGCTCCTGATTCACCCTTCGCCAGAAAGGGAAGCTCTTTGGGATCCCAGACAATGTGATGGGAGATTTATCAGACTCAGCACCTGGATGAGCTCCAAGTGTTGGCTTTTGTCCCCCTTGTCATGTAAGAAAACCAAAACTCAGTTTCCACATGTTTTCTTCCATATCTGTAAATGTCCTAAGGGTACAAAGGACTTTTCAGTGCTAGATTTACCACTATGGACTCCTGCTTTCTTATTGAATTAGACCTAGAAATTCCTCATCATCTGGTTAGTTCTTCCACACTTAAGGATTTTTTTTCACCCAGCTATTTGAGCAATCCTCAGCCAGACGGTTATTTTGAACTGAATACTAAATCTATCTTTTTCACCTCATTTGATGGAATTCAACAGAGACATCCAAACACAAAGTTTTTACCTCTTTCAAACCACTAGAAAGTACTCCTTTTTTTTCCCCTTAAGTAGAAATATTTAACAAGAAGCAAGCATAATATCCAGGGAAAGAGGTTTTGAGCAAGAACTTCTGTTGCTGTTATACTTTACCTCCCCAGTGTAGTTCATCTTCTGGAAAAAAGACATACGTCATAAAGTGAATTATCCCGGTTTAGTAATCCCAGCTTGTATTTCAGTATGAATTATTACTCTGTAGTTTTGCATCAGTGTTTATTACCTTTCTACACTTAGGACATAAGTTATAGAAGAAGCCCCAAAGTGTATAATTGGATAGTTGATATAGAATTCAATCACTCACTCTTTGTGGCATAGTCATTGTTTGCTAAGCAATATGCTCAGTGCTCTAGCGAGTTGCCTACCTGACTCTAACTCCCCTCAAAGGACCTGTGAAGCAGGTCCTCTACTTCAGTTATTTTGTGTGTGTTTTTTTCTAGATGAATGAAAAAATATACAAAGCTCAGTTAGAAAACAAAGATCTACAAGAGAAATTGCAGACTCTTACCAGACAATATAAGATTGTCTTACAGGAGGAAGATAAAGTTCGTATGCAAAAAAAGAAAATACAAGAAGAGTATGTTTCTATTTCTGATCCATATATGAGTTAACATACTGTAGTTATGGGGTGCTTTCCTTGCTGTCAAAGTGGTAACCCTTCTTCACCTGAACTTATTCTAGTTTTAAAACCTATTGACACTTAGATAAAGTACTTTCCGTTACAGGCGTGTTCCTATCAATGTGTGGAAATGTGAATAAAATCATAACCTTCCTATTATTCTTTCTGCAAGTTAGAGACAAAAAAAACAAACAAACCACTTTTTATAAAATGCTTACACCTTGTTTAATCCCATTGAGATAGGTATTTTGATCCCCATTTTTTTGGATGGGAAAATCAAGGTTCATTAACAGGTAAAGTTTCTTTTCAAGGTCACACCCCTGGGAAGAAGTAGAGCCAGTATTCAAAATTGGTTCTAACTGGTTTGGCTCAGTGGATAGAGCATCAGCCCACGGATCCAAGGGTGCCCAGCGTGATTCTGGTCAAGGGCGTATACCTTGGTTGTGGGTTTGATTCCCCAGTAGGGGGCGTGCAGGAGGGAGCTGATTGATGTTTCTCTCTCATCATTGTTTCTCTCTCTCTTTCTCTCTGTAAAATCAATAATATATATCAAAATTGGTCTGATCAACCCCTTTACCTTTCACAAAAGAATATGGCAGAATTAATAAATGTAGTAGGAGAGACACACACATTCAGAGGGATAAAGCACTATACAGCTGTTCTTATTGTTTTGTGGTTACTATTATAATTAGTGCTTTTTTCATAGCTTAGGAATTTTCATAACTTTAGATTTAGCCACGACATGCAGAAAGACTTTGTTTCTATTTTTACTGATTCATTGGGAAAATTCATTAGGTCAATAGTTTATGAACTGAATTTTCCAAACTACTTTTGAAAGTTTTAGTGATGGCATATTTTCTCATGCTGAGGATTTGAAAAATGATTATTTAAACCTTTAAAATATGATAGCTCTGTGTTTTTTTTATGGTAGAAATAACAAACAACTGAAATTTATTTCTGAGAAAGAAAACTTCCTGTCACAAAGAAAAGTAGACATCAAAAATATGGAAGAAGGACTTGTCACGCTTTCTGAACTTTATCGGTATGTTTGTTGCCTTTGAAATTTTTAATCTTCATTCCTCTCTGCATTTTTAAAAAATAAATAGTAAGAGCAAATATATGTCAATTTCTAATCTCCGACAAAAAAGGAGGTTTATAATTCAGTCTCTTTGTTTTACAGTCCTGAACAGTCATTATCATTGAATCTTTCATTGAAAGGGCAGACAGGTTCTAAGTTCTATACAAGTTGCTGAGCATGAGGAGTGGACAAGTTAGGGATCTAGTGACAAGAATGTGCCCAAATGTTATTTCAGCACTGACCCCCATGATGTTCATTTCTACCATTCTAAATCACTCTAATTGCTATTTTAATTTTTTCTGATTAAAAAAGTAATGCCTATACCTGATTTTAAAATTTAAATATAGAAATTTGTAACTTCAAGAGTAAGTTACCGAAATCTCTCCACAGAAATAATTACTGTTAACAGTTTGCTATACATGCTTTCTAATATCTACACTAATAAAAGAGAAAAATGGTAATTGGCGTACAAGCTACCCTTTTCATTGGCTAATCAGGGCTATATGCAAATTAACTGCCAACTAAGATTGGCAGTTAACTGCCAACAAGATGGCGGTTAATTTGCATACGTAGGCACAATGCAGGGAGGCGAAAGGGAAAGCAGGAAGAAGCCCCCTGCCACTGACAGTGATCAGAAACCCAGGGGGGAGCTAAGAGCTGGGGGGCAGGGCAAAGGTGGCCCTGGGGCCGCCTTTGCCCTGCCCCCCAGCCATGATCGGAGAATCAGGCGCCTTTGCCGCCCTGGCCAGTGATAGCAGGAAGTAGGGGTGGAGCCAGCGATGGGAGCTGGGCACGGTCGAAGCTGGCAGTCCCGGGAGCTAGGGGTCCCTTGCCTGGGCCTAAAGTGAAGCCCACGATCGCGGGGCCGCTGCAGCTGTGGGTCCCCGCTGCCCGGGCCGGACGCCTCAGCCAGAGGCATTAGGCCTGGGCAAGGGGCCGATCCTGTGATTGGAGGGTGATGGGGGTCAACGCCTGAGGGCTCCCAGTATGTGAGAGGGGGCAGGCTGGGCTGAGGGACACTCCTCCCCCCCCACACACACACCCAGTGCACGAATTTCGTGCACCAGGCCCCTAGTCTATATATATAAAAGCCTAACCAACTGAATGAGTGAACAACTGGTCAACCAGCCGCTATGATGCACACTGACCACCAGGGGGCAGACGCTCGGCAGGAGCTATCCCCTGGTGGTCCGTACGCTCCCACAGCAGGAGCACTACTCAGCCAGCAGCGCAAGCTTCTCCCGCCTCCACAGCAGTGCTACCAAGTGGCAGCAGCAGCAGGTGCATCAGGGCTGGAATGAGTGGGAGTGGCACCTGGCCCCGGCTTGGGCTTCTCCCCAGCCACCTGCAGGGATGCGGGGATCATGCTGAAACTGGCAGCCCAACATCCCCCAGGGGTTCCAGATTGAGAGAGGGCACAGTCCAGGCCCAGGGCCCCCACTGGTACATGAATCCATGCACTGGGCCTCTAGTATATATTTATATTTATCTAGACATAATATGTACATACTAGAGGGGTCTCTTGGCCTGGCCTGTGACCCCTCGGGGGATGCCGGAGAGTTGGTTTCACCTGATCCCTGCAGGCCAGGCCGAGTGGCCCCACTGGTGCATGAACCCATGCACCAGGCTTCTAGTATGCATATAAGATCTTTGGTTAATCTCTTCCTGCCCTCCCCCATTCCCCTTCCCTCTGAGATTCATCAGTCTGTTCCATGTTTCTATCAGTCTGTTCCTCGATTTCCCTCTGGTGGTCATTGCACATCTTAACTACCACCCTGTCGGCTGGTTGCTTAGGCTTTTATATATATAGAATAGAGGCCCGGTGTGTGAAATTCATGCTTGGGTAGGGTCCCTAGGCCTGGCCAGCTATCAGAGTTGATCTGTGGGGCTCCTGCTCCCACCCACCTTGGCTGGCCTGGCACCACCCGCTCGCCGGCCCCGCCCCCCAATGCTGGTTGGGGTCTGTGGGCCGGGGGCAGCTCCTGCATTGAGTGTCTGCCCCCTGGTGGTCAGTGCACGTCATTGCGATGGGTCGTTCCGCCAGTCATTCCACTGTTCAGTTGATTTGCATATTAGGGTTTTATATAGCTAGATATATGCATTTATTTACTCAAAACTTGGGTTGCAGTCTTTTGTAATTGGATTTTTCCCACTTAAAATTATATCTGGGTAACTTACACAATATCATATGTCAGTTGTATCTCAATAAAGCTGGAAAAATTATATCTGAGAGAATAATAAAACCATGGTTGGTGAAAGTTATGGGATTCTTTGCACTGATTTTGACACTTACCTGTTGAGTTTAAAACTATTTCAAGATAAAGAAAAAATCATATATACAGGCCCTCTTTCCTCATTCTTTTCTTAACTGCATAGTATTTATTCTGCAGATTATACTGTATTTTATTTAACTAATACTTTGTTGATGGACATTTTTTCTGTTTCCTATATTACTAACAATTTTCAAAGTTAACATTAACATATCTCTGTCCACCTATGTGACTATCTCTCTTTTTTTAAATTTTTTATTGTTTAATGTATTACAAAAGTCTCCTTTTCCCCACATTAACCTCTCCCTGGTCTCCCCCAATCCCCAGAACATGCCCTCACCAGCCCTCCTTCCATCTGTGTCCATTGGTTATGCTCATATGCATGCATACAAGTCCTTTGGTGGATCTCTTACCCCCTCACCCCTGCCTTCCCTCATAGGTTGGATAGTCTGTGCGATGCTTCTGTGATGTTGGTTCTATTTTTGTTCATCAGTTTATGTTCATTATATTCCACAAATGAATGAGATCATGTGGTATTTTTCTTTCATTGACTGGCTTATTTCACTTAGCATAATGCTCTCCAGTTCCATCCATGCTGTTGCAAATGGTAAGAATGCCTTATTTTTTACGGCAGTGTAGTATTTCATTGTGTAGATGTTCCACAGTTTTCTAATCCACTCATCTGCTGATGGGCACTTAGGCTGTTTCCAAATCTTAGCTATTGTAAATTGTGCTGCTATGAACATAGGGGTGCATATATCCTTTCTGATTGGTGTTTCTGGTTTTTTGGGATATATTCCTAGAAATGGGATTACTGGGAAAATGGCAGCTCCATTTTTAATTTTTTGAGGAAATGTCATACTGTTTTTCAACAGTGGCTGCACCAGTCTGCATTCCCACCAGCAATGAAGGAGGGTTCCTTTTTCTTCACATCCTCACCAGCACTTGTCATTTGTTGATTTGTTGATGATAGCCATTCTGACAGGTGTGAAATAGTACCTCATTGTTGTTTTGATTTGCATCTCTCAGATGATTAGTGACTTTGAGCATGTTTTTATATGTCTCTTGGCCTTCTGTGTGTCGTGTTGTTGTTTTTTTTAAAAAGTGTCTATTTAGGTCCTTTGCCCATTTTTTTATTGGATTCCTTATCTTCCTTTTGTTAAGTTGTGTGAGTTCCCTATAAATTTTGGAGATTAAACCCTTATCGGAGATAACATTGGCAAATATGTTCTCCCATGCAGTGGGCTTTCTTGTTGTTTTGTTGATAGTTTCTTTTGCTATGCAGAAGCTTTTTATTTTGATGTAGTTCCACTTGTTTATTTTCTCCATTGCCCTAGGAGTTGTATCAGTAAAGATATTGCTATGACAAATGCCTGCTATTTTGCTACCTATGGATCCTTCTAAGATTTTTATGGTTTCCCACCTTACATGTAAGTCCTTTATCCATTTTGAGTTTATTTTTGTGTATAGTGTAAGTTGGTGTTCTAGTTTCATTTTTTTTTGCATGTATCTGTCCAATTTTCCCAACACCATTTACTGAAGAGACTGTCTTGACTCCATTGTATGCTCTTGCCTCCTTTGTCAAATATTAATTCAGTATAGTGGCTTGGGTCTATCTCTGGGTTATCTGTTCTGTTCCATTGGTCTATATGTCTGTTCTTATGCCAGTACCAGGCAGTTTTGAGAACAGTGGCGTTGTAATATAGCTTGATATCTGTTATTTGTGATCCCTCCAACTTTGTTCTTTTTTCTCAAGATTGCTGCAGCTATTCAGGGTCTTTTTTTTTATTCCAGATGAATTTTTGGAGATTTTGTTCAAGGTCTTTGAAGTATGCTGTTGGTATTTTAATGGGGATTGCATTGACTCTACAGATTGCTTTGGGTAGTATGGACATTTTAATGATGTTGATCCTACCAGTCCATGAGCACAGTATATTCTTCCACTTGTTTATGTCTTCTTCTATCTCTTTTTTCAGCGTGACTAGTTCTTTATAATAAATCCTAAAAGTTGAATTCCCGGGTCAACGAGGGTTATGTATTTTTTATTTTTATAATTATGAAATTCCCTATGTAAATATGCTATCATTTTACACTCACTAATACTGGGCATAAAGCAACTTATACTGTCATTGGGCACATGATCAAGACTAACAACAGGCAATAACTAATGAATGGTATATAACTGAAGAATAGCGTGAATTATTAAGAAACAATCAAAGAAGGGTGAAGGAAAGTAAAGGAGTTCTTCTTTGTTATATAAAGATTTAAAACTGTAGTCCTTTAAAAGCAAATCCGAGTTTTTCTCTTTGCTTATCAAATGGGGGAATAATATCGCCACTCATAGAGAGATAAATGACTTGAATATAGGATACTGAAGAGACTAACTTACAGAAAACTAAGATGGGTGGTGATGAAAATTTGACACATATCAACAGAAAGGTAGAGCAGGCAGGAAGTGTAGCTTTCTGGTTGCATGTCCACATATTGTTAAATCATATTTTTAAACATCTATTTTTCATCATGTGAGCCTCAGAAAAGAAACTACAAGCCCTTCACTATAGAGAGCAGGAAAATAGAACTGGGTTGATTGAGGTTTTACGTTCCTTGTGAATAATGCAAATTTACAGTGAATTATTGTGTCATCATTACTCTGATCACCAGGAAGCTCAGAGCCAAATACTGGCATCCATTAAGGATTTTTTTCTATTACTATTGCTTTATTTTAAACGAGTCAACCCCTGTGGGAATTAAATTTAAAATGTAAATAAATAAAATCAATGACGTTGGGGCAAATTATAAAGAACCCTGCAGTTCCAGGGGAGGATATTATGTTTATTTTGGTAAGAAATTGATTTCAAATAGAGAAGAAAAAAAAAAACATGAGCACAGTGTGTTTTTAGTTTCTTTAACAGTATTTCCTATTCTAAGTTGCATTTGTCAATATTTCTATCTTTTAAAAAGGTATAAAGCCTCATTTTACTTATGTGGCCTTTAACTCATCACTGTGCATGATGAAGCACTTAGGGAATAAAGGGAATGAAAATAATAAAGGCTTCTGATGTCTATGTTAGAGCCCTCACATTTTTATCCATTTCAGATTCACCAGAAAAATCTTCCATCCTGAATACTGTTTACCCCTAGTCCAAGCATTTCTATTGACGTTCTGAATTAAACATTGTAGCAAATCGTAACTAGTCTAGAATTCAGAAGTCCTCCCCGGTTTGTGGACTCTGACTCCTCCTACATCAGGGTGCTGTTTCCCTTCATCTGTGGGCAGCGAGTCTGCCTTCATCACAGGGGTCCCGACTTGCTGTTCTGTTCCCCGGTGTCTTCACAAACAGCGAGGTCCTCTCCTTGGTGGGGTTGCTCCTCCGTTCCGGCCACCCACGTGTCTCCTCCTGTCAAACGGGAACCTCCCATAATCTTTCTCCAGCTGCGTCCCCAGAGTCTGTTCCCTCTCCTTGGACGTCCACCTCGATACTTGCAAAATGGGTGTGTGCTTGCACAGAACGTCAGTTACCCTTCTGTCATTCTGCCACTAAGTTCTTCAGTGGTTTCACAAGGCTTGTTTCGTGTCCCAAGTAAGCAATAACCTTATTGCGCATAAGATTGACACATAAACTGTTATATATTCTAGCAGCTCCTATAAATCAATGCCAAATCCAGTATCTTTTTCATGTTTTCAGAGCAACACAGGAAGTCTATCGGAAGCACATAGAAATCCTGAGTGAAAACCTGGAGAGAGAAATTCAGAGATGGTAAAGAAAACCAGTTCCTTCCTGCATGTTCCTTAGTATCTGAATGAACAGTGCCCCAAGGTAGGGAGGGAATCAGAGTGCTTGTTGGTCGCTAGAATCCAAGAAACTGATTTTCTTAAGCTAAATTGTGTGAGTTCTGGATCTACATGTATGTATATAAGTGTGTATGTGTGAGTGTGTGTGTGTGTGTGTGTGTGTGTGTGCGCGCCTATGCGTGCACATTTTTTGGCCCTGACCAGAACCAAAGTTTTCCATTTCAATCGAGTAAAGTCACAAAATAGTAAAAGTAAAATTGCCAAGATTTGTGTAATGCCTTTTGCACATCCAGGCCTCGTGGGGACAGCAGGGGATGTGCAGGGGCAGAGAAGCGGTGGGAGTGCAGGCTCTGCAGAGGGGCGACCCTGATGGCTCTACCTCTAACTCACTCTGGGATCACAGCTCAGTAATTTCATTATCTCTCTGCTCCCATCCCTGTAAAGGGGGGAATGATAGCCGTGCCGCCCCGTCATGGCAAATGTCATGATCCGTGTGAAGTATTTGGGTCAGCACCTGGCATCTAAGAAGCGCTTGGGAAAACATATCTCTATTTTTTTTATTGTTGTTGTCATTGGTAATAATATGATGTATATAAGACTCGAATGGCACATTCTGGCTCCCAATTATGTAGCTTTTCTCTGTTGTGGTGGAGAGAAATTTGAGAACCTAGAAGCTTGAAATCCCTCGTTCGCACTTTGGGTCACTTAGGTACTCCATGACTCTTCTGCCCGGGCCTCTCCTTCCTTCCACTGCCCCCGAACCTTTCCCATTTCTCTCCTCGCCTAAAGGAGGCAAGCTGCCAAGTGTGGTTTGTCCGCTGTCCTATTGGATGGGCCCACTGAGCATCTTACTTTTTTTTATTATTGATTTTTTTTACAGAGAGGAAGAGAGAAGGAGAGGGATAGAGAGTTAGAAACATTGATGAGAGAGAAACATCGATCAGCTGCCTCCTGCACAGTCCCTACTGGGGATGTGCCCGCAACCAAGGTACATGCCCTTGACCGGAATCAAACCTGGGACCCTTCAGTTCACAGGCCGACGCTCTATCCACTGAGCCAAACCGGTCAGGGCAGAGCGTCTTACTTTGAAGCAACGTGCAGATCCGGCATGGAGGCAGTCAACGTTTTGTCTTATTTTTTTTAGCTAATGTGGAGTCTGCATCGCCAGTAGCACAAACAGTTTTGTGTGATCAGAGACTTTGTTTTGTTTTGCAGCCCTTCATCTTTTCAGTAGACCGTTATGTCAACTTAATGATGACATAAAATTGTCCCAATCTGTTTGTTCTGATCTCTAGTGTTCTGACTCGGTGGAAAATAGCTTGTTTGACGAAAAGACATGGACGTTGGCTACTGAAGATGAGAGAAGAATTAGAAGCTATTATGGATCAAATCAAGGCCGCAGAAGATAGACGCAGTGAGTTAATAGAAGAGGTAAGGGAACGCAACAGACTTCGTATTCGTTTCCTACATTGCATATCAGTAATTGTCCTTCAATATTAAGTTTAACGCAAAGATATTTTCCTTTCAGCTGACTTCAAGCTTAGGGTGAACTATGTAATCTTCCTAAGAAATATATCCATTTGCTGTGTATTAGCTATAGGAATTTAGCAAACGAAGTGGCGCTTTTCTCCTGTGATCAGACACTTAATTGTTTTTTAGGAATTTGTTTCTAAAAATAAAGAGACCAAACATCATTTATTTAACTTCCATATTTACCCTCTGCCCACCCTCCATCGTTCACTGACCCCATTCTCCATTTCCTCGTGTCATTTATAAATACTATTTGGCGAAGAAATTAATCTCTGACGGGGGAAAAAACCTTTTCAGTGGTTACTGAGAAATAATGACCTGAAATCGGAGCCAAATCTCATGCAGAGAGATATTCATTTACCTGGTTGTTGGAAAAAATCCAAGGATGACTGCTACTAGACAAATGACGAATCTTCTTTTTCCCCTCATTAGACCAGTGTTACAGAAAAAGAGATCACTGAAAGTCTGGTACAGATTAAAAAAGTTACATTAGATTTAAAACAAACAGAGACGGAATTTGTCATCAATGAAAAAAAGTTAATTCAAGAATTGAACAAGTATGAGGTAAATTTTATTTTACATCTAAGAATAATTATAGAGGGCTGTGTGCCGGGAAAGGGGTATATGTCCCATGCTCCTCTAATTAGTTAACTATAAGACAAATCTTCTAGTGTGAAGAAAACTACATTTCATTCTGAACCTTACTTCTTTTCCTAAAAAGGAAATAGAGCAGCCAGAAATATTGTTGTACTGACTTCGGAACTGCTCAGAGCTGACCTGGGATAGATGAGGGTGTGGATGCTGGAGGAGGTGGATAAAAGGGAACCAGAAGTACCCAGGGCGCCCAGAAACAACACAAACCACGCCTTCTCAAGGTGGCGGCGTGACCTTGAAAGGCCAGGGTGTGTTTCTCGGAGCCTGGCATTGGTAGAGAAATTGAGGAGAGAAGAGATGGTGGTAGGAGCCTTCCTGACTTGATTTGGTTTGAAGGGGGAAAGAGGCGCAGCAACACCAAACAGTTTGTGTTAGAAGGCAGCAGTCCCTCGCCTTAGTGACGGAGTAGGGAGCCCTTACGTTTCAAAGTTTAGATCTGACCCTGGTCCAAGCCTATTTCCCGCCCCCCCCGCCCCCCCCCCCAGGTACTTATTCCCCACCACCTCATCCAGAAGCCTCTGCAGATGACTAACCCAAGAAGAGCCACTTCTAATATGAGTGACAGGCAAGAAGCAGGCACACCTTCCACACAAAAAATGCTGTGAGGAGAACAGACAAAAGGCGGAGCAAAGCGTCCCTGCAAATGAGCACTCAGAAAGGTGACGCTGCCACAGACGAAAACTGGGATCAAACGTTCTATCCTAAATTAAAAAAAAAAAATGTAACTTCGCGGGGCTGTGCAGGAAAGTCAGCAACGCGGGAGCACAGGCACTGGGGCAGAGATGTCAGAGGGCTGGCCAGGCGCAGGGAGAGGTGACATGGCAAGCGGCACAAGGCAGGGAGCAGATGGCAGAGAGCGCGGCACAGAATGACACAGAATCAGAGGGGACGGTGGGGAGCGGTGGGTGGGAGCCCTTCTCTGTTGGTTGTACCACATCTGGGTGCGAGGTATTCTGCTAGATGCTAACAGAAAACAAAAAACAACAGAGCTTGGCCTGTCAAACGCCCAGTGGGGGGAGTTAGAAAAGAAACAAGATAAACAAAGAGAACAAGTAGTAGATTCGTTGGTGATGAATGCTATAGAGAAAGAGAAAGCAGGGACACGGGCTGGAGTGTGCGCTGTTTTGAATAGGGTAGTCAGAGAGGGCCCGCCCTGCAGGCGTGAGGGAGCTTGCCGTGGAGAAGGCTGTCGGTGCCGGGCAGAGGGCGCGCTGAGCATGAAGGTCTGAGGCAGGGCTGTCCTACCTGAGGAACAGAAAGGGGACAGGTGGCTGGAGCAGAAGTGGGGAGACTGCAGACAATAGGAATGAATTAATGCATCCACACACCTCCTTATCCCCCCTCCCCCGCCGCCCCGATATTCTTCTGTAGAGAACATAATACAGATAACACATAATTGAGTTTTTTCACACTGCAGTCTGGAGAAATTTTCTCCTGAATCTGCACTGTGACATTTTTAAATCATGGTGGTGTGTGTGTGTGTGTGTGTGTGTGTGTGTGTGTTCCTATATTTATTTATAAGGATTTTAATGGCAATTTAGAAGGGGACATAGGCTGGTGTATCACTGTGTGAATTAGGGTGTAAGCAAGCTGCTTGTATCAAAGAGATGCCAAAACACAGTGGACATATGCAAGGTGTATCGTGCAGGGTTAGCAAGCCGCCCTCTGTTGGGAAGGGGACCGTGGCTGACCGTGTTGGCTTCCTGCCCTGGTAGCCTGATAAAGGGGCACTGGCAGCTGTAGGGTCAGGTAGCACAGCTTGTGTAGAAAAGCCCCCTGGTGGGTGTGCTGCGTCTTGACTGGGAGCCTTAACTGGTGGGAAATCATGACATCGGGCTCTCCTGGGCTTGGTGCCTCATGTAAGTGGGCGTGTCCCTTGCGGGGACCTAGAAGGTTTGCCCAAGAGATGCTGGTCCTCTCTGAACCTGGCGCTCTAGTACCCACCCGTGCGGGTCTCTTTCCCTTCATCTGAGTTTCTCTCTTTGGTGGGGTCGAAGGGCACTGGCCTCTGGTCAGCTGTGTTTCAGGGCGCCTCCTGCTGGGGAAGCATGTCTATTGCTGCCCTGCTGGCGCTCAGGGATTTCTTCAAGTTACATGCAGATACAACTGGGCTAAAAATAAAAATGGGAGTTTTTCAGAGTAAACTGGGTCGAGTACGGCCTATTGAAACCTTAAGAGCCTGCGTGTCGAGTTGAGAAGACCCACTGGTCTGGTCATTGCAGCAGGAGAGACGGGTCTTTCTCTTTCTCAGTAGAGGCTAAAGGGGAGCAATCCCGGGCGGGAGGGGCAGGTCCACCTGCTCAGCGAATGGCTAACACCTGTGGGTCCAGGTGGCGGCTTTCATTCTAATCCTCTCCAGCGGGGGGCGGGGGGGGGCAAGGGGGCACATACCCCTTCTTGCTGCAGGGGCGAGGCCCAGAAGTGGCACGAACCACTTCTGCTCACATACTCGTTGGTCACACCCACCTGCAAGGGAAACAGAGAAACCCCTGTAGGTGGCAGCCATATGCTCTGCTGAACTCCGGGGTCCTGAGGTTCAAGGACAGGAGCACGGATAGTGAATGTCAGCTGGCCGCCTCTGCCTTCGTCACCATTTTAAACTTATCCTGACTTTCTGGAATAAAAAATTACTCCATTTGAAATGAAACAAAACCTGAGATTGAATGGTAAGCAGGCAAATTCATGCTTTGCTTTGGACACTTGGTACCCATTTGCTGTAGAACAAGCATGTCAAACTCACAGGCTAACACGGGCCAAATAAACAAGGTTTAAGTTTCTGTGGGCCGCAGAAACACAAAAGCTTCAATTTTCATAGAAATGTAGGTTTATTTCAATAGAGACATGCTGAATACAAAGCGCTGAAATAAATGAGTCATCGTTAACATAAAATAATAGAACATTTTAATAAAAATTAATATTTTTCTTGAACATTGACTTACCAGACTCTGCACAAATTAATAAGTGTAATGCAAATCTATTTTTCGTGTTCTCCGAAAGTGAAATATTTCCTGTTGCGCACACCAAACAAGTCAGTCCAAGACTAATGACGTGGCAATCGGCTGCTAAAATATCTGCTGCTAGTATTAGTGGAGGGAAATGGTGCGCTTGCATGTAAGGCGCGTAAGGGAAACGAATGCAACACAATGATAGTAATCAGTCATTAGCGAACATTGTAGTTCATTATTAACAATGTGTAACAGGATATTGTAAAAATTAAGTCACAAAATTTAAGTTAAAATGTTTCTTACATGCTGTTATAGTGGCTGGGCTGCAAAAACATTCACTGTGGGCCACATGGGGCCCATGGGCTGCGAGTTTGACATGCTTGTTGTAGAAGTATATCCAATTATTGCTACCCCCTCCCATTTCTTTCTTACATGCACATTTCTTAGAACTTGTGTATAATCTGTCCTGCTGCCTGTTTGCTTGTTTCGGTGTTTTGTTTTTTTTTACCCATAAAATATTGTCAACCAAGAGAAGTTCCTCAAATGATTTGGGAGTACACACATGATAACAGCAGAATTGTAGCAATAGAGCTATAGAACTGAGAGGATCTTCGGAAAGCCATTGACTCTCATCGTCTTAGTTTATAAGTGAGTCAGCCAGTAAATTTTTTAAAAATATCTAGGATGTGCCAGATACCTTGCTATGCACCTTAGGACAGGAGAAGACCAAGAGAGAACTCTATCCCTCAAATAATTTATAACTACTCTCTACCGTTATGTCAGTTCTCTGAAATCATGCCTCACAATCAGCTTTACTTTCTTTAAAGCAAAAATTCGTTAAGAAAATGGAAAGTACCAAAGAAAAGGAAGATGAACTATTTACATATCTTCCCACACTTCAAGAGACGGAAGAAGAATATACGAGCAAAAACAAAATGTTTCAAGAGCTGGGACGTATTCTCACAGGTTTGTATGAGGCACTAAGTAATTGACCTTAAGCCCAGGTAAGGATTTCACCATTGACTTCTAACGAGGGGTTCACCCACCCAAGCAAGGTTGAATTTCCTCTACCTTTCCACATCACCTTTAACTCTGTTCTCTATGGTTTGGGTGTTTTGTTTTTTTCTTATCTACGAATTTCCTCTCTTTTATAACACAACATCTTACTGTTGCTGTTATCAAATTTTTCCTTTTCTTTTTTAAAGATTGTTTAAAATTAAGAATTAGTAGCAACTATATTATGTGGTTTCTCCCTGTACTTGGTAAAGGTAGAATCAATTTTACTACCACGTGGAGATTTTTTTCCTGTTTCTTAACATAAATTTGGAAATTATATCATTTCCAGCTATGATTTTAGCCTTAGGAGTTGGACAAAGGGTGGGGGCAGTGTTGGGGATCACCTGACTGCTAGTTTTTGTTATAAGCCATAGTATTTGACTTTTAAAACCAGGTTCATTTCTTATTTTGATGGATGTTTTTTAAGCCAAAGAACATTGTGGGTAGTTATTTTTCTCTGTATCTCTTTTATAGAACAAAAAAAGGAACAGAATTTACTGAATGATCAGATTTCTCAAATGACAAGAGAGTTTACAAGACAAATGAACCTTTTGGTAAAGAGCCCATGCATCCATTCTTCTTTCTTCTATTAAAATGTTGATATAAAAAAATGTTGGTATATACTCACAGTAATACTTACCTGGCACCTTTGGAGTTTTCAGGAAATCCACATTGATTAAACTTACCCTTTTAATATTAATGTTTTGAAATTTTAGTAACAACATACATATACACATATACACATACATATGTATGTATGTATGTGTATTTGTATATCCTCTTACCCACCTTTGCTGGACAGTTGTTCATATATTAAAATATATATATGTGTGTGTGTGTGTGTGTATAGATAGATAGATAGATATAGATGTAGATATAGATATAGATATAGATATAGATATAGATATAGATATCTGTATCCTATATAATAAAAGCCTAATATGCTAAGTGTCTGGTCATCCAGTTGGCTGTTCAACCAATCAAAGTGTAATATGCTAATGATATGCTAAGGCTCCTCAACTGCTTGCTATGACATGCACTGACCACCAGGGAGCAGACAGTCAGCCCGTCGACCAGTTGCTGTGACAGGCACTGACCGGGGTCAGATGCTCTGACTGGTAGCTTAGCTTGCTGCCGGGGTCCAGCCAAATGGGACTGAGCAAGATGGGCCGGACAAGTGCTGGAGCCCTCCCATGGTCCCTCCCCGGCTGTTCAACCTCCCACGTCCCTTCCCGGCCCTGATCATGCACCAGTGGGGTCCCTCAGCCTGGCCTGCACCCTCTCACAATCTGGGACCCTTTGGGGGATGTCAGAGAGCCAGTTTTGGCCCAATCCCACAGGCCAGGCCGAGGAACCCCACTGGTGCACGAATTCATGCACCGGGTCACTAGTATCTATACTAATAAAACGGTAATATGCTAATTAGATTGGACATCTTCCGGACGACCTTTCCGACAAAGCCATGGTGGCGGGGGCTGAAGCAGAGGCAGTTAAGGGCAATCAGGCCAGCAGGGAAGAGCAGTTAGGGGGCAACCAGGCTGGCAGGGGAGAGCAGTTAGGGGGCGACCAGGCTGGCAGGCAGAGGTGGTTAGAGGCGATCAGGCAGGCAGGTGAGCAGTTAGGAGCCAGTGGTCCCAGATTGCGAGAGGGATGTCCCGTATTGGAGAGGGTGCAGGCTGGGCTGAGGGACCTTCCTCCCCCCGCCACGCATGAATTTTATGCACCAGGCCTCTAGTGTATATATAAAGAGAGAGACAGGGACTCTAGAAGCAACTAACATGTAACCATGGGAACATCACTGGGTGGCCTCGATTTCCTTATTTATAAGGTAGAGATTGGCTTATGCTTTCTAAGGTTCTTTTCAGATCTGTTACTTCAGTAAGTTCCTATGAAGACAAGGATAAGTGTTAAGAGGTTGCAGGGTAGGGAGGGAGTGGATGAAAAGGGAACAGGTAAAGAGGTGTTTATTACCTTTTTAAAATTTATAATCACTAGTTAATGATAAACATGTATGTGGAGTTGCTTAATTAAAAATGGAAACATTCTATTCTTTGAGATGCACTGATATAAAAAGTAACTTTTAACACATTGCGTACGGCATAGAAATCTCTAAGACATACGCCAGGGATCGCACGTTTTTGGGCAAACTGCACATTATTTAAATCATCATAATGCACTTTAGGTGTTGTTGTTCAATAATTATAACAGTTTTATTTACAAAAACAATTAAACAATTAAAGTTCCTAGTACTTTTATAACGTATGGTACTGCGTAAAACATTTTCGTCTATGTAGAGGGCCCAAACAAAATTTACATAAGTATGTAGATTCGCTCCTTTTTCCATGGACGTGAAAAACGAGAACACTCGTGAGCGGTCCTTAACAGATGGCGCGCGAAACACAAGAAAACTCCTGAGCGGTACGAAATGTGTTAACATGTTATTGGCATAGAGAGATATGAAGGGGAAAATTGTAAGTATACAATATATACAATTTTATGTTCTTAATAAGATGCTGCTAGTGATGATTATGCAATGAATGAAGATTGTGATTTATAACAGTATAATAACTGTAGAGATTGTCTAGAAAACAGAAAGTTTCTTAAAAATCTATAAAGTAATATTCTTTTCCTTCAAGAAATATTAAATCCTCCCGAAAAATCCTCAACAAACTTCACTCTCCTCTTCCCTGCTTTTGCTGGACAATTGTTCATATACCAACATATATGTTATTTTGTGAAGTTGTCTCAACAGCTTAACTTAGGGCCCGTGGACCTGCTTCCCAAAGTCCATGAATAAATTCCCATGAATCAGCTTTTGGATTTAAAATAAAGTTTTTCGGCGGGAAGTTCTGCATAGCCTTTGCTGATGGTTCAGGACTTACTTGGGACTCCTCTCTGAACGTGGTCCAGGCGGCCGAATGTATCAGTGCCCTGCTCGTTGAATCTGTGAGTTAACTGTGGGCTTTATGTCTGAGCAGAGTAAACTGAGGCGAGAATTACAACAATTGCGAGATCATGAAAGCGATAGGATCAAAAGTCATTTTGAAATTCTGAAGAACTTAGAAAATGAAATCTATGCACATGACCTAGAAACAGAAGCCTTGCTCCTGGAAAATGAAAGGTTGAAAAAAGTAAGTTCAAGAGCACTTCAGTGTGCACAGTGGTTCTGGTTATAATCGTTATGAGAGAAGAGCTCTTAAGAGCGTTTAAATGAAGCTTAACGCACCGACAAGAAGGTGCCCAAATCATACGTGTACAGCCTAACGAGCACACCGGGGTGACCAGCACCCAGATCAAGAAACAAAGCATTACCGGTGTCCACGCACCCTCTCAGTCCCTTCCCGTCCCTGACCGCCTCGCAAGGGCAGCACCCGCCTGGCTTCTATCACTACAGACCAGTTTTGCCTGTTTTTGAACATTATACACGTGGAATGGGACAGTGCGCACTTTTTTTGCTCAACACCATGCTTGTGAGGTTCATCTTTATTGTCGGGTGCCATTGTGGTTCCTTCATTCTTAGCTCTGGGTGGGACTCGAGTGTGTGACTCCACTACACTTTATTTGCACTGTTGACAGGTGTTCAGAGTTTCTCCTGTTACACATAGTGTTGCTAGGAACATTCTAGTACCTGTTTGTTTGGTGAACATATGTACGGTTTTCTGTTGGGCATACACTCAGGTGGAATCCCAGAGCCACGGGGTGTGCCGCCCGCGTTCGTGCACAGTGCCGGTCTCCCAAAGGCGTCGCAGTGACGGCCACTCTGGCGTTAATGCAGGAGAACACCAGCTGTTCCGCATCCTCATCCTCGCCGGAGCTTGGTCTTTCTCAACGTCACCGTTCTGGCGGGTGTGCGCTGGGGCCCCAGTATTTGTCTTTTCCTGATGACGAGGGAAGCGCTTATCCATGTGTTTTGGCCACTTGTATAACCTCTTTGCGAAGTGCTTGTTCTGGTGCCCAATTTAAAAATTAGGTTGTCAGTCTGTTTCATATCGATTGGACGTTTTTCCCCCAGCGAACCATCGTGACCTCGGTGGGTCAGGCAGGGGGTCGGTGTATGCCAGCCGTTTGCGCAGTCCCTCGCGTGTAAGAGGGCTTTGGTCCCCTGGGATGGTCCCAGTAACCTTATAACGTGGATGATATATTCTGCCCCTTCTATAGAGGAGGAAAGTGAGACTGCATTTGTAATAATTTTTTAATAGTTGGAAAAATAAAAGCAGTCCTACAGCAATAAGACTCTAAGGAGAAAATGCCTTTAGCTCTCTGGGGGATTGTTGTCCTTAGTTCAATGACAACAGTTTTCCCACCAATAGCATGTGCATTTTTTGGTAGAATTAAAATGGCATAAAGGTACCAAGGTACTTTGGAAAGGGAAATGTGTTCCATGGAGCCCAGGTACCATCATCAGTAAACGCCACCCGGCTCCCCCCGCCCACACACATGAAACACATCTTTGTTCTTCTAGCCCTTGAACCAAACTCATAAGGAATTCCATCCACTCATGGAAATATTCCACTCTATTGTCTCCCTATCAAGGTGATATATATTATTTATTAAAATACTGGGAATTTTATTGCTATTTTGGTAATGCGTAAGCAAATGAATGCCTGTGTCATTCTACAAGTTCCGCTTTTGGATTAAGTGCCCAATCTACTGATTCCTCTGGATGACCCTGTGCTTTTATCTTAGTCACTCACCATTCTGTTTTGCTGATTATGTATCTTCCCTCAACACACACTCTGAGCATCCACTGAGTCCCAAACCCCGGGGAAGGTGCAGCGAATGGAGCTGAATAAGGCACTGCCCGAGCCCTTGGGAGGCTCACCCTCTGGCCGAGGAGATGGGCCTATAAATAGATCATTACAAGTCAGCGTGTTAACTCATTTGAGAGTTATGGGAGGACAGCTGAACTAGGCAAGTCTACAAACAGTGATCCATGTTCAAAGAGAGGCAGGAATGCTGATTTGGACTTGACTTTGGTTTACTACAATATCTGCCGCCAAACCATGCGAAGGCTGACACAAGGTCAAGGCTGCATGAGTAAACCCCGTACCACTGGGGTGAAAAACAGTTCTATGTCATCTCCTTCTATGGTGGGTGCTACTTCTTATATTTTTTTCAGTAGTTTTAGTCTTTACTATTTCTCTCTCTCTCTCTTTTTTTTAAAAAAATATATTTTATTGATTTTTTACAGAGAGGAAGGGAGAGAGATAGAGAGCTAGAAACATCGATGAGAGAGAAACATCAATCAGCTGCATCCTGCACATCTCCTACTGGGGATGTGCCCGCAACCCAGGTACATGCCCTTGACTGGAATCGAACCTGGGACCCTTCAGTCCGCAGGCTGATGCTCTATCCACTGAGCCAAACCGGTTTCGGCTACTGTTTCTCTCTTGAAACTGGACCAGTGCCACGTTTACATCCCAAAGCCTGTCCTTTCAGAGTTCCCAGAGACGTTAGAGTTCCTGAGTAGTGGGTGGTCAGAAGAGAAAGCCATGACTTTAGTACCCCAACCACTGTTACCACCATCACCAGCCCAGTGAGCGGTTCTGTGGGGTCTTCTGCCTCAGGAAACCCTCTCCCTGATCTTATGCTGAGTTCTTCCGGTCAGGCAGCATCGTTGCTGTGACATTCACTGCACACCATTTTGCATAAGGAACATTGTGTGTGTGTGTGTGTGTGAGAGAGAGAGAGAGAGAGAGAGAGAGAGAGAGAGAGAGAGAGAGAGAGAGAGAGAGAGAGAGAAGAGAGAGAGAAAGAGACGGTACATTTAGAATACCATTTAATGTCTTCTATGTAAAATTATATTCAGATACTGTGTTTATTTGGGTGCCAAAATGCTTGCTAGAAAGTAGGATCTTTATCTCCCTCACTAGAATGTAAGCTTGACAGGGCTGTTCACCACTGTTAGCACTGCACCTAGATCAGTTGATGGCACAGAGGAGGGATCAATAAATGTTTACTGAATGAATGAATGTCATTTACTGAATGACAGAGAACTAGCTTACAGTAACGAAACTGCTTAAAACAATTCCATGCCTTTGATTTTCAGTATATTGCATACATGAAGACCAAGATAGAGCCGTACGCACAAGAAGCCAAAACGTACATCTACAGTGACCTGTCCTGGCACCTGGTAGCTAATTACGGTAGGTAATGTGTCCTGGGTGAGCTTTACATATGAAGTAGAAAGCTTTTGTTTTATTTAAATCAAATTTTACTGATTTGCATGCAATACATGCACCATCTTGAGTGCAATGAGTTTTGATAAATGTGCATTCCATTGTGACCACTGCCAGCACAAACAAGATATAGAGCGTTCTCATTCCTTGTGTTCCTTTGTAGTCCCACCCGACCTCCAGTTCTTAGAAACCACTGGCCTGCTTTCTGTCACCAAGGATTGGATAGAAATGGAATGATAGACTATGCACACTTGTGTACCTGGCTTCTTTCATTCAACGAACTGTTTTTAAGACCCAGCCATGTTGTTGCACGTATCATTGGCTTGCTCCTTTACGTAGCTGTATAGTATTCTACTACATGGCTGTACCATGTTTTTTATTTATCCACTAGAGGCCCAGTGCACGAAATCGTGTGGGTAGGGTCCCTAGGCCTAGCCTCCTGCGACCAGGGCCATCTTCTGCCCATTTGCCAGTCCCCAGGCCAAATGCTGCCTCCGCCGCTGGGCTGTCAGGCCACTGGGATCACCAGCTCATCCCTGGCTACTCCGGGGCTCAGGCCTGTGGGAAAGCTTGTGCCTGCGACTTCACCTCCATGCATGTGTGCCAGGCGGGCCGCTGATGGTACATGCTATCCGCTCAGGGCTGCTCATGCAGGCGCCGCTGCCGTTGCCGCTGCCCCTGCCGCTGCTGCTGGGGCTTGAGGCACTGACGGAAGCTGCGGGGTGTGCCTGCGACCTACCTGCCCCAGAGTGAGCTACCCCGAGCAGGTAGCACGTTCCATCAGCGGCCAGCCCGGCGCACGCTTTCCCGCAGGCCTGAGCCCCTGAGCAGCCGGGGATGAGCTGGTGATCCCAAAGGCCTGGGAGCCAGCCCGGTCCTCCCACCACCCACCCCGATTGCCCCGTTCACCATCGCTGATCCATCGGAGCCTGCGGGCCGGGGGCAGGGACCAAGAGGTCAGCCGTTCAGCCCGCTCGCCAGTCCCCAGTTCCGCCCCGCCCTGCTCGTGGACCTGTGGTGTAGGGACCGAGAGGTGGTCAATGCCACCTCATGGTGAGTGGTCTAGTGGTCGTTCCGGTCATGACATTTATGGCCTCTGGCCTTTTATTATATAGGATTCACCAGCTGAAGGGCATGTGAATTCTTTCCAGTTTGGGGTTACTACTTTTCTACAAGTGTTTTTTTATTTTATTATGTGTTTTTAAATCCTCACCAAGGATATGGTTTTTATTGATTTTTAAAGAGAGAAGAAAGGGGGGCATATCGCAGTAACAGATATTGCACATCATTTACTTTGCTCACAAATTGCCAATTTTGTCAGAACTTGGTGGAGACAACTAGGGTCTGCTCCGCATGACTTCAGCTGGGGCAGCTCGATGGCCGGGGTAACTCAGCAGCTGGGGGCTGGGGCCATCTGAAGACCACTCACCCACCTGACTGACATGGTCCCATTCTCTGCTTGTTGGCAGTGGGAGGGCAAGTCTGATCTAATTCTTCTGTCATTTTGAAATTTTTTACACAAAACAATTTTGAGACACAAATAGCATTTCTTTGATAAAAATGTTCCAATTGTTTCAGTAACCTGTGCATTTTGAAAATCTTTATTTTAGCACAATATCTGGATTTGTGGGCAGAATTTCAGATCACTTTAAAGGTGAGTTTTTTGTTTTACCTCCGTAAGTATCATATTTCTAAAAGTATTTACCCACCAAACAATGTAATGTTCTATGTCAATTATAGCTCCATAAGAAAATGAACCATTGAAAACATTTTTTAGTTCAGTGATTTACTAAACCATTTCTTCTGAGATCTTTTCTAGAACTTGGCGAATTTGCTGTGTATGCATATTTATTTTGCACGACTAATACCAATTTTGCATATATATTTTTGTCTTGGATATGATTTCCTGGACAGAGTATGTTTTTTTATTTTATTGCAATTCATACACACCCAAAAATATGCTACTTTTTTTTTTAAAGGAATTTGTAGGTGATTGTGAAGATACTTTGCAAGAAATAAAAAGTCTAATAGACAGGCTGTGTGCAAGAGATGAAAAAATTGAGAAAATCAGTATTTGGTTACGAGGGAACCTTGAAGAGTTGCGCTTCCTCGCCACTGTGGAAATTCCTGGTACGTGGCACCTCAAGAGCTTTGGGTAACCAAGAACTTCCCGCTCGTTTACTAGCTGGTGGTATCAAGAAAGCCCTCCCCCAGATAAGCGTGCCTACTAGTAACTTAGTTATGCCCAACAGCCCACCCCTAATCATGCCCCAGACATTCAGGTGAGCACCGATTCTCATCTGCGGGGTCGAACACGGCAGGGCAGCAGCGCCGGACAGTCTCCCTTCTACCTAAGAGAGTTTCCTCCGTAATGGAACCTCAACTTATTTCTGATGTTTTAAACTCTTATTTTGAACACTTTCCAAAGCAGTCTTTCCAAACCCTTTCACACATTTCCTTGTCTTCATAAACAGGAGGTACTGAGCATCAGTTTGCCTTTTCTTCCCCGTCTAGGGATGCCTTCTGGGGCTCCTGAGATGTGAATGCATCCTATAGCGCAGGGTTGGCCCCCTCAGGATCAAGCAGCCGGGTCTCCCCAGAGCAGTGGTTCTCAACCTTCTGGCCCTTTAAATACAGTTCCTCATGCTGTGACCCAACCGTAAAATTATTTTCGTTGCTACTTCATAACTGTAATGTTGCTACTGTTATGAATCGTACTGTAAATATCTGATATGCAGGATGGTCTTAGGTGATCCCTGTGAAAGGGTCGTTCGACCGCCAAAGGGGTCGCGACCCACAGGTTGAGAACCGCTGGCTCCAGAGGAATATCAGCTTCCTCCTTAATTCCTTCTCTAACTCAGAGCCCTGTCCAGGGCGGTGGAGCTGAGCCCTCACACAGGCTCCAGGGAGGGAGCGAAGGTTGGGCAGGAGGCAGGAGAATTGAGTGCAGCAGAGCGATGGAGTTGCGAAATGGAAAAAAAAAAGTCATTCAGCAAGTATATGGATTTAGTAGAGGTCATTAAGGTTTAATTTTAAAAAGCATCTTCATTAGATAACTACTTATAAAGGTGGGGTGTAGAAAGTAAAATGAAATATAATAAAAGTTAAGATGGGAAAAAGTGATGGGATTAAACCCCGTTGCAATATTTGCTAAAAACCAGTGTTCTGAGGGTATTGCTGACAGAAGGAATGCTTAGGCAGACAATGGAGCGTTCTGTGGGAAAGCCCCTTCGTATCAGCCAGGAAGCTGTCTTGGTCTTCCTGCTGGTGCCTGGTGATACTTCTTAGGTCTGAGTGCTTCAAGGGTCGCTGGTGGGAGGGACTTGCCTCACTTTGTATTTTCTTTGCAAGGCCAGGCCATCCCCAGCAACTGTGGATCAGGCGGAATTTGAGGACCTAAATCATCTCTAAGTGTCAATTGCATTATTTTCACATGAGCGCATCTTCCGTTTTTGTCTGAAGCCTAATGGAATCTTTGTGTTGGGGTGGATTTAAATAGACTGTGTTGAAAAGCCGAGGCGTAGAACTTGGGACAGCAAGGCGGGCAATCACCACCACTTGCATTTGGCAGAGATTCAGAGGCAGGGAGGGTAGTGGGCGAGGTTTATTGTGAGAGGAGCCTCCCGGTGCGCGGATGGAGGCTGTGGGCCGGGGAAGCTGGCCGGCCAGCCTGACGCAGAGCCTCCTGGGGGAGCCTTCAGTGAGGGTATTTGCCTTCCTCTGGTTGGTCCTGCTTTTAACTTCCGTCCATGGTTCACTATCAACTCTAAACTGTATTCAACAAGTACTTATCAAATGTCCATTCTGTGCCAACTGTTCTATCAGGCTGTGGAGTTATAATAGGGAATGAAAATAGGTCTAGTCCCTGCCCAGTGGAAATCAGTCAGGTCCAGAGGTCGGCACACTTTAAAGGGCCAGACAATATTTTTGGCTTGGCCAGCCATGAAAGGTCTCCTATTCAACTACTCAACTCTGCCAGGGGAGCAGAACTGCCCCTCAGGTGTAGTTGGTCCGCCGCTGGTGTGGTGGGAGAATCGGGTATTACACAGATGTATGTAAAATGTCAGTGTCATAAGTGTCCTGAAGGGGGGGCCTAAGAACTTAAGAACCTAAGAGGGAGGCTTGCCCTAGTTAGGGGTTGGGAGACGTCTCTGAAGAACTGGAAATGGAGCTGAGATCTGAAGGAAGATTGCTGCCCCCTTAGCTCCACTGATTTTTGCTCCTGGAGCAGTGGCACCATGTGGGCTCACATCGCAGCTTTGCTTCTTACGTGCTATTTAGCCTCCCTGGTTGTGACCTGTAAGTGATAGCAGCAGTAAGAAAGCATTAGACCTTTATTAAGCACTTATCAGATCCCTGAAGCCTACCCTCCTCCTGAGGTGAAAAGGTCAGCTTTGGTCCCGTGAATTACCTGGCCACCTCTGAGCCACCTGTAATCTCCTAGCTTTGAAATGTTCTTGTTGAATGGCTTCTCTCACAGATGGGACTTCTAGAGGAGGCCTTGATCTCTTTCAGCTCAACAGCTCTCCCCTGTCCTCTTCTGGACACATCAGGTCACTGCAGCCCAGCAGGTCCGACCCTCTCCAGGAACACTGCACTAGCTTAATTAGCAGAGTGAGCACCCTTGAGTTGGCACCAGAACAAAGGCTGCCCGAGTTGAATGACACCCAGTATGAATGTCAGAGTGCACATACTGTGAGAACGAGACAAGAGACGATTAGAATCCAGGGGACTCCTCCTAATGAGTGACTATGGGGGAAGGTAAAGTGGGGTGTCGGAGTCTTTTTGGCTGTTGGGAATACACAGGGATGTCTTCCCAAAGGAGCAGCCCCGATCACCTGGCCAAGAACTGCAGCAGCATGGCTGAGTGGAGATCTGGGGTTCCAGCTGGCGAGAGTGGGGGGTTAGCTTGTCAGAAAGTACCAGGCTTCATCCTGAAATCTAAGATCGTTACTTTTTGCCTTAATATTCTTTCTGGTAAACAATAAGTTAATTTGTAGTGTATACCTAAACCAAATAGCAACTGAATATGGATTTTTTAAAGCATTAAAAAGAATGTTTTAAAATTCCAAAAGTCCTTGAATTGTACTATAATTTTGAATGCAGATAAACAATCTGTATACTAACCAAATATTTTAACTTGATGTCTACTTTGTAGAGACTTTTTAGGTCAAGAGATACTTTAAAATAATGATCAAATATCATATAATCGTTATTTTTTTGTTATTGTTTTGGACAAGAACTTGATACAATTATCTGTATTTTGATCATTTAATAATGGAAAAGAACGCAGTTATAATCTAGCAGAATCAAAATTTCAGTAAGAAATAATTTAAAAATCATTTGCCTAAAAACTGTGAAAAAGTCTCTTGGAAAAATTAAAATCTGAACTAGGAAGAGAGTTTAGACCAGCCGTGGGCAAACTACGGCCCGCAGGCCGGATCCAGCCCGTTTGAAATAAAACTAAAAAAAAAAAAAAAAGACCATACCCTTTTATGTAATGATGTTTACTTTGAATTTATATTAGTTCACACAAACACTCCATCCATGCTTTTGTTCCGGCCCTCCGGTCCAGTTTAAGAACCCATTGTGGCCCTCGAGTCAAAAAGTTTGCCCACCCCTGGTTTAGACGATGGTTCTCAAACATTAGAATCACCTGGAGAAGGTTTTACACTCTTTGGCCCATACCCCAGACCAATTCACCATGAGTCTCTGGGGCTGGGACCCAGGCATGTTTTTAGAAACTCTCCAGCTGGTTCCAATGTGCAGTCAAGTCTTGCAAACCAGTGGTTTTAGGCAAATAGATAACAAGGTAACAAATGGATACACTGACCCAAATCAGAAAATATTTTGACTTTAAATAACCTATCCAGCACTGGTTAGCACAATTATTACTATAGCAGTGAGTTGTAATATACTACAAGGACCTACGTCAAGACAAAGTTGAGCTAGACAAGGGTAGTTTTGGTATATTTCTTAATAACCACGTTTTAACAAGCTAATTAATAACATTAGCAGCCACAGGTGCTATGAATTATTCCTCTTGTTCTTCACAGTGCAAATTAAAAATGCAGATATGGCCCTAACCGGTTTGGCTCAGTGGATAGAGCACTGGCCTGCGGACTCAAGGGTTCCAGGTTCGATTCCAGTCAAGGGCATGTACCATGGTTGCGGGCACATATCCAGTGGGGAGTGTGGAGGCAGCTGATCAATGTTTCTCTCTCATCGATGTTTCTAACTCTCTATCCCTCTCCCTTCCTCTCTGTAAAAATGCAGATATGTATTAAGTATTCCTGAAAGTCTTTGCCTTTGAGTTGTAATCATAATTACCTGCATGATTTCTCATTTTACATACACACTTTCTGCTAGAATAGAACATCAGAGAAGATGCCTTAAGATGGCTCCAAATGTGGTGGGAAAAGAACAGTCCTGGTAATCGGATACATGACCCCCCAGGCCTCCCCCTTTCCAACTGTGCAATTGCCCAACGGAGGGATTCTTTGGGCAACTTAGAATTTTAATGGACACTAATAACCACCCAAACCTGTCTGAAATACATAAAGAATTTTTACAATTTTATTTTTATTCCTACAGAAAAGATGACCAAACAGACACGTACCAAAAAAGTCCATTTTCCGGTGGCTGCACGTATTGTGAAAAAGATAGTAACGAAGAAAAAATAACAAAATAATTCCAAGGATACAACTGCTGTGAATTCAAAAGGCATAAACAAAACTATAGAGAAAGTGAGTGCATTCTTTTGCAATTTGCAACTGTCAATGAAAGTCTTAAAGTTTGAGATTTAACAAACTTGGGTAACCCCCACTAATAGCAGAATCAGTAAATAAAAGTCTTATTTCCATGGTTAAAACCATAAGTCTATTCAGAGTATAAAAATCGACAAGCAGCATACCTATCAACAACCACAGTAAAACTGTTCCTATGCTGTATAGATTCTGCATTTTGTTAAATCTAAGAAGCCATTAGTTGTGTGATGCAGCCTAATTCAGAGATGTCCCAATGTGGAGAGAAATGTGTCCCAGGATCAAAAAAATGTGGCATGTGTATGCATCCTTAAAAAATATATATAAGCCCCAGCTGGCTGGCGCAGTTGGTTAGAGGATCATCCCATACACCGAAAGGCTGCAGATTCGATCGGTCAGGGCACGTACCTAGGTTGCCAGTTCCATCTCTGCACAACCAATTGATGTTTCTCTCTCTTCCCTCTGTCTAAAATCAAATTTTTTAAATAAGATGTAAGAGGAAGGAAATATGTGAGTACATGTATTTATTCACGTGGGAAAAAGACATTAATCTCACTACCTAATATTTTTAATTTCCACAATTAGTGTGGCAAATACAAATGTCAGAACATTTGAGACTTTTTGTCAGGTTTTTCATTACTGTTTTTCTTTACAGAAACAGGAATAATATGAAGATATTTTCAACCAAACTACCTATAAACAGAAAACCTGTTATATAAATTATGCTCTATTTTTGATGAAAATCCTATATTGGTGAAAATAAACAGATAACAAAAACAACATACTTTACATTTCCATGCTTGCTGTCAGACCCCACAGGTATGTCTTTATAATTCATTACACTTGAAAGCCAGGTTGAAACACATCAGGCAAGCACAATTGTGCCAAAGCTAAGAATTCCATATTACACTTATTAAAGTACTTAATAAAAACAGAAGCATGTTTTTGCTCTAAACAATAACCAACTTGTTGCAAGAGATAGGCTTCCTGTCATATAACAGAGTACTATAAGCGGGGATAGTGTATTATACTATGTAAGAGAGTATTATAGTGTTTGTATTTTCTAAGTCTAACCATAAAGTCTTAGGTCAAAACCAAAATCAAACAAACCAACCAAAAACATTACGACATATTGACAATCTCATTCCCATGTATGACAGAAGAGAACTAATACATTTTTAATTTCTTTACTTTTTTATTAAGAATACTTCTTAGGGGTTTTTGGCATGTTATATTCAGTGTCCATTGGCTCCTTCTGAGAGTATCCGTGAAGGTTCAGTAAACTTTGCTGTGAACAAGTAAAAAAGGGCTGGCGTGGGTACCAAGGCCAAAAGGGGTAAGTCATGCTCGAGTTTACCCACTCTGGAGATGGAGATGATCCCGTAAGCATGAAGTAGCCAGTGGCTGAAGAGGACGATGAGTCTCTTCTTCCTGACTAGAAGATCATAGCAGTTCTGTAACATTTTATAAAAGGAAGAAGAGAGAAACAGATAATCACTTATATTTTGATGTAAATGTATTATTTAAAAGTCATAACCTCAATCACAGACTTTGAGCTAAAGGGACCTGAGAGAGCACTTGCTAGCCTCTGCACTTGCCGAGGAGCAGGGTGAGGCTTCCTGGCTGAGGTCACGTAAGCACTGAGGCAGCACAGGACCGGAGTCAACGCGGGAAGCACTAGGGCTGCTTCTGAAGGAATGAGCTGGAAGGGGAACACCACGTGACGTGCCTTCCTCCTGCCCGGCAGCTGCGTCTACAGGTGAGAAACGGGCGCACACACCAGCTTCCCTAACCTCAGCTCTCCTGGGGTCTGCTGCCTGGACCAGTAGAAGGGAGCAGAAACGACACGGGACCTACTCTGGTTTCTTTTTATTCTTGAACACAGCTCTATAATATGCAGAAATGGGAAGGCCCAAATTATTATTAAAGTAATAGCTGAATGTGCTAATAAACATACTGAAATGGAATTTGCAATATTCCATTACTAACTTTCTCTTACTAAATGGCTCTTTAACTTGCCTAAAGCTAGACTTATAGACTGCCTTCCTGATCCAGGTCTCTCTCTCGGATTTATGGGTGGAGTCCTAATTGAAGTACATGAACATTTTATATGGAGAGATCCCCAGGGGCAGGGACACAAATAAGTTCCAAGCTAACATAACTACTACCTATAGTAGTTATGGATAATGAACAAATTCACAAACTTCATTTTATTCAAATATTTCCCTAGCATTGAAAAACGTGCTAAAACTAATTTGCTTATCTTCTTTAATTATACATATTTCGACAATGATTAAAGATTATAAAGGGGAAATGGAAACAATTGAATAATCAACATCAAAATATTCTGTCTGTTCCTCTACTACATTATTCTCCCTGTCAGTCATTCTCTCTCACCTTTTCACTAATGAACTGAAAGAGAGGCATCAACAGCAAGCATTCCAAAATAGTTAACAACTTACTTTCTCTGGATTAAATTAAAATGTAATAACCCTGGGTTAAGGTTAAGAATTATGAGAAGGCACATGTCTTATCACGTGTGGTGGGCAGTGAAGACAGTGCATGGGCACTAGGTTAGCAAGCTCGGGTGAAATAGTACTAAGCCACTGACACGCTATTCCTTCAGAGGTCAGCCTCAAAATAAGGAGTCCTTTCTAACAGTGACCTTCCACAGAAATACTGAAAAGTTAGAAGCACAAATGGGTATCTCAAAACAGAAACAGTATCAGAAGTAATGTTACTGTTAGTGTTAAATAGTATATATATTAGAGGACAACTGTAAACATCCATAATCAAGAAAATAAAATTGGAGACAAAATATAGAAAGGTGGAGAATGTGCTGTATAATTACTAATGACAGTGTTGCCATTGTAAAATGTACTGTAAAATTATTTCTATATATCATAAAGCATGTTTATGTTTCCCTCAAAATGGTGTTTTCAATATTTCATAATTAAATATTTTCTGAGTAAATTATGTGATTTTTTTCTCCAACATGCTAGATAGTTGAGCCTGACTACTTCACTAATTTCCCAAGCAAATACAGTCTAGTATACAACCCTTCATAAGCTATGTAATGACATCAACTAGCCAAAGATTACTAAAACAATCAGTTGTGCTATGTCATATCATATGTATTATACTGCTTTTCAATTGTCAAACCCATATAAAAAAATCTCTAACAAAGGAAAACATTTTTCCTACCTCTATTTCAGAGGCCGACATGTACACAGCCAGAGTAACCAAAGATAACACCAATATAATGTATGGGAAAGCGTAATCTGAAAAACAAACATTGGCATTATGTTGAAAATTAAGCAAATTTTTGAAATAAACCATCAAAAAATTTCAAAAGTTTAATTCTCCCCATAATTGAAAACTTTCTCAATCAGTCCTGTGAGAGACGGAGGCCTCAGTGCCCTGAGGCAGGGGTCAGCAAAGGCTCTCTGTAAAGGGCCAGACAGTAAATGTTTTTGGCTCTGCAGTGTATAAAGGATGGTATCTAACATCCTTGTCAATGTCAAAATCCCAGTCAATGTCACATATTCAAATAAGTACCACACTATGTCCCCTCAGCTACTTACAGCTTTCCTAGTAGTATCTGAACCCTTTAACACCAACTTTTTCTTATTCTTCCTTTGCATAACAATTTAGTCTAAATGGTTGCTGAATAAATGAACGAATGGCTATCCTATATAATAAAAGGGTAATATGCAAATCGACTGAATGGCCAGTCGCTATGATGTATACTGACCACCAGGGGGCAGACGCTCAATGCAGGAGCTGCCCCCTGGCGGTCAGTGCGCTCCCACAGGGGGAGTGCTGCTCAGCCAGAAGCCGGGCTCATGGATGGCGAGCGCAGTGGCAGGAGGCTCTCCCGCCTCTGTGGCAGTCGGACATTCCCCGAGGGCTCCTGGACTGTGAGAGGGTGCAGGCTGGGCTGAGGGCCCCCCCCTTCCCCCGAGTGCACGAATTCCATGCATCAGGCCTCTAGTATTAAAATAAAGAATATACTGAAGATTATTTTACTGTATCTAAAAGGTTTTCATAAAGAAACTTAGAAATCTAAAATCTAACTTGATAAATAGTATAAATTACCAAGAGTAATTTCCATATATTATATGCAAAAACCAGTTTTTGTTTTCTAATTTATACTTGGGTTTTAAAAATCTCTCTGTTTAGGTTATAAGCTTCAAATACAAAATATTCTCTAAATAAAAATCAGTTTTGGTTAGCTGCCACTGATTTCCTGAGAATTTCTATTTCATTCCAAAAAAAGTCATGATTTAAAAAAAAATAATAAGGCTTATTATATGTTTTAGCAAAAATATATACTGCAGTTTATTTTCAAGAATTAAAAAATTCCATTTTAAAGAAAAAGCTCCAAAATTATACTCAGAGAAGACATTGTTGATCACATATAATAAATATATAGCTATTTACCCAAGAAACTTACATAAAAGGCCTCCACCAACTGCCTGAAGCACGGTTAAAATGGGGAAGAAGTAAAGTGCAGCGTAAATACTTTTAAACCGATCCGACTTCCCTAACCCGCAGGCAATCTTCTTCACCAGCAGAGGCCGGAGCAGCATCATTAACACCAAGCAGAACGCATAGTAGATAAATACAATGGTGTAGCTGTAAAATAAATAAGGAATTACATGATCAAAAATACTTTTAAAATACTTTATCATTGATCATTTTTAAATCAAAGGGCCGATAAAAGGTTAAAAAAGCATACTAAGTCTACCCATTGAATAGTCACATTGGTCGACAGTTTCCCAAAAGGACTCTCATACCATTACTGAAAAGTGCATGCTGGTCCCTTCCCAGAGGCAGTTGGGAAATGTGTATCCAAAATCCTAAAAAAATGTTTATATCCTTCGATCCACAATTTTACTTGCAGAAATTTTCAAAGGGAAATAATCAGGGATTCACAAAAATAACTTTATGAACAAGGTTTTTATTGGATCATATAATAAAGAAAACTAAGGAACAAATAAATATTCAACAACAGATAACTGGTTAAATGTTATGTGAAATACTATGTAGCCATTATTTCATTAATTGAAGCTGATGGTACAGCTCTATTAAATCAGGGGATTTTATCAGTCCTTTATATATAAATTTTAGCTATAAATACATGTAGATGCCCTGACCGGTTTGGCTCAGTGGATGGAGCGTTGGCCTACGGACTGAAGGGTCCCGGGTTCGATTCTGGTCAAGGGCATGTACCTTGGTTGCGGGCACATCCCCAGTGGGAGGTGTGCAGGAGGCAGCTGGTCGATGTTTCTCTCTCATCGATGTTTCTAGCTCTCTATCCCTCTCCCTTCCTCTCTGTAAAAAATCAATAAAATATATTTTAAAAAAAAATACATGTAGAGAGAGATAGGGCTTAAAGCTGGGCAGGTGGAAAAGATTTTCATATCTTTACATCTGGATATTATTTTTTGAAAATTACCTTTTTACATATGTGCATGTGTATTTTGACAATCAGTACTATTAGAACTTTCTCAAAAAGGACTATTTTATCGAGCATATTATGTAATGAACACTTGCTATGACTAGAACATAAATACCAGACTCTTCTACTATACCTTTACCAAAAAGAACACATCAAATGAACACCAACCATTTACAGAAATTCTAAAAATAATGTAGTCTGGGATGATATTATATAGAATGTTATGAATTTGATATTTTTTAAACAAAATATTTTGATGGAAATTACATTTATTTAGAAAAACGGGGAAAAAAGAACATTAACCCAAACCCTCTAATAATTTCAGCTACTGTTGGGTGCTTCCCATATGTGAAGCACTGCACAGTATCTGACCTGTATGGATTTATTTAATCCTCAAACTCACCTTATGAGGGATCATCATTCCCATTTTCCCAATGTGAGTTACAAGAGGCTCCTAACATGCTCGAGTTAACAGGACAACTGGCAGACCCAGGATTCAAACTCAAGCCTGCTTTCAGCTCCAAAGCCCATACTCTTTCCCATATGTCAGATATTGCTTCTCTGCTGTGTATCAAAAAAGTGTTCCTTGCCAAACCGGTTTGGCTCAGTGTATAGAGCGTCAGCCTGCGGACTGAAGGGTCCCAGGTTCGATTCCAGTCAAGGGCATGTACCTTGGTTGCGGGCACATCCCCAGTGGGAGGTGTGCAGGAGGCAGCTAGTCGATGTTTCTCTCTCATCGATATTTCTGGCTCTCTATCCCTCTCCCTTCTTCTCTGTAAAAAATCAATAAAATATACTTTTTTAAAAAAAAGTGTTCCTTATAAATCCCTTTCTAAGAAACACAGATGGCTTACTTTGTGTTTACACATACTTCAACGACAATGCAAAAACACTTTCACTTCTATTATACTAAGCTGTATTTCTATTTTCTCCTATCAGACGATGTATCCCTTAAGAGAAGAAAATCATTTCTGTGTATTTCCCCCAGGGCCTAGATGCCATTTTACGATGCTCAAAGCCTATGGAAATGAATTAAATCTCTAATTGGCATTTTTCAAAACATGATCTTAAGTCCAGATAAACACTTACAGTGGGTAGACAGCTTCGTGAGTACAGTGCACGGTGGTGACGTAATCTGGGCTTGGGTTGTAAAGCATCGTGTACCAATCAGAAAGCATCAGTACTCGGCATGAACGGATGTAAAGAACACCGACTGGCTCACTCACAAGTAAGGTGATGATCGCGGCCACGCCGCATTCAAATAATGCGGTGATGTGCTGGAAAAGTGCACTGGAACTAGCAAAACGAAAGAAGCACAATTACCCAAAACTTAGTGCTAAACGGCTTTTCATAAAACCTGGATATGATTCAAGATATGGTTTCTGTAAAGAAATTTTAACTGTTGACTCCTGAAACAAGATATCTTCTTAACGGGTAAGAAAAGTCAAACATACATGAAAAGCACTTGAAAAGAGTTTAACTTGTTTACTAAAAAGGGATTATACCGTGCCAGTATCACCTGAATGTGCAGAAGAGCAGAAATTAGATCTACCCTTATCTTTAGTGCCTCGCCAAATTGTTATTAAAATGTTCTTAAAGTTGTTTATGCATCATTTTAAAATTATCTTAAATATAAAAAGTACACCAAAATTATACCTAATATATTAGTTATAGAGTATAATAAATACTGTAAGCTCACCATCTAACCCAATAACTAGAACAATAACAACTTATATCTACCTCTGTTTCTCCCCATTCCACACACCTGTCTCTACCCTAGAGTTAACCTTTCTATTAAATTGTCTTTTATCACTTTTTATTTTAAAAATATTTTTTAAATTTATTTTTAGAGAGAGGAAGGGAGAGGGAGAAAGAAATATTGATGTGAGAGCGAAACATGCCTCCTGCACGGCCCCTACTAGGGATCAAGTTCCCAACCTGGGCATATGCTCTGACCAGGAATGGAATCGGCAACCTTTCGGTGCACTGGACGAAGCCCAACCACCTGAGCCACACAGGCCAGGGCTAGCACTTTTTCTAAAGTTTTTATTCCCATGTACTTATGCTTCAAAACTACTCTCGCTCCTCCGGGGCATAAGACTAAGCCTGGACGAGTCTCACACCCACTCAATGTGGATCTCATTTCCTCGAAGCTGAGCACAACTGCTGAAAAGCGACTGCTGACAAGAAATGTCTGATGCTGCCCCGCTGTCGGCCGTGTTCCTTCTGAGCACACCGGCAGTCGGTATGGCCTGTGACAGTCCCTTAAGTCTGAATGTTTAACTAAACCGGAGTGGATTCCCACCAGGTAGTACAGATACATAATACAGCTTCTCATTCTATGGTCCACGTCTTAACATATTTCATATTTCCTATCTCCTTTTCTCTCAGTGCTGCATTATTTCTTTGTATATATTTTTTCTAATTCACTAATTCTATCTTCAACAGTTTAATCTAGTAATTGACCTACCGTTTTGAGGGACGAGTATAAATTTTCATTTCTAGAAATGCCTTTTTTTTTTTTTAAGCAAATCTCTTACTGACTGGAGATCCTTGTGACTGCACCCTCTATTTCTTTAAACATTATAAAGGTAACAGGTACATACTCGGTAGCTAAAAGTCCATTATCTGTAGGCCTCTGGGAGCATATATTATTTGTTATGACTACCGACGCTCAGTCATAGTAATTATGTTATTTACTAATCACAGATTATGAGATCATTAATAGATCTTAAACCAGTCTTATAGGCCTAAATTGAGAATGGGGAAGCTTTCTAGCAAAAAGGACTTACTGCTCTCCCCAGGTGCCATGCACACGACTACCTTGGGCTTCAGCCCCTTGGGAATCTAGGCTTAGCCATGGCTGCCCATGATTCAGTATCCAATAGCACTGCTGCTTTCAACAATTAACCTCGGGCAACCCTCCCATCCCCACTGCCTGCTTTGTCACTCTGGCCCCAGCTCGGGGCGGGTTTGCTTTCTGAAAGAGAAGAGTTCTTGGACCTCTCCCGTAACTCCAGGAAGACCAGCAATGTCTTAATGAGTTTGTCTTCCGCAGACTTCAGAACGTCATGCAGGAAGGTCGCCTGGAGCTCATGATTAGCCATATTGTTGGAAGCAGAACCCTAGCACCATCTTACACAGTTGAAAAACTGGATACTTAAACAAACATTTACACTTTCGTATACAATCCAATCTTTTCTTTCCTTATAGAATTCATATTTTTAGAGGCAAAATTTAATCTCATCATTTCTTGCCATTGTTTTAGCCTTCTTACTGCTCTCTTATCATGCTCCCCTTCAATCCAGTTGCAGTTAACCACGTGATCTTTACCAAATGAAACCTGACCCTCAAACTATCCTTATTAAAGCACTTCCCTGAGCCCCTTCTGCCTGTTAGGAACAATACTCCTCACCAGCCTTATCTTCCACCCCTTCTGGCCCTACTAAACCGCTCACCCCTCACAGATCTGGGTATGCTTCCCTCTCCCCCTCAAAACATATTTCCCCTCTGGCAAACTGCATCCTTCAACATCAGCTCTGGGGTCATCCCCCCATTTTACGAGCATTTCCTGACTCCCCAAGTCCCAATCTCTTTATATTCTGGCCTCATTTAGCCTTCCCCCTTTTTTTTCCACAGCATTCTCAGCTCTCATTTTTTGATTATATGGAGCTTTTTCTTCTATACATTTGCACATCTTTTTTCTTTATGCCTGATAGACTCTGCAATTATTCTATCAAAAACTAGTATTTTTCAAAGTACAGCTTAAAATCAGTTTTTTCTTCTATGACACCATCCTAGTTGAGAAGGTAAAATTAACTTCTTTCTGCTTCATGCAGCCTTAAATCTCTGCACATGCCTCTAGTACAGGACCTGATATATATGTGAAGGTTTGTCATCTCATCCACTGGACCATCCACAATTTAGTCATCTCTGAATCCTGCAATGTATTGCAAATACCCCTAAAGACTGTTGAATGAGTATATTTGAAAAATTGTAAATTACATAAATATAAATCACATAAGAAGCAAAGCTTCTGCCTGCATTACATAGAAATGTGCAATTTCTGCCTATCTCGCCCTGGTCTTAAAGAAAAACAAATTTAATATTAAACTCTAGGAGAAGCAAGGGTGCCAGAAAGGAGAACTTTGATTATTATCTAGCCACGTATTCTCAATAGTGATATTACTTCCCCAGGGGGCAAGAATTGGTCTTTATGGGTAAAATACTCCTACACTTTTTATAATAAAGTACATATATACATACACTGCATAAAAAGACATAAATTTCATGAGGGTAGATGGAATTAAGGAACGAAAGGTTATCAATAAGGTTTTTTAAAGATGTGATAATGAAAAATGGTTGAGAAACACTGATCAGCAGGGGCCCTGCTACCCTCATTAAAAGTGCAACATCTCACCTGGCTGGCGTGGCTCAGTAATTGAGTGTCGACCTATGAACCAGTAGGTTATGGTTCGATTCCCAGTTGGGTTGCATGCCCTGGTTGGGGCTAGATCCCAGTACGGAGCCTGCAGGAGGCAGCTGATCAATGATTCTCTCTCATCATTAATGTTTCTTTCTCTTTCTCTTTCTCTTTCTCTGTCTCTTCTCTCTCTCTCTCTCTCTCTCTCTCTCTCTCTCTCTCTCTCTCTCTCTCTCCACTTCTTCTCTGAAATTAAGAAGAAAAAAAGGTGCAGCGTTTCAGGAAAATGAAAGATGGCCCTTGTGTTACTAGCTACTAACTTGCTAGGCAAAGCAGTTATGTCCTTTTTAAATCCACCTCCTCCCCTGCCTACCACTGATCACTGCTTTTTTCTACCTTCTGCTCCAAGATCCTCCCTCAAAACACACCTGATGTTTTAGTTCTAATGCATTTGGAAGCTACATCTGCTACCCCCATCTCTTCTCTACTTTGAGCCGAGAAGTTCCAACAACTAACTGAGCATTTACTCTATTTTAGCTTTATGTGCATCACATCCTTTTCATTGTCATCTCTCATTATTCTGTAACAAAAATCTTAAAAAGGATGAGAGCTTTAAAAAAATCTCTTTATATGTTCTTCTGAAAAATAATGAATGCTTTTCTAACATAAATAATCACCGTAGACTTATTACGTCGGATCCAGAAAAGTGCTGATTCCACTTCCATCTTCCACCTCTGTTCCCAGGACCTGAGCCTGGCCATCACTGTTTCTTGGGCCACAGCCTTCTAATATATCTCTCCTCTAATCTACCCTCCACAGAAGTCATCTTCCTAAAATACACATCCAAGGATGTTACTTCTCTAAACCAAACCTTCACGAATAAATCATTCCCTCGGCAAATACTGAGTGGGCATCTCTCACGGGCCAGCTGCTGTGCTGGTCTCTGCAGATTCCATGGAAGACAGAGTACCACGGCCCTCTTGGAGCTGGCAGTCAGGGGTGGCGAACGCTAACTGAGGAAATAAATTTAACTATAAATTGTGTTGAGTGCTAAATCAAAACAAAAACAAACGAAGAGTGCTATTATAAAAGAAAAATAAGGGACAGACCTACTTTAGATTGGGTCAGGGAAGGCCTCTCCAAGCAGGTGTAATTTAAACTGAAGGGGGGAAGAGGCGGTTAGGTAAAAAGTTGCAGTTGGAGGGACAAGAAAGTATTTCAGGCAGAGAAAAGTTTGGGGTAAGGGAAAGGACCTACAGCAGAAAAGATACTGAGATGTTAGAGGAACTAAAAGCCATATACACTAAGCCATACATAGTATGGCTAATATAAGCTAAGGTAGAATTTGGGTCCTCATTCCCAGAATAAAATTCACATCCTCATCAGGAACCCTCACATGCTGGCGGCAGCCTATCTTCCCCACTCTCCTTTCATCACCTTTCTTTCATAAGCAATCCACACGTTGACCACCCAGGACCACTTCCATTCCCACCCTAACAGGGCACACATTTCATACCTCCATGTCATTGCTCAAGCTCTTTCCTCTGCCTAAAATGGTCTTTTTTTTTCTTTCCCCAAGTCTTTCAGATCCTACCAGGCACAATTTATCTCTTCCTTTCTTCATGATTCCAGAGCATTTTGTTTACAGTGCTTTTACACGCTTTTTGTTTATACAGTTTTAAGACTGACTTATATTACATTCAGTTATATATACATTTGTCTTCTCTAAAAGATTATGACTATAAACCATGTCAGTTATTTGTGTGTCTCCTCCTCTGGTCTTATGAACATAAAACACAGTGCTTAATAAATGCTTATGGAGATAATGTGCTAGTATGAGTTTTCATAACTAGGTTGCAGTTATAGCATTTTAACTACATTACACTAGATTACTAGTAGTAAATTAAATCACAAAGTATTAGTTCTAGAACAATAAAGCAATTCTTTGTAAAGAAAAAAAAAACAACAACAAATATGATAATTTTTAAATGTTTTCAATTTCTTCAACAAAAAAGAAAGATATGTAAAAAAACAGTTCCCTCAAGCTCATTTAAAGTAAAACAGATAAAGGATACTTCCCTCAATACATATTGAGGCATGCCCTATCATTAAGTTTTCTTGCCACAATCAAGAGTAATCAGAATATAAAACCAAAACAGGCTTACCACTTTTAAAACAAACAACAGAAGTATAATTATTTGATTCTGACTAATAATTATTCCAGCATCAGTCCATCCAGATACATTCATAGGAAGTGCTAACCTCTTTTTCCCCGAGTACCATTCAATGAAGAACCAATGCAAAACAAGGGGAAGCATCGCCATGAATCCAAGATAGAGCCAGTCATAGAGCTCTGGAGACTCTGTGCAAGGCTGGCAGTACTTCTGTGCGTTTGTTCTCTGTCCTCTCGGACACACCTACAACATATAAAAATAATACTTTATGTACAGATATTACTTTAGAACATTAACACCCCCAAAATCTTTCTATAAAATGTCCCATTTCTGTTTAAACATCTATTTACATGTGCATCTTTCAGATATAAAAAAGAGAAAGCGTAAGTAAAATAAAAAGAAATCTACACTGTATTTGCCTATATCTGTATGAAACCAACTGTAAAAGGAGTCCTTTTACTAAGTTACTAAAATAGTTGACTAATATTAAATGACAAACTTAGCTATTAACATCGTATAAAAATAATTGCAAACAAGTGTTCTGGAATTGTAATGTTAACTGACTTGCATATCCAAGTCACTGTACTATATCATTAATAAAAAGTAATTTAAAATTACTCTAAAATTATAAAATGTTCTTAAAAACACAGTAACTGCGACTGTAAAGAAAGATGTATTATAGACAATCAATATGACAACACAAAGACTTTATTAATGCCTACATAGTCTTTTAGAAATTACTGAGTAGACAGAAGAAAAAAGATATACTACATGTGAAAATATTTCAAAAGCAAAAAGATTTTACAAATGAACATACAAACATTAAGACTTACCCCACATTCTCCATACAGTTCAGTTGAGCCATTTTTAAATAATAGGGTCTTCCCACAGTAAAGTCCAAGGCATGCTGGTTGAATATCGACAGCTTTTTAAAAACAAATGCCAGTACAGTAACATCTTTTGTGATTATAAACAAATAATGCAATACTAGTTGAAGCACTTGGCAGAAATATCTCAGTACAGTTTCAAATAAAATAATCATATGTACCGTGGCAAGTCTTGTGCATTTATTTTAAAAATTAAATTTCTCCTTTACACTGTGACACTGCACTGCACAAAGTTATACTGGAACCTTGTTGTTAATACTGTTTCTTGTGATTAACACCCTCAGTCCTCTACCTGCAGGTCAGGAGGTATCCCTGGAACTCAGAGCCTAACCTGGCCCGTCTCCAGTACCTCCAGCCAGCCACTCTCCTTGATTAGGAGGTCTAGCCTTCTTAATTTAAATGGCTTTCTAATAAGAGGATTAGTAGAGGATCACTACCTTTTATTTTGCTCAGTCAGGACATTAAGTGCACGTGCACACACACACACACACTATCTACTATCACCTTCTTTCATGACAGGGCACATTTTAATACCAGAAAAGCAGAAAGAACATAATTTCAGAATAAAGAGCGGGCCTAAAAGGCTTACTTACATTGTCCTAACTTTTGTCAAGGACAGCTGACAACTTCATCAAGGCTGTCACGGGGACTCTGACCAATACTTGGGAACCACTGCCTGAATCAACCCCCTGATCTGGAGGCTTGGGGGAAATTAAAAGCAGCTGTTCTTTACGAAACCACTCAGGGCCCACCGACTGTCTTTGACCTCATCAACAGGTAGAGGTTATTGAAGGAGGTTTTTGGTGTTTTTTTTTCATCAGGGACATTGCCCTTCCTTCACTGTTTCACTCATTCAACAAACATGCATTAAATGTCAGATTCCACTGGTCAGGGACAACTAAAGATCCACAGAGGGACATGGCAGTCCCTGCCTTCACGAAACCTTTAGCCCCGCGTGGAATAATTCCAAAACAACTGTGGGCAAATGCAAATTAATTAGAAAAGTATGCATTTTATAATTATGATGAACAATCATTTCCCAAACTCTTCATGAATTCACAATCTAGAGACTGTCTGGTCCACAATGCCGGTTCTCCTTTCAAATTTGAATTAGACTTCTGATTTTTTTTCTCCTTTTGCAGTTGAGGAAAAACAACAACAGAAATAACACTGACTAAAATGCCTCAAGTCTAATCGTTTCACTTTTATCAAATGTTTGAGTTTGTTTCTTTTTTAAATCCCCGGGATTCTTTGACACCTATTTTTAAACCAACTGTAATCACCATGTTCTAAGCTAATAGTCGGAAATGAATTGATTTTTTGAGAAGCCCCGGGTTAAAGAATTGGAAGTTTTCCTACACAGGCTTTGCCTATAGTAGATGCTTAATAAATCTATTTGAATGTAAGTCAAGTTTCTCAAACCCCAAGTCCTGCGAACCAGCACCAGCTTATCATCAGCCAAAAAAGCCCCGACTCCCAGCGTCCGATCACTTTCCGTACCCCCCTGCAGCTAGCATCCTGACTGGGCTTTTGGAAATCTGTGACGGCCCCCGCACCCACGATTGACGCTGAAGCGGGAGACAACGCTATGCGGCCACCAGCCTCTGCTCCCGCCCCCTGAGCTGTGAAGTCAACCCCGGCGAGTGTTCAGCCAGGACGGACGCGGAGACAGAAGGGCCGCTCCGACCGCAGCCACGGAGGCCTAGCCCATCCCTCCCCGCGCGCAGCGGCCTCCCCTCGGCATCCGGGCGGGAGCCGAGGCCCCCGACCCCACCCGCGTCCCCAGGAGAGTGCAGGGCGCGCCCCCACGGCGAGGGGTGGGGGAGCGAGGGGCGAGGATGAGCCGAGCCCCGCGCAGCAGCCAAGGCAAGCAGCAGGGGCTTCTGCAAACGCTCCCGGGACCCCAGCGACCACTCACCCATGGGCCGCGGGTAAGTTTCCTTGGAGAAGCTCCAGGATCAGCCGCAGGGCCCGCTGCGCCCGGACATCCGGGCCACGGACGCCTCGGCGGGTCCGCCTCCTGGTAACCCGGGCGACCGCTCCGAAGCTCCGCCCCCGCCTCGCGCTTCCCGTCCGGGCTCCGAGGCCCCGCCCCCGAGGAGGCCGCGGGTCCTACCTCCCCGGCGCCCGGCGCCGGGCCCGCGGGTGGGCCCTGGGTTGGCAGCGCGCGCCACCGAGCCGAGCGGTAGCTGAGCTCCCCATGCAGAGCGCCGAGCGCTCGCCGGCGCCGCCCCGGCTGCCCCCGCACGACCCGGGCACGCCGGCGCTGTCGGTGGTGGACATGCACACGGGCGGCGAGCCCCTGCGCATCGTGCTGGCGGGGTGTCCGGAGGTGGCGGGCCCCACGCTGCTGGCCAAGCGGCGCTACATGCGCCAGCACCTGGATCACGTGCGGCGACGGCTCGTGTTCGAACCCCGGGGGCACCGGGACATGTACGGGGCCGTGCTGGTGCCGAGCGAGCTGCCGGACGCGCACCTGGGCGTCCTGTTCCTGCACAACGAAGGCTACAGCTCCATGTGCGGCCACGCCGTGCTGGCGCTGGGCCGCTTCGCGCTCGACTTCGGGCTGGTGGCTGCGCCCCCAGCCGGCGCCCGCGAGGCCCGCGTCAACATCCACTGCCCGTGCGGGCTGGTGGCCGCCTTCGTGCAGTGCGAGGGCGGCCGGAGCCGCGGCCCGGTGCGCTTCCACAGCGTCCCGGCCTTCGTGCTGGCCACAGGTAACCGGCGGGACCGCACACCTTCGGCTACTAACTGCACTCGTTCTCTGGGCTGGAACCCGCGCCTTGCAACTAACCCACCGCACAGCCTTTGCAAATAATGAAAAGGCAATTCTCAGTCACTGCAGATAGCCTTCGGATTTGTGCGGAGCATGCAATTCAGTGATCGATCCCCCAGGTCCGTGGGCCTGTGGTCTTGAGAGCGCTTCTCCTAGCGCCTCGTTCCCCACTCGGCAGGCGTTCCTAGATTTCACAATTGGCTAAAGCCAGGTCGGCCGGAGTCAAAGGGCAAAGAACAGCCAGTGGGCCCGGTTCCAGGCTGGCTCAGAATACCCTCGCCAGACACACCATCCCCTCTGACAGGTTACTAAACACGGGTTACTGGGACTGACCTGTAAAAAGTGCTTCTCCACTTCTTGGGGAGGAAATTAAATGAGAATGAACTAGGCAACTTATAAATCGTGAGAGTACCGATGTCGCTAAAACGCTTGCTCTTATTTTTTAAAAACAGGAACAGACTTTGCCTGGGTTCAAAGCCTGACAACCCTATAAGGCTGTGCAGCTTGAGTCAAATTACTTAACCTCTCCGAGTCTATACTTCCTGTGTTATCGAATTGAGTTTTGTGAGGATTGAATGAGTGTAAGGCACTACTTAGAATTTAAAAATATATTCCAAGACAGAGACTACCGAATATATAAGGTTACTAGTTAGTCCTCTGGGTGTGCTGAGCCTTCAGAAGGTTTTGGTGGGTCCCTAGTACAGAGCCTGTGTGTCATGTGATAAATGGCTAATAACTACCATCCTTACATAGAGGGGAAACCCCTCCAAAGGGCTGCATTCTGTCAGTGAGGATGCTTGAGTAGTCGTGGCTGGAAGTGAGCTGGGAGCTAAGTTAGTCCAGCCAGGAACTGGGTTATCACCTCTTTTTTTCAAAGCCTTCAAGCCATGCGTATCATGCTGTGAGTTCGATCTTAATCCTCCCCGAGGATTTGGATCCCAGGTTAGCCTGATTCTGAATGATGCCGTGATAGTCCAGCTCGTTCTTAGAGCAAATAGATGCCACTTTCCCCTTTAGGAGAGAATGGTGTCACATCTGTATTGGGAAGGCACTGGAGGGAGACAGGAGTCTGTGTTCAGATTTCACCTCAAAAACCTCAACAGTTTCACTTGGCACCTAAGCCACCCCAGCAGCAGGTGGGAAGCCCTCTAGATTTTGTGGGAAATGACAGCAGGCAGCAGGATCACCACCACCTCAGTTTGGGCAAGTGATAGCAGGGGCAGCCAACCCCATCAGCTCGGTAGTTCCGAGAACATCACTGCATTAAGAAAATGAAATCTTGCCCAGCTGGTGTGGCTCAGAGGTTGAGCATCAACCTATGAACCAGAGAATGTCATGGTTTGATTCCCGGTCAGGGCATATGCCCGTGTTGTGGGTTTGATCCCCAGTGTGGGGCGTGCAAGGGAAGGGGCTGGGGGGGTCGGGGGGGGGGGGGAGGCAGCTGATCAATGATTCTCTCTCATTACTGATGTTTCTATCTCTCTCCCTCTTCCTTCCTCTCTGAAATCAATAAAATATATTTTAAAAGAAAATGAAATCCTAAATTCTCTACTTAGAAAAATACAAAAAAGGTGGACTGACTGTTCAATCAAGGTCACTACTCTGTCTTTCCTCATCTAGGCGACCTTGTGAAAGGGTTTCTGTTCCTCAATGTCATGTCTGTAAAATGAAGATGACAACAGTGCCCATCTCAGAAAATTGCTGAGTCCACCTCCACTCCACCTGCCAAAATGAAAACTCCAGAATTTTGTTCACTGTATTCAAGTGCTAGAACAGTAGGTAGTTAACACTTGTTAAATGAATAACTAAAATGAAATTTGGAGGAGACTATGCTGATTGGCAAATGTAAACAACTGGTTCTCTTAAGAGTTCTATTTCTATTGGAAATTAAACTTCTGGCTTTCATATTAACATTTATTACATTACTAATCTGTGCCAACCACTCCACACACATAATCACATGGGATTCTCAAAGAAAACCTTTTTTGGGGGGGAATAGTAGTGCCATTTTACACATGAGGACACCAAAGCCACACTTAGCTTAGCTTTCTAGTAGTGCCTTATTTCCATCGAATTCCTCATTCTCCTTTTATTAAATGTGCTTTTCATGTTGCACCAGCATCCAGATAAAGACCTTTTTATTCAGGTTTGCTGTTAAGTTCCACAGGCATGTTTTACTCTTTTGATGATAAATTTGCTGTGTTTTGACACGTCACATGTAAAAAGGGCTCTGTGGGCTAGTCTGTAACTGATCGCATACTGGTACCTTTGTAGGACTGTGCAAACTCAGGAATACAAGAAATATTTTATTTTTCACAACTTAATTTCTGAATTTGAGACTCCACTCTGCCTTATTGGTTGACATAGTTTCATTCCTCCACTTGCTGCCCCTTTTCCTCATATATATGTGAGCAAAGGTTTCTGAAAATAGCCCAGGCCTTGGCTTGCACAGATTACCAGGGAAGCGTCATCCACCCCCTCCATGTGGCCCCTGCCCCCGCCCCCTCCTCCTCCTGCCTCTGGCACAGCCTGCAGCCTCTCCGTGGTGTGTGGGGAAGTTAACAGGCCCTCTGCACTCAGGGCCTCCTGCCTCTTTTCTCAGTCCAGAGGAAGTTTCCCTATTGACCAAGAGAAATGTTTCTCCCCTTAGAGAGCAGGCAGCAGCTGGGGCGGGGGTGGGGGTGTCAGGGGGATGGAATAATGTAGAAAAAATAAAAGAGAACTCGCTGGAGGGGGTCCATGGGGGAAAAGGGGGACATATGTAATACTTTCAACAATAAAGATTTTTAAAAAGAGAACTCATGGACATGGACAACAGTGTGGTGGTTGTGGGGGTGGGGGGGGGGAAGGGGAGGTGGAAGAGGGCACAGAGGGGATAAATGGTGACGGAAAAAAAAAATATATATATAGGACACTCCTTGGCCAACATATCTCTTTCCCCTGAGATCATTTTCCACAAAACCTGCTTCTCCCCTGCCATATCCCTCCCCCAGAGGCCATAATCACCAAGCCCACTGGAATTGGGGAGGAGAAAGAGGAAAATTCGAGAAGGGGGGGAAACAGTTTTAATATCCCGAAATATCAGCCAGCCCCATTCCTTTGGAGATGTAAATTCAGTATTTCAAACAACTGACCTTCAGGTGAAACTTTGGTTATGTCGGCACTTAAAATACCTATAAAAACTCTGATGCAAAATAATACCATACAAGTCAGTGGTTGCACAGTGGTTTGTTCTGAATATTTGCCTGCAGTATTTGCATGAGATGAAATATATAAGTGAGTAAGTGTTTTTCAATGAAATATATAAGTGAATAAGTGTTTTTTGCAATCTTATGAACATTAAGATTAGCCATATTATATAAGTATGTAACGTATAGGAAAAGTCTCTTTTTCCCCATTTTGTTTTGACGACAGATTTGAAGAAAACCGATTTCTGAATAGGGCTCCAAATCCTCACTATTTAAAACCACTCCTAATAGTATGAGAGGGGACCTACATTTTCCTTCGTAGTTTTTACACGTTGAGGCCCCAGGGTTTTCTTCTCTCTGTCTCTTTAATGTTTCCTAGAAAAAGGTACTCAGAATAGTTAACAAATATGCATGTATAATTTAAGGAAAACATGCATTCAAGTGCACTCGTATAACTTATGCAAACATCAAGTTAAAAATAGAAAGGTGTACTTAGCTAAAGCTCTATTATTATTTACTTGATGCTTACTCATTTTGAAGATGGATTTTTGTTTCATTCCCTTTTATGATAGGAAGACCCCCCCGCCACTTTCTCTACGCTCCCCGCCCCCCCCCCCACAACATAAACATATGAAAAATTGTATGATTTATATTGCTAAGCTACTAAAACACACTATTCAAACACATCTTTTTTAGATCTCCCGGTGGATGTTCCTGGTCATGGAAAGGTGGTAGTGGACATTGCATATGGTGGCGCATTTTATGCATTTGTTAGTGCTGAAAAGTTAGGACTCAATGTTTGTTCTGCAAAGACAAGGGACCTTGTGGATGCAGCAAGTACAGTGACAGAAGCAGTGAAAGCTCAGGTCAGTACTGTTGCTGCCATCAACACTGCTGCTTTTCATGATACCAGCTGACTTCATTCTTTTTAAAAATATATTTTTTTATTTATTTCAGAGAGGAAGGGAGAGGGAGAGAGAGATATTAGTAAATATCAATGATGAGAATCATTGATCAGGTGCCTCCTTGCACGCCCCCAATGGGGATCCAGCCTGTAACTTGGGCATGTGCCCTGACCAGAAATCCAACCGGAGACCTCTTGGTTCCTAAGTTGATGCTCAACCGCTGAGCTACACCCACCTGGGCTGACATCATTCTTTACAATAAATCATTCTTTTTCCATCCAGTTGTTTCTCTTACCTAATAGCATCCGCATCCCGGTAACTTCTGCTTGCTCTGGGCCTCTCACAGCCTTTGTCTCTATCACTGGTATTCACTTCAGCTCTAGATACTCATTGACTGATTTCTCCACATGATCCCCTTCAAGCTCCTGAGAGTGAGGATATGGTTGCCTTAGCTCCTCCTGTTTGGGCAGCCATAGCCAGCCTGTGGATTGACCATCCTGGGCTCAGCGCCGCAAAGAGTGTGTGTGTTTACTTAGTGGGGGTGTGTATAAAGTAGGACTGTTCCATTAGTAGAGGCTATGTGCAGTGCAACTTCCTTAGTAAGGACTCACACTTCCACCTGGCCAGTGTGACTCAGTGGTTGAGCATCCACCCATGAACCAGGAGGTCAGTTTGATTTCCAGTCAGGGCACATGCCCAGATTGCGGGTTCGATCCCCAGTAGGGGGCATGCAGGAGGCAGCCGGTCAATTATTCTCTCTCATCATTAATGCTTCTATCTCTCTCTCCCTCTCCCTTCCTCTCTTTGAAACCAATTAAAAAAAAAATCACAACTTCCAATAAAACTATGTTTATTCATCTAGACCAGTGGTCGGCAAACTCATTAGTCAACAGAGCCAAATATCAACAGTACGACGATTGAAATTTCTTTTGAGAGCCAAATTTTTTAAACTTAAACTATATAGGTAGGTACATTGTTATTAACTTAATTAGGGTACTCCTAAGGCTTAGGAAGAGCCACACTCAAGAGGTCAAAGAGCCTCATGTGGCTCACGAGCCACAGTTTGCCAACCACGGATCTAGACAAAGATGTCATTCTAGCATTTAGTGCCTTGACCCAAAAGGTGTTTTAAAAATTATAAAGGTGGAAAAATTATGTCTAAGAGAGCCCCATAATGTTATTTAAAATATAAACTTGAATCAAAGTATTTATTTTACATGTGGTTGATAATTTTTTGTTATTTGCAGTTTAAAATTACTCATCCTGATAGTGAAGACCTTGCCTTTCTATATGGAACTATATTAACAGATGGAAAAGACACTTACAGTGAGGAGCCAACCACCAACATCTGTGTGTTTGCAGATGAGCAGGTATTAAAACTGTGATTTTTAGGCACAAAAGTCATGTGATGTGGAAGTAGAGCACTATGAACTTTCTTATCTTTGTTTGTTCTGAAACAGGTTGACCGAAGTCCTACGGGCTCAGGAGTGACAGCCCGAATTGCCTTACAGTATCAGAAAGGGCTTCTGGAACTGAACCAGACCAGAGCCTTTAAAAGCAGTGCCACTGGCTCAGTCTTCACCGGGAAGGCTGTGAGGGTGAGTGACACCCTTACCTTCTTCTGTAAATGGGTTACTTTGGAGACTGAAGAGGCGTGAGTCGGGTGTGTGATGAGTTTCTTCACTCAGCTCTCAGAAGACAATTTTCAAACAGACCTGTAAAAACTGTTCAGCTAGGATACTGGTCCTCAATGTGAGGTTTGAAAACCCCTGGGGGTTCCCAGGGTCCTTCCCATGGGTCCACAAGGCCAAAACAATATTCATAATAATACTAAGACATCATTTGCTTTTCACTTTCATTCTCTCATCAGTGTAGAGTTCTCCAGAGGCAGAATAATGTGCTATCCCAGCTGACTGAATGTAGGAGCAGATATGAGGATCTAGCGTAGCCGTGGGCAAACTACAGCCCGCGGGCCGGATCCCGCCCGTTTGAAATGAATAAAACTAAAAAAAAAAAAAAGACCGTGCCCTTTTATGTAATGATGTTTACTTTGAATTTATATTAGTTCACACAAACACTCCATCCATGCTTTTGTTCCGGCCCTCCGGTCCAGTTTAAGAACCCATTGTGGCCCTCGAGTCAAAAAGTTTGCCCACCCCTGATCTAGCGTCTTCTTTACAGCCAGACATTGGATGTTTCCAAAAATGTAAAACAATGCCATTTTTCTCATTAGTTTTTTTGTTTGTTTTGGCAAATGTTATTTTCACAAAAATTTGTTGTTTATGTTAACATGCAGTGAGTTTATTTTTTAAACTAATTAATGAAAAAATATCTTTAACTTTTTAAAAAGCAAATATTAATAGATATAACCTACATAAACCAAAACTATTTTGAGGTCCTCAAACCTGAAGGTATAAAGGGGTCCTGGCACCGAAATGTCTGAGAGCCATTAAACTGGGGTTTGGATGTTTTGTTTGCTTGTTTTTATTCTATAGGAGTGTTTCATTTTATAATAGGATGTGAAAGTCCTGAAAAGTGGGCAGAATTTTTATAATGGAATCAAATATTAAATGTGCTCATAGAGCTAATTAATGAATTTACTCATTAATAAATGAAATCTACAGGATAACTTGTTTATATCTAGTAAGTGAATCTACTCATACAGAGTCCTTTAACATAGCCATCTATCCTAATACTTTTATATCCTAATATAGCTTTTTAAAAAAATCTTCACCTGAGGATATGTTTATTGATTTGAGAGAGAGAGAGAGAGAGAGAGAGAGAGAGAGAGAGAGAGAGAGAGAGAAGAGAAAGAGGAAGCGGAAGAGAAAGAGAAAGAAAGAAAGAGAAAGAGAAAGAAAGAAAGAAAGAGAAAGAGAAAGAGAGATAGAGATGAGGGAGAAACAGTGATTGGTTGTAGGTGCGCCAACAAAGGAATCAACTGGCAACCTAGGTATGTGCCCTGACTGGGAATTGAACCTGCATTCTTTGGTGCACTAGATGATGCTCAACCAACTGAGCCACATGGCCAGGGAAATATAGATGTTTTTAAAGTTTGATTTTTCTAAATATTGAATTTTCTTTAAGTTAGGCATTCCTATACGTTACCTGATCTTATGAGGTACCAAACCATTACGTTGTATGCAAAAATTTGGGATACATTGTCTTCAAGTCTCAGAATGAAGATAAAGTAATAATCTATAATATTTATTGGGTGTTTCACTACATGTCAGTTTCCAAGCTAAACACATTATGCATACCATATCATTTAATTCTCACAAGAATTCTGGGAGGTCAATACTATTCTTCTTCTTCAACAAATGATAAATTGGAGAGTTTAGGTAATTTGCCAAAAGTCAAAGAGTAATGGATCCAGACTATGAACATGGATCTCTCTAAGCAGACCCCACACTGTTAAGCATTATATTATATTGCTACTAGTGGCCCGGTGCACAGGAAGGCGGGGGGGTGTTCCTCAGCCCAGCATGCACCCTCTCCAATCCAGGACCCCTCGGGGGATGTCCGACTGCTGGTTTAGGCCCGATCCCTGCAGGATCCAACTGCCATCCCCTGCTTGCTTGCCTCCAACTGCTGTCCCCTGCCAGCCTGCTTGCCCCCAACTGCCCTCCCCTGCTGGCCTGTTTGCCCCTAACAGCCTCTGCCTCCGCCCCACCACGATGGCTTTGTCCAGAAGGACGTTCGGAAGGTCTCCTGGTCTAATTAGCATATTACCCTTTTATTAGTATAGATTAGACAAGGCAAGTTTTCAGTGAGGCTTTATATTATAGCAGCTTTACAAAAAGACTAGTAGCCCTGTGCACGAATCCGTGTGCGAGTAGCTCGCTGCTGCTTGCCTCAGCTGGGCACCCTGCCCACCACTGCTGGTAGCTCTCCACCGCTCGTAGCTTGCTGCCCTGCCCTCCTGTAGCTCTCCACCACTCATAGCTCGCTGCCCTGCCCTCCTATAGCTCTCTGCTGCTCATAGCTCACTGCCCTGCCTTCCTGTAGCTCTCCACTGCTCATAGCTCGCTGCCCTGCCCCCCTGTAGCTCTCCGCTGCTTGTAGATCAGTCATGACATTATAGCGTCCTGACTAATTTGCATATTCCTCTATTATTATATTAGACTAGGGGCCCGGTGCACGAAATTCATGCACTGGGTGTGTGGGGGTGGGGGGAGTGTCCCTCAGCCCAGCCTGCCCCCTCTCACATACTGGGAGCCCTCAGGTGTTGACCCCCATCACCCTCCAATCACAGGATCGGCCCCTTGCCCAGGCCTGATGCCTCTGACAGAGGTGTCAGGCCTGGGCAGGGGACCCTCATTCCCCCCCATCACTGGTTCTGCCCCCAGCCCAGGCCTGATGCCTCTGGCTTAGGCGTCCGGCCCGGGCAGCGGGGACCCGCAGCTGCAGTGGCCCCGCGATCGTGGGCTCCGCTTTAGGCCCAGCCAAGGGACCCCTAGCTCCCGGGACTGCCAGCTTCGACCGTGCCCAGCTCCCATCGCTGGCTCCACCCCTACTTCCTGCTATCACTGGCCAGGGCGGCAAAGGCGCCTGCCCCCCAGCTCTTAGCTCCCCCCTGGGTTTCCGATCACTGTCAGTGGCAGGGGGCTTCTTCCTGCTTTCCCTTTCGCCTCCCTGCATTGTGCCTACATATGCAAATTAACCGCCATCTTTGTTGGCAGTTAACTGCCATCTTAGTTGGCAGTTAATTTGCATATAGCCCTGATTAGCCAATGAAAAGGGTAGCGCTGTACGCCAATTACCATTTTTCTCTTTTATTAGTGTAGATAATAAGATTACTGTACCCTAAGCTCATAATTGATATTTACCTTAATTAGAAAGGTATTTTTTTTTTAATTAGAAAATGAAAAGATACTCTGTAGTGAAGATTTAAACTTATTTAATCCCGATTATCATACTTGCCAGAACATCTTCATTTGCACCACTGACCTTTCATCTCTGGGCTCTTCCAGGCTCTCTGATAGAATCTCCATCCCTTTCCCTGCCCAGCTTCCTTTCCCCATCCTCCCGTTCAGAAGCCCCCAGCATTTTATCCTTAGCTTCCTTCTCATCTCATCTGCAATTTGATGCCACTGGGCCATTTCACCCACTTCTGAAGTTTCAACTCCCAGCCGCCCACTGATGACTTCCAAACCTTCCTCCTCCCTCCCGTGCCTACCCTGGGCTTCTCTCCTGAGTCTAACAGGTATGTTCCCAACAGTCCAGTAAACTCATCTCAAAATGACTGTCCCAGAGACATCGCAAACTCAACTTGTAAAAAACTTCTTTCTTCCTAAAGGTGCCTCTCCTGCCACATTCCCCATCACTTTCAAGCTAAAAGCTGTAGTCATATTTATTTCTATTCCTTACTTCCCACATATCAGTCCCCAGGCCTGTCAGTTCTTCCTCCAAAGTATCTCTGTATTTTGCTCTTCTCCAGCCTCACTGAAAATTACCCCAGTGACTGTAGATTCAATCAATGAATTAAGCTTCCCTTTCCACAGGGTTCTGGGTGTCTAGTTTCTCTCCTCTCCAGTTGTCTCCCACTGTACAGCTTAATTTATGTAAAACACAGACCTGATCAGGTCGCTCTCCTTTCATTGGATTAACTCTTGGGTTTTCTTTAAAGTGATAAAAATTAACAATATGACTTAAGCCAGATACAATGTGAATGCGGTATTTTGATATTGTACTCCTTTCACCTTTTTTTCAGGAAGCAAAGTGTGGGGATTTTAATGCGGTTATAGTGGAAGTATCCGGACAAGCCCATTACACGGGAACAGCAAGCTTTACAATAGAAGACGATGACCCACTGAGGGATGGGTTTCTTCTCAAGTGACTTCTATGACTTTTAAAGGCTTTCTTTTTAAAGCAATCGTTATCTATCAGTAATTTTCATCTGAATTATGTGGAAACCTATATCCAAATTGTACATGTAAGCCAATTCCCATTTTTCTAAAATAGTACACTGTGGCTAAATATAAAATCATTATACCTCAGAGATGCATAGATATATAGGTGTAGGTCCTGAAATACAGGTGCACAGTAGAAAACAATCAGTGAATCACTACAGTGGGACAAGCCTCATACTCTACCAGCTACATGCCAGGTAGATTTATAACATGATGTCCTGGCTAGTGTGGCTCAGTTGGATGAGCTTCGTTCCATGCACCAAAAGGTCGCTGGTTCGATTCCAGGGCACAGACAGGGTAGTGGGCTTGATCCCTAGTATGGGGTGTGCAGGAGGCAGCCGAGATGTTTCTCTCTAACATTGATGTTTCTCTCTCTCCTTTCCCTTGTTATCTCTCTAAAATAAATAAAAACATGTTAAAAAAATAAAATATGAAAGAAATGGTAACTCTTGGTATTCTTGCCTGTGAGCCTGTTAAAAATAAATTTGATCATTACCAGTCATTATAAAATGAAGAATTAAAATTATTCAACATGTAATGCTCTCAATATTCCTTAAACTCTGCTGTGATTAGTAGTATTTCTTTTTTCTGAGCCGACAGAAACTGAGGTAATTAATTCATTTAAACTGGCTTTGCCATCCACCAAGTCTGTATAGACCCAGTCATTAGGTCTATTATTTAATTACCTGACTAAAATCAATTACACAACAAAATAATGTTTTCCACTCATTCTCTATTACATTCTTTGGTAAAGAAATCACGTCTCTCTAAAAAATAACACTATCACTAACTTTTCCCCACTTTATTAACACTCCTTTTTCTCTGGGAAGCTATCCATCCCCTGAACATAGCCTTGCTGGGACTACCAGGCAAGGGAAAGGGTACACCAATCAGGCTCTTGCTCCCAGGACCTGGGATTTGTTGTTGTTGTTAATCCTCACCCAAGGAAATTTTTCCATTGATTTTTAGGGAGATTGGAAGAGAGAGGGAAAGACAGAGAGAAACACTGATGTGAGAGAAACACATCGATTGTTTGCCTCCTACACAAGCCCAATCTAGGGCCCAGGCTGGGGAGGAGCCTGCAACCAAGGTACACACCCTTGACTAGAATCAAATCAGGGACCCTTTGTCCGCAGGCTGACACTCTATCCACTGAGCCAAACCAACTGGAGCAGGATTGGGATCTTGAGAGAAATGACATTCGGTTTAAAAATGGTTGAAGCAGACTTATTCTGATAGTGCCTTAAAGAGATCACCCTCAATTAGTGTTTGCTATCTCTACCCACAGAGCTGCCCTGACTTCTCTTGTTCTTGGGGCTGGCTGTTAGACTATCCTTCTATAATCTGTAAATTCCTTTCTTGTTTAAGGGAGACAGTGCCCTATAAGTATTGCTTATCTCCAAAGACCCTAATCCATACACTAACTCCTTAAAATCTCTTCTGCTCTTCGTTGTAAATGCCTGACTTCAGACTCCTTCATTTCTTCCCTGGTCATTACAATGCCTTTTCCTAACTGGTGTCCCAGTTGCTAACTTCTCCTCTGATAGTTACTCAAAAAATATTTCTTTTGTGTGTTTTCCTAATAGTTTTCCAGAGTACTAAGTACTAGGAATCCAATAAAAAGCCAAACAGGTCAAGTCCTAGTCTTAACAGAGTCGACCATGGGAGGCAAGTAATAGTCATGAAAACATAATTATAGACAGTGTGGTATGTCCTACAAGCCCAGGGGGCTTACCCTGAGGGACTAACATTCATGCAGAGATGGGGGTGCTATGGGATTGGGGGAAGGAGTGGTGGTGGAGCTTTCTCGGCACAAGACAGAGTAGGTACAAATGCCCCAAGGAACTCACAATAGGCCAGTGTGGTTAGAGTGGAGTAAAAAAGAAGGAAAGTGGCCCAAAATGAGACTAGGGAGGAAACAGATGTGAAATCATGCAGTGCCTTGCAGTAAATATTAAGGATTGGGGTCCTTACCCCAAATTAAATGGAGAAAGCCAAGAGAATGTTTAAATAAGTGGCATGATCAGATTATTTTGTTTAAACAAAGCATTCTGCCTACAATGTGGAGTAGGGGCTGGATGTGGGGAGACCCAGCTGGGAGGTGTCAGCAATAGTCCAAAGAGAGGATGAGAGCTAGGATTCAGGTGGACAATGGAGTGATGGAGGAAGTGAATGGATACAAAGATATTTAATAAGTAAAATCCTCAGGTTTTGGTGATTGGACATGGGTTGGTATGAGGAAGAGAAAATGTATCTAGAAAGAACCCTAAGTTTTTAGTTTTTGCCTAGAAAACTAGGTGGAAGGTGGTGTTTTTGTTTTGTTTTGGTTTGGTTTTTTTTTTGAGATTCAAAATATTGAGGACTAAGGTTTTTAGGAAAGATCACGAATTCCATTTTGGTCACCTTACATTTTAGGTGCTTTTGCACATCAAGGGTCATTGCCAAGTAGCAAGATACATGGTTTGGAACTAGGGACATAATTTAGAGTTGTGAGTATATAGTTTTCAAAGCTGTGGCTGTGAGTGAGAAGGGGGAAGAAGTCCAGAGCAATCCAGGACGGGGCCTTGGATTCTAGTATTTAAAGGTAGGTGAGGGAGGATGAACTAGCTGAGGACACTGAGGCAAACGAGGAAGAGGAGAAACTCCAGTAGGAGAGTGTGAGGTCACTCTTACCTTTCTGAACCATGCCTGATCATGCCCTCCCTTGTTTAAACTCCTTCAATGGCTAGTGCCATTACCCCGTCTTCTCCCAATGAAGTTCCACCTCTGTAACACTGCACGCAAGGCCTTTGTAAGAGGGCCCCAATCAGTTTTCATCATTCTTCCCCCTCTTCACTCCCTACCCCACATAGCCTCAGATACAGGTATTTCTCGCCAGTACCCAAGAGTAAAGTACTTAGACACTAACCTTCAGACTTCACACATGCATCAAGTGTCCTTCCCTTTCTTCTCCTTTTTTTTTGAGAGTCCATTGTCACTTCTTGTGCCAAGTCTTTATTCTCCATCACCTTCCCTAGGAAGAGTTAGTCACCTCCATAGAATTTCATTTGTATATTTTTAACAATACTTTCCACACTGCAATATAGTTGTGTGTACCTAAGGCTGTAAGATTCTTCCAGCTGGGATCCTTATCTTACTTGTTGTTTCTGAACACTTAGCACAGAGATTTTATAAATTAATCTATTAAATTTTTGTCTTAATTCAGTAGTTCTCGTCCCCTCCCAACAGCCCCCAATCTCTGGGGACATTTGCCAATATCTGGAGACGTAACTTTTAGTTGTCACTACAGGGGTATCATGGATAGAGGCTAGAGATAATGCTAAACATCTGTAATGCATAGGGTAGCCTTCACAACTAAGATTATTTGTATCAGAATGTCAATAATGCTGAGGCTGAGAAACACAGTCTTAGTTACCACCTTAAATGAACTATTTATGCTGTTAATTTCCAGTAGGATATTCTCCATCACTGAACTAAGCAACCAAGGCACTCTTTCATTGATTCTAAGACCTGCACATGTACCAATTATTTTTTAGAGCAGTGTTTCTCCAAACTTGATTGTGTATCAGAATCACTTGCAAGGTATGTGGCTGGGCCCTACCTTAGAATTTCAGATTCAGGTTGGGAGCCGGGCCTGAGAATCTGCATTTCTGATATGTTCCCAGGTCAGACTGATGCTGCTGGTCCAGGGTCCACACTTGACAAACCACAGCCTTAGAGAACCTGAGGGCTGAGCTCACTTCCCCCCATTAGCAGCCGTGCCCAGAAACTTGAGATGCACCTTCCCTGGGCCTACAGGCCCTGTTCCTGTCTCTCCCAACCAGATACCCAGAGCTGCATCTGTGGTGACTGCCTAGTTGGCAGCACCTTACACTCAAAGCACATCACGTTCCAGAGAGCTGAGGAAGGCCAGGCCACAGAGAAGGAACACGCTCCCTTTTCCCACAACACATGCGAGAGCCAATTATGCATGATTCTGGGTCCCAGGCTCTTTAAAGCAAAGTGTCATCCTGCCGCTAAAATCCATATCCTACTAGCTCCGCAGAGCACCTGTATCAGAGTCACCTGTGGGGTTTAGATTTGTAGGCCTGTCCTCAGTAATCCTGCGAGTCAACCAGTGCATCTGCATTTAATAAGCACAGTACATCAGTGGTTCCCGAAGTGTGGCCACCAGACCAGTAACATCCCCACCTGGGAACTTGTTAAGAGATGCAAAATTCTAGGGCAGGACCCCAGACCCACTGAATCTGAAACCTGGGGTTGGGCCGACTCACTTAGTTTCAGCAAGAAGTCCAGATGATTCTGTTAGATGCTCAAGGTTGAGAACACCTGGATTAACCTATCCTGCTATTGTATGGTAAATCAGCGAGATAGATAGGAGAGGCCTTAATGAGCCAATTAATTAGGAGTCTTTATTCGTGAGGCCCAGAGGGAGGTGTTTCCCAAATCTCTGAGCAAACAAATAGAGGAAGTTCTATTTATACCTTTTTGAGCCCTTTGCCGATTTTACAAAGAGCTCTGTGTAGGTTATTGTTACAGACAATTTGTAACCTTGAATACATAATTAACCAATACTTAGCATAATATGGGAATTATTATCAGTATCAGTATTAGCCTGTTACATCAGATGGCTAGCTTGCAAGGTCAGTTAAGTTTTTATCTTTGTCTATTATTCAAACTAAAACAGTTATTTTACGGAATAAGGGACTATCTAAAAATAACAGAGTTGACCTACAGAATAAGAGACTAAGAATAACAGAGTAGTTCAAACAGCAGTTTCAAACAGCAGTTTTCCAAAGGAGGAATTACTATGCGTCACTACCCCCTGGTTTAAAACCTCCAGATTTGGACAGCTTTCACTTCAGGTTCTTGATTCCTTCCCTACCTGCGTAGGCCGGAAACACCCACAGGGAGGCAAAGCACCCCCCTGGAGCCAAGGCCTTCCCAGGACCTCGTATCCAAGAAAAGAACTGGGGAATGAATCCTTGTTGAATTTGGTCATTTATAGGAGAGCCACTCCCGCTTTATCTGGCCAGACAGAGGTCTCTGCGGAGGTCCTTTGGCACTCTGAAGCCGGACCCCGGACCGAGGCACCCCGCGGGGACGTGAAGTGGTGCGCCGGCTTTTCTTTTCGGAAGCACTTGGCGGGTGTCCCGCCCCGCGCTCCTGCGTAAACAGGCGGTTCCCTAGGCAACGCCTGGAACCCACGTCAAAGGCACCGCAGAGTCCGCGGCGACCACCACCCCTCCGGCCAAGCCCCACTCCCGGCAGCGGCCTCTCGCCCCGGCCGAGACACCCTCCAGCTCGCGGCCGCCTCCCCTGGTGCGGGATGAACAGACGCGCGGCCGCCGCGGGGCCCCATGGAGCCAGCGTGCATGGCCTTGGGCAGCCCACGCCCCGGCGCCCCCTCCGCGGCCGGCACACCTGGCGGGCCTTCCTCCGCGGAGACGGCGGCGGCCGCTCTCTCCTTCAGCACCGTGGCTACCTTGGCGGCCGCGGCGCTGGGGAACCGGAGCGACGGGAGCGAGGGCGACATCACTGGCGCCACGGCTGGCGGCGCCCTCGGCTGGCCTGGGGCGGCGGGGGCGGCGGGGAGGCCGCCGCTGCGCCCCGAGGCGGCGCAGCTGCTCACGCACGGGGCGGCGGTGGCGGCCCAGGCGCTGGTCCTCCTGCTCATCTTCCTGCTGTCTAGCCTGGGCAACTGCGCCGTGATGGGGGTGATCGTGAAGCACCGGCAGCTCCGCACCGTCACCAACGCCTTCATCCTGTCCCTGTCCTTGTCGGATCTGCTCACGGCCCTGCTCTGCCTGCCCGCTGCCTTCCTAGACCTCTTCACGCCGCCCGGGGGCTCAGCTCCCGCCGCCGCCGTCGCCGCGGGGCCCTGGAGCGGCTTCTGCACCGCCAGCCGCTTCTTCAGCTCCTGCTTTGGCATCGTCTCCACGCTCAGCGTGGCCCTCATCTCGCTGGACCGCTACTGCGCCATCGTGCGGCCGCCCCGGGAGAAGATCGGTCGCCGGCGCGCGCTGCAGCTGCTGGCGGGCGCCTGGCTGCTGGCCCTGAGCTGCTCCCTGCCCTGGGAGCTGCTCCGCGCGCCCCGCGCGCCCCCCGCCGCGCAGAGCTTCCACGGCTGCCTCTACCGCACGTCCCCGGACCCCGCGCAGCTGGGCGCGGCCTACAGCGTGGGGCTCGTGGTCGCCTGCTACCTGCTGCCTTTCCTGCTCATGTGCTTCTGCCACTATCACATCTGCAAGGCCGTGCGCCTGTCGGGCGTGCGCGTGCGGCCCGTGACCACCTACGCGCGGGTGCTGCGCTTCTTCAGCGAGGTGCGCACCGCCACCACCGTTCTAGTCATGATCGTCTTCGTCATCTGCTGCTGGGGACCCTACTGCTTCCTGGTGCTGCTGGCTGCTGCCCGTCAGGCCCAGGCCACGCAGGTCCCCTCGCTCTTCAACGTGGTGGCTGTCTGGCTGACTTGGGCCAATGGGGCCATCAACCCTGTCATCTACGCCATTCGCAACCCCAACATATCCATGCTGCTAGGGCGCAGCCGGGAAGAGGGTTACCGGACTAGGAATGTGGACGCTTCCCTGCCCGACCAGGGCCCGGGCCCGCGGGCCAGAAACTCGTCTGCCAACCGGCTGGGGGCCTGCAGCAGGATGAACTCTTCCAATCCGACCAGCGGGGTAGCTGGGGAGATGGCCTTGTGGGCTCGTAAAACTCCAGTTGTACTTTTCTGCCGGGAAGGGCCACCGGAACCTGTGACAGCATTGGCCAAACAGCCTCCATCTGGAGCCAGGGATACCAGCCTCTAAGCAGAGTTGGGGTGCACAGCTTGTGAAGGTAGCTTTTTACCTGCTTCGTTTAATGCAGGATCCTGGGGAGAAGTGTGTTTTTCATAAAGCCAAACATTTATAGAAGATACAGATTGGGAGGCCTACCATTCCCCAAACAACATACAAGACAATGTCACCTTCAAACGTGCCAAAAGGAATGTAAAGTGCAAAAATTAAAATAATCTGAAACCACACAACCAAGCATTGTGAACTGTAAGTGCCAAAAATGACTAAATAAAATTCACAATTATTGAAAAGCTCATATTACAGGAATCACACTGTGAAACAAAATCATTGAATGCAATCAGTATTTGTTCAAAACACATAGAGTTTCAAGAAAGAACAGAGACCCTCAGAATTGCTTACTGAACCCTCTAAATCACCAGCATTCAATTCAGATTTCTAGAACTTGCTACTCTGACACATGCTTTGGGTACTTAGGCTGGGAGCGGAAAATTCTTATCCTTACACTCTTCTGTCTACTTCACACCCCATCCCTCTAAAATCTTTGTGGGAAATTTTAAATTCATATCCCATGTAAAACTGTAGGATTTTGAAAAGGTGGTTTATTACCATAAAATTCAGCCACCTGAAGTATGAAAATAAAGAAATGTGGCTGTTTTAAAAAAGTATTCTAAAATTATAATTAGAAAGTTATGTTTCTCATCCTACCCCCAAAATTATCTGCCCTGACTACTGCTGAGGCTTTAGTTACCCTTCCTCTAACCTGCTGCTTTTGTTTCTAATACATTGGGTGATGCTGCTCTCCGAATGCTTTCACATTTTTAAAAAATAACGTTTGTAGTAGAAAATCTTTGTCTTTGGGGAGTAAATTGATTTTTGGATGCAGCCAAAAAATGTAATTTGAAGTCAAGTTGATTGAATCAGGTGAGTAATGTCATATATATTAAAATAAAAGCTCTATAAAGTAACATGATTTCACTTTCCTGCGTGGTTTTTTTAACTGATGATGTTTTCTAAAAGGAATTCTAAAAATATTTTGAGAAGTGGCCCCATTTCTAAAATAAACATAGAATTTTCTAAGAAGATCATACTCTCACATTTGGGAGTTTTTGGTACATTTGTGTGTGTGTGTTGTTTTTAAACGGATCATTGTTTTATAGATACGAGTTTCCTAAAATAATGTAGTCTTTATTAGAAAGGGAGACCAAGTGTGGAATAATTATATAATGTATTAGGGTCTAAATAACTTAGGCATGTCAGAGAGGTACTCCAATCAAGCTAAAGATATCTTTAGAAATGTGTAAAACAAAGATGCTTTTAAAAAATTCAAAAGCACAATTCAGGATTTGTGTATATAAAATTTCATTAAATGCCATTCATTGACTCAGAATTTTATGAGATATTTTTGTGTTTTCTCCTTTCTTTTCTCTATCTTGCCTCTTTTGTCTTCAATATTTCATAGCCTTAATTGAATAAGTACTTTAAACTACATATGAAACATCAGCTATCATATAAAGGTTTTAATGTGAAATAATCACTTTTTTCCTTATAAAATGTTTAAAGATATTTATTGAGTTTAAGTTTTTGTGTGATGGGTGTATGTCATTATTTTGTAATCAAAAATGGAAATATATATATATTCATGTCAGAGCTAATGATGTTTTAATTTTTCTTCTTCTCCAGGCATCATCATAATCAGAAGTTTATAAATTATCTGTATATATCTTGCTACACTCAGCATAGTACAAAGTAGATGAGCTAATCTTTTCTCTTTAGTACTTGTTATAAAACATATACAGACTTAATGACGCCAAACAAACATTGAACAGATATCTGTACTAGTAGTACTTGCCTGTTAAAGGCAAAAAAGTTGTGTATTTTTTGGCACTGTGAGAAAATGGAAGTCATTAGAAATGATGAAAAACTTCTAGTTATGAAAAGTATCACAGACTAGGAATTTGGCAACTGTGAGTAATGGTCAGAAAAAGAGAAACCTTGGGGGAAGGAGGTGAGCATGTTGCAAAATAGGGTATTGCCTAGGTCTAGGATAAAGAATCGAAGGAAGGTATTTCATAAACACATATAATAAACAAACATGAAATGGAATAAACCTTTCTGGTGAATGAAGGGAACATCTGAGAGATTGGAAGCGAGAAGCTGGTGGCATGAAGGACTTTAAGACAGAAAAGAAATTCCCACCCTAACTCTTGGTAGGGAGTGGTAGGAAGTTTTAATAAAGAAATGGCTTTGGGAAGAGACCAGGTGTTAATGGCTCTAAGAGTTATGGTTAGCAAGAATAAGAGGGAAAAAGATGCCTAGCCAGTTTGGCTCAGTGGATAGAGGCATGGGCCTGTGGACTGAAGGGTACTGGGTTCCTCAATCCCCAGTAGGGGGCGTGCAGGAGGAAGCTAATCAATGATTCCCTCTCATCATTGATGTTTCTATCTTCCTCCCTCTCCCTTCCTCTCTAAAATAAATAAAAATATATTTTTTTTAAAAAGAGAAACTTGTTAATAAGTTACTGAACAACCTAGAGCAGTGGTCGGCAAACTCATTAGTCAACAGAGCCAAATATCAACAGTACAATGATTGAAATTTCTTTTGAGAGCCAAATTTTTTAAACTTAAACTATATAGGTAGGTACATTGTTACTAACTTAATTAGGGTACTCCTAAGCTGGCCTGTGCTAAAAACGTCCTCAATCTGATTGAGGTACGTTCGCTGAGGTCGGCCCCTTCCAACTCTCCCATCCACACTCGTCTTGTATGCTTGTTTCGTCCCAGGGGTGGGCAAACTTTTTGACTCGAGGGCCACAATGGGTTCTTAAACTGGACCGGAGGGCCGGAACAAAAGCATGGATGGAGTGTTTGTGTGAACTAATATAAATTCAAAGTAAACATCACTACATAAAAGGGTACAGTCTTTTTTTTTTTAGTTTTATTCATTTCAAACGGGCCGGATCCGGCCCGCGGGCCGTAGTTTGCCCACGGCTGGATCCCCTTTCATTCATCCTCTCTACATGTCCAAACCATCTCAACATACCTTTCTCAATCCTCGACACTACATCTTCTCTCACTCCACAACATTCCCTAAAATTAATTTAGTAAACTTTACTTTTGTCACCCGCCCGCGATTTGCTGACACGACTAGCACTAACCACTGCACAATGAGACTGCTGACTGACTGGCTCACTCAACTCGTGCATGAATCACGCCCCGGCGCTGCATATCCCGCGGCCCGCCTGCACCGCGTCTCCCGTCACCTGACCAACCGACACCCCCCACTTCTTCTAACGCCATTTCCTCAAAATAGACTGGCCCAGGCCGAAAACCCACTTCTGCGCATGGGCCACGAAGTTTCAATTGCACTGTATGTGCGCACCCGCACGTGGTATTTTGTGGAAGAGCCACACTCAAGGGCCAAAGAGCCGCATGTGGCTCGTGAGTCGCGGTTTGCCGACCACTGACTTAGAGTACTATGTGTTTGTTTAATGCGAGGCTATACAACTAGTCAGTGATAGAACTAGGATTGGAAGCACGGTCTTTCTGGGCTCAGAGCCCTATGTTCCCTTCTCTACCCTCTGTGGGCCTCACAAAGGTCAATGGTAAAGGAAACGAAGGATGAGAAGTTGTGGTACTATCATCATCATCAATCTACTGTTTTTATTTCCTACTTTACATTGGGCAACTTCTGAGTACAAAGGCTACTAAAAGATGGAAATCATAGTACCTGCCTTAAGAAGGCATAACCGCTTAATTAGGACCTTGTACTTTATAAAAATGGTCCATAATCAGGACTCTTTATTTTACCTGTGGGGGACAAGAGGTGCAGCATTTTTAGATGTGGTTATTAAAGGAGATGGATTTGGAAGCAAAAGACATGTAGATAAAGGCCAACTACCAACCTGGTCCAGTTGTAAATATTTAGAGACAAAAATTAATGCCTTGAATAAAAGATAGAGGAAGAATGACTCCAATAAATTTAAGACTTGGGCCTTTCCTCAGGCTGAGTACATGATTTTAGGGTCTTTGTGGGAAAAGGGGAAAGAAAAGTGTGAAATATTGGGATGTGTTAAATATGGCATAATACAAAAAAGCCAGAATGTAATCCTTCATATCTCATTCTGCTCCCAGCTCAAATATTTCATTTGAATGAAAATAAAGCAACACGTCATATTCAGCATAGTACATACATTAGCTCATTTAATCCTCAAGGCAACCCTCTGCAGGGGGGTACTATTTTGATTATTTCACCTATTTTACAGATGAGAAAACTGAGGCACTGAGGTGCTATGTGATTTGCCGAAGTTCACACAGGATGTAATGCTAGGCCTAAGATTGATGCCTAGCAGACTGGTGCCAGAAATCTGTCTTAATCACTGCATTGTGTGGCCTATCTCATTTTAGGCCTGTCTCATTTAGAGACAAAAATTCTCTAAAGCATGAGAGAAGTAAACTTTACTTCTATGATCCTCATAGAAGTCCTGGAGTAGGTAGGTCTTTTATCTCATTTTAAAAGACAATGGGAAATATGGAAAAGAGCCAGAGACATTAAAAACAATTATCAAAGAGAGGGGGGAATGGGTAGCATAACATTTAAAAGAAATGATTTGTTTAATTTGGAGGGCAGCTATACATGATGTGTGTTTAAAAACTACATGAAGAGATTCATAGCCATCACTTATAGGCATAATCCTAGGCCTTAATGTTCCCCATCACCCATCTTCTCTATTTCTGCTCCAGGGCAGCTGAGCACAGCTGGAGAAAATTACAGACAGATCAATAGTACCTTCTGCACCTAGAATCCATAGCCTCACCAGGGCCCTCTCCCCTGCTCAGTTGTCTAAACCTCTGTGCTTGTCAGCTCACTCTTTCTGACCACTGCAAGTTTCTACAATCTTTCTCCCCTCAAACTTTTGATGACCCTCCCTTGTTGGAGGATGAATATCCCTCCTACTTCACCAAAGAGATAGACAGATACATATCTATATATATATAGAAGGCTAATATGCTAAGTGTCTGACCATCTGACCGGTCACTATGATGCGCACTGACCACCAGGGGGCAGACGCTCAACACAAGAGCTGCAGTGACACGCACTGGCCATTTACAGAGAAACGGAACCGCAGACCTGATGCCCACAAAGCAACACTCAGCTTCCCCCAAGTGGGACACAGGCCCCGCCACCACCCCAGAGTGACAGCCCACCAAATCTCAGCCCATGCTGCCGAGACCCCATGGTGCAAAATGCGGCCCACAGCCCAGCCCAGCCCGGAAACAGTCTCTGTGGGTGTGGGGCAATGATGTCACGTAGCAACGCCTGGCTTCCTCTCCCTAGCGACTAGCCTCCTTGGAGTTTCTTCAGCCCAGGAGCATTACTTGCTTTATAGCCAGGTGAAAACATTTTACATTTTAACCAAATGTCTGTGAAGCGTTTTTCCCATTCCTCATCTTATTTGATCCTCATAGAAGTCCTGGAGTAGGTAGGTAGGAGACTCAGTGGAATCCTATTTTCTTTTCATCAGCTGGAAAATGGAGATTTAGAAAGTTTAGAAGCTTGACCCGACTGAAAAAAAGAAATGGTGAACCTTGAAAATGACTTCAGGTTTTCTCACTGGGCAGAGTATAGTCAAACACTGCTGCAGTTAAATATTTTACCCTTTACAATTAAATATTTTACCCTTTACAATTAAATATTCTCCCTGTGTGATCTACAATAATAATCTGCTTCATGTTGATATTTACTGCTATGTTGCTGACAATTACCTGAAAGAGAAGTTGGGGTGCTTCACTGGGCTGGAAAAAGTTTAGCTAAATCAGAAAGCAGGTCTAATTAAGCAAGTTTATCTATATAAAGCTCTTGTTGGTGCCAATCGCACACATGTGTTTCCACCTGTTATTGTCGATTGTGAATTTGGTTGACACTTCTATTATAGAGAAAGGGTGAATAGTGATATTAAAATATTTCTTCTAATTAATTTCCTGTTATGTGCATGGATTCTTGCACCATGCCAATAGTACACTTATATTTTAGCCACCAAAGGTAACAAACTAACCTGGATTTCTGAGCTCTGTCTTTCCAATAGTAAAGAAACCAGTCCCCTCTCCAGCCTCAGGAATCTCATGCTACCAATAACTTTCTTTCCCCACATCCTTAGCCTTTCTCACTGATCCAAATCCCTCCTCTGAGCACTTAAGCATGCTCTAAGCTCTCACTTATTATAGGGGTGGGTGGGGGGAGGGAGGCCTCTCCTATTTCTCCACCCCTTTTCTCTTCCTCTCTCTGTTCCTCTCCCAGTCCTGGAGTAGCCCCTCCGACCTAGGCCTCATGCAATTTATTCTATATGTGTGCAGCCTAACTTTGTCCCAAAGATATACGGGGGAACCGCCATGCAGACTTCTGTCTCCATCACATAACTTTCATTTCTCTGGTACTCTACTCCACAAATTCCAATCACTTCAGCTGCCTCCAACTCTGATCTCTACATTCCCAGCTTGGCAAGACCACCTTTCTTTACTTGGGCTCCACCTCCCAATGTCAAAGTCTGAAAAATAGCCCTGGGAAGAAAAATGAGTAATTTATATAATGCAAATGCAGACACAGCACTCAGCATGATGCCTGCACAGAGTAAATGGGCAATATATGCTGGTTTTTCTTACGAAATCTTTATTTTCGGATATGAAATTTTACATATTATAATATTTTATTAAAGTAAAAAGTCCATTATAAAATAGTATATTTAGAGTGATGTCATTTTTGGAAAACATACTTGCATTGAAGTAAATCTGAAAAGATATCTACAAATATTATTACTACAAAATAATATTTTTACCAAACTATATAGTTATAGGTACTCTTCAGTTGTGAATAATTTATCCCATTATATTTCTGCAATAAGCATACATTACTTTTTAAAAAATGAATGATAAAGATAAACCACAAAGAGCATCTTTTTTAAAAATATTTTATTGATTTTTTTATAGAGAAGAAGGGAGAGGGATAGAGAGTTAGAAACATAGATGAGAGAGATTGATCAGCTGCCTCCTGCACGCCCCCTACTGGGGATGTGCCCGCAACCAAGGTACATGCCCTTGACCAGAATTGAACCTGGGACCCTCCAGTCCGCAGGCCGACGCTCCATCCACTGAGCCAAACCGGTTCGGCAAAAGAGCATCTTGAGGCGTCCAGGTTGAAGGAGAGAGGGGAAAGTCCCTCCATTTGGCCTTGGAAGGAGTGAAATCATTTATGTATTTACTGCAATAGGCCCGAGGCTTTTTCAGGCCTTTGGGCCCCATAGCCTCTGACTGAGGCCTGAGTTACTGGCCTGGGCCCTTGAAAATATACCAACATAGGAACACTTCGAAGTTATGTGTCTAAGTAGTTAAAAAAAATCCTGGAAAAAATTTACTTAGGGTGTAAGCTTAAATTTTATTTTTTAAATCGTCTTATATAATAAAGAGGGAATATGCAAATTGACTGTCACTCCACCAAAAAAGATGGTGGCGCCCACAGTGGAGATGGGGGTTTCTGTAACACAAGATGGCTGAGCCTTAACAAGCAATCAGCAGGGACCTAAGGCTGCGTCCCCCTCCCCTGCCCCCATGGGGCTTGACAGGGGACCTCAGGCCATGCCCCCTGCCCTGGCCTGGGCTGGGGGACCTGAGGCTGCACCCCCCACTCAGCGGGGTTTGACAAGGGTGGGACCGGCCAGGTCTGGATCTAGCCCAATGTGGGGGAGGGGGTGCTGGCTGGGTCTGGGTCTCGCGCGATTTTAAGGCGCACGTGGGTGGGTTGGGACTTGACTCTGGGTCCTGTGGTGAACCCCAGACTCTGACAGGAGGATGATTTTCATATACATTTTACTAATTTTCTTTCATCTCTGACACTTCTATTATAGAGAAAGGGCAAATAGCAATATTAAACTATTTCCTCTAATTAACCCCCTTTTAATGTGCACAAATTTTGTGCATTGGGACACTAGTATTGTTATGATTAACAAAATATACCAAGGACTCAGGTATTTTATACTAGCGCCCTGTTTTATTCTCTGCACACAGGTGTGAGGAGTAGAAGATACTCTCACCATCTCACTACTCCCTGGGTCCTGGCTATTCCTCTTGCTGCTGCACCTCTCCCTGTGCACTGGTTACGAAAGTGCAGCCACCAGCTGCTAACAGTTGTTACCACGTTCATCCACAGAGTGGAGCTGGCTGATCCTGCCAGCTAGCATCTCTCTCCTAAAGCACCGGCTTTGCTGAATAAGGCACCTTTCCTCTCAGAGGAACATGCCCTCTGGTCAAAATAGAGCAATATCTCCACTACAGGAAGGCAAAGCATGCATCTGCCTAATGTCGTATGTTCTCTGCATGGGCCAGTTTAAAAGTAAACAACTGTCTGTCAACTTGTTCTCTCTCCAGAGACCCTAACAATCAATTTAACTGGGGAAAAACGTTTAATCCTGTCGTACCTTCAGCTGTGAGAGACAAATGAAAGGAGAGACGGCACTGAGCTCACCACATCCTGTGGTCATTGAGTGCCTGCTTGTTTCTGGATGGCAGGGGTCCACAGGAAGTGCAGCCTTTCTTAATAGCACTCCCTGTGCTCACTCTGTGAAAGGGGGCATCCAAATAGCATTTCAGCTGCAATATGAAAGCCTGAAATGCTGCTAATTCCCCACAAGGAGGCCCCATTGTCACGTAAAAGTTTCAAGAGGGAAAAGTATCAACCATTTTAAAAGCAGCACATCATGGTGCATTAAACTTCCATAACCTTTAACCACTTTAACATTCCTGATTACAGTTTGGCTCTTATTATCATATAAGAAAAGTATTGTATTATCTTACTGCCATGCAAAGTAAGGCAAATGTATCCTGTCTTAAATCCATAACTTAAATTAAACTGAGAATACAGAACAAGAGGTTCTTTTTTATTTATTTATTTTTTTGAGGGGGGGAGAATTGGGGGGAAGCGAGGTTGATAATTATAATAAAAAATATTCCCTTATGCTTCAGTTATTACATTTGATCCAAGATTTGTCACATAGATTCAACTTTGGCTTTCAAAGTCAAAGAAAAAAAAAGATTAACCTTTGGTTAAGATGTTTTCTCTTTACATATATGGCAAAACATTATTACCTGTTTAGTAATTTTGCTTAATAACACATATGGGCATGGCATTATTTTAATATCTCTTTAAAATTGAAGCAGTGAATACTTCTAATCAGATGATGTAATACCTTAAAATATTGGGAATATAATTTCTAAATGGTCACAAATTTGTTCAAAGTATTTAAAAAGGAAATATAATTTAAATACATAATAAATAATTTATACAATTAAGATTTTTTTCAAAAGTATGATGTTAAAACTAGATATATGATGTAACACTGTATGATGTTTAAACTTTTCCTTTTGCATCCTCAATTCTCTGAAGAAAAATAAATTAGAATAAATATGACCAGTGCCATAAGCGTTCAATTAACTTTATGTTTAAATCATTTATTGCATGCCATATGGTATGTGTATAAAATATATCAGGGCAACTGAGAAGGCAACTTTCTTTACATGAAAAATATAATTAGATTTGTAATTTGTGAGTTTTAGTGCTCTGAGACTTCAGTCTTCTTTTGAGAGTGGGATTTGGGGCAGTAGCTAGTACCGTATTTACTGAGTGCATCCTTCAGGTGTTTTGCTTATATTATTTCATTTGAGCTATATCCATGGGCTATTACTCTGTGCATTCTGCAGACGAAGAGACTGAGACGCAAAGAAATAACTTGTTCAAGATCCCATAGCCATCTAAACAGCTGGTACCAGAAGTACTGGTATTGGACTCACATAGGAGTGGATGGGGAAAGGAGTGGGGCAGGATGGAGGTATGAGAGCCTGAGAGTCAGGAGGAGGCAGGATGACATGAAGGTGGAGTCTAACCTGGGTGGGCACCAAGGAGAGATTGACACCCCTTAGCATGCCTACCGGTCCTCATCAGCCCCTCTGTGCCAGATGTGTCTCTACTTTTCCAGTGAGTTGAATTTAAGCATCAATATTATGTCTGAAATGTAAGAGTGAAATTAGCGTCCTATGATCACTTTTTCAATAATTACTGGGTAGCCAGGCACTAGCTTCTTCATGTCTGGTCACTCTCCCTAAAGGTCAGGACTGTGCCCTGCCAGCAGACGAGAGAAGACCTGGTGGCTGTGTCTCAGGGCAGCCTGAGCCACGTGGTCAGGAGCTCGCTGAGACTCCCCGAGGCCCCTGTGCACCTGGAGGAACCGGGCAGCCTTGGGGAAGCTCAGGCTGCCAGAATAATATCACATCAGAGTCAAGAGCGGATTTTGTCTTAAGTCAATGATTGGGATAGATGCAGAGCAAAAATAATCTGGAATTAAACACAGAATGTTGGTTTTAGCATGAAGTGTATGAACAGACAGCCTATCAAAAAAAAAATCCTCTTGTGTACAAAAGCACTGAAGTCAGGAACACAGGTGAACTTGTCCGATAAGTTCTAAATAGATTCTATATTGGTTCTTTGTCTTTGGTGCCAAAAAGACTAATCAACTTACCTTTTAAAAAAATTAATAATGGGAGAAACCAAGATGGCGGCATAGGTAAACACCGAAATTGCTGCCTCCTACAACAACTTCACAAATACAACAAAAAGACAAAACGGACATCATCCAGAACTACAGGAAGGCTGGCTGAGTGGAAATTCTACAACTAGAAGGAAAGAGAAAAGCACATTGAGGGTCAGGAGCTGCGGAAGTAAAGTGCAAATGTACGGAGGCTCAAGCGCGCGCGGAAAGAGGCTGGTACCTGAGGACGCAGCTGTCTTTTTGAATCGGGAGGGAGTCACAAGCTCCCGACTGCTCTGAACTCCAGTTCCGGGAAGTCTCTGGGGACCCAGGACTCATACGGGAGAAACTGGACTGTCTGGCAGTGGGCAGAACTCGGAACTCAAGGGCGGCTTTCCCTCAGAGGTGCTTGCAGCAATTAAATTACTGGGACACTGAGACGTGGGGCCCCTTAGGGCAGGGCTGAGGGTCAGCCATAGCTGCTTGCTCCGCCCTGTTGATTCCTTGAGACCCCACTCCACCCAGGCTGTGGCAGAGGCTTTTGCATATGAATGCCCTGGCCCTTTGCAACCTGAAAATTACCTAACAAATTACAGCTGGGCCAGACAGACCCAGAACTTCCAAGAGAAGGCCCAAGGCCCCACAGCAGCTTGCATTGCTTCATAGCTGGGCCTCATCTGGGCACCTCCAAATTTCAAAAAAGGAAGGGGAATCTGCAGTTCTCTTCTTAGCTCCTGCTGGGTAACCTCAGGCAGAGGCTAAATTAGCACCTCCTTAGATCCAAGAGCCAGTGTACCCAGTGGTCAGAGTGGGACCATCCAGATTACAATTCCTCAAATCCATAAGGGACAAATTCAGGGGGCAGACTCAGTGAGCACCAAAGCCCCACTGAAGCAAGTCTTGCCCCAGAAGGGTGTCTTCAGCACAGAAGTTCTCCCACTGCAGACACAGCTGATTCTCACTGCCAATTGGCCTGGAGGTCAATTCCTCCCAGTGATACCTACAACAATCAAGGCATAACTACAACAAGACTGTGCACAAAGCCCACAAGGGGGTGCACCAAGAGTGTCCACCTCAGGTAACTGGGGAGGCTGAGCCACTGGGCCCTATAGGACACCTAGCACACAAAGCCACTCTACCAACACAGGGAAGCATAAAAAATGCGGAGACAAAGAAACAGGTCACAAATGACAGAAATGGAGGAAAGCAAACGACTGGATATAGAGTTCAAAACCACGTTTATAAGGTTTTTCAAGAATTTTATGGAAACCGCCAATAAATTTAGTGAGACCCTGGAGGATATGAAAAAAGACCAACTAGAAATTAAGCATACACTGACTGAAATAAAGAATAATATACAGAGATCCAACAGCAGACAAGAGGATCCCAAGAATCAAGTCAAAGATTTGAAATACGAAGAAACAAAAAATACCCAACCGAAGAAGCAAAAAGAAAAAAGAATCCAAAAATATGAAGATAGTGTAAGGAGCCTCTGGGACAGCTTCAAGCGTACCAACATCAGAATTATAGGGGTACCAGAAGAAGAGAGAGAGCAAGATATTGAAAACCTATTTGAAGAAATAATGATAGAAAACTTCCCCTACCTGGTGAAAGAAATAGACTCACAAGTCCAGGAAGCACAGAGAACCCCAAGCAAAAGGAATCCAAAGAGGACCACACCAAGACACATCATAATTAAAATGCCAAGAGCAAAAGACAAAGAGAGAATCTTAAAAGCAGCAAGAGAAAGACAGTCAGTTACCTACAAGGGAGTATCCATATGACTGTCAGCTGATTTCTCAACAGAAACCATGCAGGCCAGAAGAAAGTGGCAAGAAATATTCAAAGTGATGAATAGCAAGAACCTGCAACCAAGATTACTTTATCCAGCAAAGCTATCATTCAGAATTGAAGGTCAGATAAAGAGCTTCACAGATATGAAAAAGCTAAAGGAGTTCATCACCACCAAACCAGTATTATATGAAATGCTGAAAGGGATTCTTTAAGAAGAGGAAGAAGAAAAAGGAACTCTTACCATTTGCCACAGCATGGATGGAACTGGAGAGCGGATAAATACCACAGGATCTCACTCATTTGTGGAATATAATGAACAACATAAACTGATGAACAAGGACTGATCCAGAGACGGAGAGGCATTGATTGGACTGTCAGGCCTTGGAGGGAAGGTAGGGGAGGGTGGAGGTAAGGGGGAAAGATCAACCAAAGGACTTATATGCAAGCATATAGGCCTAACCAATGGACACAGACAACAGGGGGGTGAGGGCATGAGCGGGGGGTGGGGGTAGGGGGTAACGTGGGGATAAGGACACATATGTAATATCTTAATCAATAAAAAACATATTAAAAATTAATAATGAACAAAGGTTCGTGAAGTTTTGTTTCTAATTATTTAAGCATTTACAGAATTCAGTTTTGCAGTTTTATTTTAGAGCTCACATCCATGTATTACTATAGAGACATCCATTTATTTATTTCATTAGTTTTCCTTTATTCAAATCATTTTTTTATTTTTTACTTACAGTTGACAAACAATATTATATTGGTTTCAGGTGTACACCCCAGTGATTAGACATTCTATAACTTACTAAGTGATCATCCCAATAAATCTCGTATCCATCTGACTTATTGACTATATTCCCTATGCCCTACTTTACATCCCCTCTACAACTTACCTTTGAATGATCAAATTGCAGGAGTGATAAAATATTTATCAACCAGTATGGTATGGATACGTTGGCTATATACCTTAAGTATCTTTGTTTGCTTTTTTTAAAAATGCATCTTGGCTGAATAGTCACCCTACTTATGGGGAATCTGGTAGGTAGCATGCAATGACACTTCCCCCTTGGTCTATTAAAAAATCAAGCTACTCCTTTGGGGAAAGGGAGAGGTCATTCCTCCTGAACGGATTCTCCACTTTTGGTGAACTCCTCAACATTTCTAAAATAATGTGTGGGCCTTCTGGTTGTTGAAAATATGTAGAGGATACAATTTGAAAAGGAATGCCAGTTTGCTTATTATACATTAAAATATCAATAGTCACACCATGAGACACATAGAGAAAGAGGTCAAAGGGTAGAGACTCTTTAAGCGCTGGCTTCCCCAGATGGGAGGACCTGGCATGCTTTTGGACCACATTGAGAACAACCACAGGTTCTACAGGAGGCAGCCCTGCTGTTATACAATGGGGAAGGAAAGAACAGGTTTGGTTCCTTGTGACCCCCTGGGCATCTTTTAGTATTCTCCCGCCTAATTTAAAGGAACAAGGACAGCACCTGGTCCTTAGGAGGGCATAGTGAGCAAGGCTTTAGAGGGCACAGTAATGAGTGTCAGAGTCACCTGACCAGGGAAGCCATCTAGATTAGCCCAGGTTGAGGCGAATTCGGGTGGGTAATAGGGAAGGGAGCTGTGGAATATCAGTAGCATCTCTGAGATCAGTGGCAGGCATGGGGATTGTACTTCATCCCACAAACTTTTCTCTTGAGAAAAATGGACCAACCAGAATCCCGTGGTATAGGGCGCGTCTACAGTGTTCTGGACAGGTTCAAGCCTCGGACTAATGAGTGGGCACAGTCCTCTCGTGGCCACGTGCAAGTCCCAGCTGAAGGGCAGAGCCTTCCCAGCACAATTATAGCCAACAGCTATAGCTGTAAGCTTGAACCTGTGGTCCAAACACGTGGCTGTGCATGTAGTTCAGGTGCATGTAGTTGAGTAGGGTTGAAACCAATGAGAATGCTGTAAACATCTTGATCACGCCCCTACTTTGCCTCGTGGCATCTGCTATAAAATAAAGACATGGCTTGTGGGTGCTGGCGCTGTCTCCTCATCAGGGAGCAGCGTCCCACCGAGACCCAGCTTTCATTCTCTTGTCTGTCTTTTCTTAATCCTTTCATCACCCCCACTCGGGATCACCCTTGGCCGAGCCGGAGCGGCACACCGTGGGAGCTGTACCCAAATGGAATGAATGCTTTATATAAAGCAAGTGAATACAGGCAGTGCAAGGGGAGAACTGTGGTGGATGCTGTGACATCTTGTCCATACACCCACTTTGTGACCAAGGCATTCATCTCCCCAGCTGGCAGAAGTGTTAGCTATTGATGGCTCATGGCTAATCCCTCCTGAAGAATTACTCTCAGATGGAAGGAATTGCTACTCCAAAGGTTATGCCCAACCCGCAGGGGAAGCCCATATCCAATGATTGGTCAAGGTGGAGATACAAAAATCCAGTCCCTTGACCTTAATTTGGGACAGCTCTGCAGGACCATCCCAGCTCCCAAGCTCTTAAGGGATGTACAGATGCCTCTCTTACAGCTTCATCACAGTTCACCTTCTTTTGCCCACTCTTGCTTCTCTAGCTCCTCACAATTTTTATTCCTGAGACCACTCCACAATAAACTTCCTGTGTACAAATTTCTTTCCTGGAAAATATGGTGTAAGAGAGTTTCCTATTAACTATTTTAAATGCATGTGGAAAAGTATATGTTTGTGACACATTTTATCAAAAATATGCCAGAAATATGCTATGCTTGAGTTTATGTTAACTAATTTAGCAAACCTCAGTAAAACAAATGTAAGGCATTAGCAACAGATTAATATTTTGGTAATTAGTTCTAAATCACTGGACAGGCATTCTAAACATGCTATTTTAAGGCTATGCTTTATTTTTTAAGTAAGTAATATATGCTCAGCCAAATCAAATAAACTGCTTTAGTCCTTTTCATAACATTTGAAGTTAATAAAATAAATACCAATGATGATATGCTTTCACTTTTCCATGTTTTTAATTTATCACAAATTTTTAACTGAGCTTTGTAGTCATAAAAAGCATTTTTAAATCTAAGGTTTATTATTTTTCAACCTCATGCTTTCAATAGTTTGGTTTCATTTGTCTACTATGACAAGTGTCAGAATGTATTAAAAATTATTTTGTTGACATTTCATTTCTTTAAGTAGGAGATTCTACAGTAGACACCTTGAAAAGTTCATTTCACAGCCACACTCATGCTAACGAGGCCTGAGAGATAGCAAACAATAAAGCAAAACTGTAAAAGCTTTCAGCATCTTTGTTTTTAATAACAGCTTTATTGACATTATCATTCACATATATAATTCACCCTTAAATTGTAAATTCAGAGGGTTTTAGTGTGTTCAGACTTGTGCAACCATTACCACGCGTGATTTCAGAGCTTTTCATCACCCTAAAAACAACCCCTCACACCCACCAGCAGTTGCTCCCATTCCCTTCTCCTCCCTACAGCCCCTGGCAACCACTAGTCTCCTTTCTGTCTCCATGGATTGGCCTACTATGGACATTCCATATGAATGAAATCAGACAACACGTGTTTTGTGACTGGCTTCTTTCACTTAGTATATTAACAAACCTTGTTTTCAAGGTTTATCTTTGTTGTGGCATCTATCAGTACTTCGTTCTTTTTATTGCTTTATTCTTTTCATTGCTGAATAATATTCTATTGTATGGATATATCGCATTTTGTTTTTTCATTTATCAGTCAATGAATGGGTTGTTTCCACTTTTTAGCTGCTGGGAGTAATACTGCTATGAACAGTTTAAGTTTAGTGTGGACATATGTTTTCATTTCTCTTGGGTATATACCTTGTAGAGAAATGTTAGGTCATATGGTAAATTTATGTTTAATATTTTGAGGAACTGCCAAACTTTTCCAAAGTTGGCTGCACCATTTTACATTTGCATGAGCAGTGTATGAGGATTACAATTTCTTTCACATTTTCACCAACACTTATTATGGATTATGGTTTTGTTTTGTTTGTAACATTGGCTACCCTAATAGGTGTGAAGTAGTACCTCTTGGTGGTTTTGATTTGCATTTCCCTGATGACTAATAACTATCCTTTAAAAAATAGTGAAGAAAAACATGGACATTTAACTTGGAAAATAAGGAAGATTTTGGCAGGAGGGCCTGAGAGCTGTCTTTAAGTGTTAAAATAGAGGGACAGATGAACAGAGAGTTGATGTTAAATAGAGGCAGAGCTTGGCTCTATGTAAATGAAATGTGCCATGAGTAGGTTGAACAGGGAGAGAGTAGGTTTCTATTCCCTAGGGATGTTTAAGTAGATGATACAGAAGAACTCTTTTGGGCTGCTCTGATGATTTGTAAACTTGTGTGGCAAATTAACAAGGTATATCCTGATTTGTTTTAAGCCATACATACATAAGCTTGGTAAGAACACTGTTCTAATCAAGTTATTACGTGTTAATAGGTACTCTGGGAGACAGAGTCTTAACACCAGTTGGAGCCAGTGGGATGCAGGGCATATTGGGTTAACAGTACTAACCAGAAGCCCCTATATTAGGTGAATGCTAATAATCCACTTGGGTTAGTCATGCAAACCACCAGAAGCCAACTTGCTGACCCTTGAGGTTCATAATCTCTTTTCTAAATGCTCTCAAACCACTGATTAATAATATTCTAGAAAATCTTTCTAGACTAGAGCATGCTATCATGTTCTGAGATTCACCTTCTTGAAAATCACAATCTTCACTGTTTTGACACATCCTATACAATAAAAGGGTAGTATGCAAATTGACCCTAACAGCAGAACAACTAGGAATGACTGGTCACTATGACACACACTGACCACCAGGGGGCACACGCTCAATGCAGGAGCTGCCCCCTGGTGGTCAATGCGCTCCCACATGGGGAGCTCTGCTCAGCCACAAGCCAGGCTGATGGCTGCCAGCACAGTGGTGGTGGTGGGAGCCTCTCCCGCCTCAGCAGCGCTAAGGATGTCTGACTGCAGCTTAGGCCTGCTCCCCGCTGGCAAGTGGACATCCCCCGAGGGCTCCTGGGCTGCCAGAGGGATGTCTGACTGCCAGCTTAGGCCCGATCCCCCGGGAGCGGGCCTACGCCAGCAGGTGGACATCCCCCAAGGGGTCCAAGACTGAGAGAGGGCACAGGCCAGGCTGAGGGACCCCCTGCTTGTACACAAAGTTTTGTGCACCAGGCCTCTAGTCTACTATAAATAAGAGGAATAATTGAATTCCTATTATATAGGTCTGCATATTTATATGTATATATATTTGTATATGTGTGTATACATATACATCTGAATAATTACTCATTGAATTAATAAATGAATGGTGATGATTTAATAGCAAAGGGAGTGATGCCAAAGAACATAAAGCTGCTTCCAAAATATAAGACAGAAAAATAGAGAAATGCATGGACAGCTGTAAATAATTTTGCTGTAATTTACTAGATTCCTAGTTTTCCAAAATGCAAATATAGAAAAGGAAGAATATTGAGCTCAACTCTTACTGAGGCTAAGACAAATGTTGGAAATGCTTGAATTTTTTCAAAAAAAGAATTCCTAATATGGGCTTGCTTACTAGCAGAGTTCAAAAAAGGTAATTATTAGATTCAATGTCATCTGTGGGAGTTGACTGGAGTATTTTGGTAAGCATTCAAGCATACAGTCTACATGCTGTTTATAAGAAGTAAACCTTGCCTTCAAAATAATATTTCAGTAAAATAAACTAAAGAGAGAGGAAGCTCTTGCTTTATCTTATTTTTCTTCTTTTACTGTAACAGTTTTACGGTATACGTTTAATTTCCTGTTGCTGCTGTAACAAATTGCCACAAACGTAGTGGTTTAAGACAACACGCATTTATTCTTCTTGTATTGTTTGGAACTCAGGAATCTGAAATGAGTCTTACCAGGCTGAAATCAAGATGTCAGCCGGGCTGGCTCCTCCTAAAGTCTTCTAGGATTCCTTGGCTTAGGGCCGCATCCTCCCAATCGCTGCTTCCATCTTCACATTGCCTTCTCTCTCTGACCTCTTTCCTCCCTTTTGTAAAGACTCTTGTGATTACATTAGAGCCACCTGAATAATCAGGATTTTCTCCCATCTTAAAACCATTAATTAGAGCTGCAAAGTCCCTTTTGCCACATAAGGTAACATATTCATAGGTCCCAGGGATTAGGACATGAACCTCTTTAGGGGGCTATAATTGATCCTATATTTAAAAGTATAGAAAAACTTTTAAAATGCATCCTAAATTACTTTTGGAGTTAAGTAGGGTCATGCCACCAATTAATCAGACAACCAAATAGCTCTTGTTGATATTTATCTCTTGCTTACTTTCACTTCCTTATCACTTAAACTCCTACCCAATTAAGAGAAGAAATAAGCTCAAAAAAACAGCAGGTTCATTTCCAGCATTGAATCCTGTGTTGATTTAAAAGTGTCGGGAGCCATGGCACAAGCAACTCCATCTTAGAAACTAGAAGTCTCTAGTTCCCAGTTGCTAGAAACTAAACATTAGAAGTCTCTAGTTCCCAGTTGCTAGAAACTAAAAGTTCCAGTTCCCAGTTGCTAGAAGCCACGCGTGTCCTGTAGGTAACAATAAAGAATAACTGTCACACACCATTTGTCACATCACAAGCAAATAGCTGCCACTTGCTGATAGGCTATTACTATAAGCTTTGCTACCCACCCCTGCTACCCACCCCCGTCCCTGGAACAATATATATTCTGCCGCTGTAAAATAAAAATTTTGAGGCTTGATCAGATTCTTGTCTTGCCTCCATTCTCTCGTGTCCCTTGTTTGTCTCATTCTCCTAGGGTGTCTCTTCGTTCCCACGTTGTTGTCCCCCGGGTCGGGACACTCTGGCGCCCAACGTGGGGCTTGGGGACCCCCTGCAAGAACGGCTGCTTGGAAGCGCCTGGCCAGGCACCCCTTTGAGTCGCCGCGCAGTATTGACTCGCGAGTGAAGACTCAGCATTCAGATCGCCGCGGTTTCACCCGACCGTGAGACGGATCGTTGGAGAGGTAAGCAGCCGAACCTTGTCAAACAAGATTTTCAAAATGCCTCTTGAGAGCTTTCACCCTTTTTGGCACCCTCTTTGACTGGCCTTTTTAGTTTTCTTTGATCTCCTCCAGTCCACTAATAAGCGCTTCACCTCGCCGTTCGGGGAAGAATGAAAGGTACCCGAAGCTGGCAGTGAAACCTCTGAATCACTCGGAAAAGTAATTTTTCTCTGGCCCGACCTGTGTCTCCCTCTCTGGCAAACTCTGAGCTCGCTATGTCTTAGTGGTCGATATCCTGGTATGGGGGTTATACATCCCGACCTATGACACTCGAGCAGAGGCCGTAAGGTAAAAGGAGAGCGGTTACATAAGGATCACCAGAGATTTATAAAATTCCGAGCTGACCTGGCACGGGGTTTATACGTCCCAGAGGCTTACGTGGAGGAGGAGATCTTGAGAACTACCCAGCCAAAAATAATGGGCAACTCATTGAACTCTCATGAGGTATTTCTAGGTGGGCTCAAGGAGTCCCTCAGGACACAGGGAGTAAGGGTTAAAAAAAAAAAAAAAAAAAAAGATCTTAGGCAATTCTTCTCCTTTATTCATGAAACTTGTCCATAGTTTCTCCTAGAGGGCACTATTAATCATAAACGATGGAAAAGAGTAGGCGATGCTCTTCAAGATTTCTATCAAACCTTTGGCCCTGAAAATATCCCTGTCTCCACCTTCTCATATTGGAATCTTTTTTTTTTTTTTTTTGCAGGTCCTGCTTTGAGTTTTTTTTGTTTTTTTTTAATTAAATCTTTATTGTTCAGATTATTACATTTGTTCCTCTTTTTTTCCCCCCCATAACTCCCCTCCTCCCAGTTCCCGCCCCACCCTCCGCCCTCACTCCCCACCCACTGTCCTCATCCATAGGTGCACGATTTTTGTCCAGTCTCTTCCCACATCTCCCACACCCCTTTCCCCCCCAAGAATAGTCAGTCCATTCCCTTTCTATGTCCCTGATTCTATTATAATCACCAGTTCATTCTGTTCATCAGATTATTTATTCACTTGATTCTTAGATTCACTTGTTGATAGATGCATATTTGTTGTTCATAATTTGTATCTTTACCTTTTTCTTCCTCTTCCTCTTCCTCTTCTTAAAGGATACCTTTCAGCATTTCATATAATCCTGGTTTGGTGGTGATGAACTCCTTTAGCTTTTCCTTATCTGTGAAGCTCTTTATCTGACCTTCAATTCTGAATGATAGCTTTGCTGGATAAAGTAATCTTGGTTGTAGGTTCTTGGTATTCATCACTTTGAATATTTCTTGCCACTCCCTTCTGGCCTGCAAAGTTTCTGTTGAGAAATCAGCTGACAGTCGTATGGGTATTCCCTTGTAGGTAACTGAGTTTCTTTCTCTTGCCGTTTTTAAGATTCTCTCTTTATCTTTTGCTCTTGGCATTTTAATTATGATGTGTCTTGGTGTGGTCCTCTTTGGATTCCTTTTGTTTGGGGTTCTCCCCGCTTCTTGGACCTGTAAGTCCATTTCTTTCACCAGGTGGGGGAAGTTTTCTGTCATTATTTCTTCAAATAGGTTTTCAATATCTTGCTCTCTCTCATCTTCTGGCACCCCTATAATTCTGATGTTGGTGCGCTTGAAGCTGTCCCAGAGGCTCCTTACACTATCCTCGCATTTTTGGATTCTTTTTTCATTTTGCTTTTCCGGTTGGATGTTTTTTGCTTCCTCGCATTTCAAATCATTGACTTGATTCTTGCGCTCCTCTGGTCTGCTGTCGGGCGTCTGTATAATATTCGTTATTTCAGTCCGTGTATGCTTAATTTCTAGTTGGTTCCCCAATATAAGATCGAGGGTCTTATTAGTTTTCGTGTAGATCTCATTAAGTTTATCGGCAGCTTCTAAACAGTTCTTGAGAGACCTTAAAAGTGTGGTTCTGAACGCTATATCTTCCTTTGACAATTTTGTCCTGTTTCTTTGTCTCCGAATTTTGTTATGCTTCCTTGGTGCACCCCCTAGTGGTCTTTGTTTGCAGTCTTATAGTTAAATCTTGATTGTTGTAGCTAATTCCAGGGAGGGTTTGACCTCCAGGCCAAGTGGCTATGAGAATCAGCTGTGTCAGCAGTGAGAGAACTTCTGTCCTCTAGGGAGGTGCTAATCTAGCCTTTGCCTGAGGCTATCCGGCAAATGCCTCTGTGCAGGGCTTGGGCGGGGCGGGTCGCACAGGATCAACAGGGTGGGCCGGAGAGAGCAGTTATGGCGGCTCTCAGTCCTGTCCCCAGGGGCTCTGCCTCTCTGAGTCCCAGCACCCACTGCAAAGCTCAGAGAGAAAGCTGCACTCGCTCTGACCGAAGCCAGACAGTCCCGCTTCTCCCGTTTGAGTCTGGGTCCCTAAAGACTCGCCCGGATCTGGTGCTCAGAGTCTGCGACTCCCTCCCGATTGAAAACAACAAGCGCGCCCTCCGCCGCCAGCCCGCTCAGCGCACTCCGCACCTCAGAATTTGACTTCAGCACTGCGCCTCCTCTGAGTGTCCGTGTGCGTTTCTCTTTCCTCCTAGTTGTAGGACTTCCACTCAGCCAGCGTTCCTGTGGTTCTGGGTGATGTCCCTTCCGTTTTTTGGTTTCACTTTTGAAGTAGTTGTTCAAAGCAGAAAACTCCGGCGTTAACCTATGCCGCCATCTTGGTTCTCCTCATCATATTGGAATCTTATTCAAGATATCCTTAAGGTCCACCCTAAAGACCCTGACATCCAAGACGTTATAAAAACAGTGGAAACAGCCCTTAGAGATAGTTCCCGGCCACCCTCTGCCTGCCTTTCAATATCTGTTGATATCCCTGAGAAACCCACGCGTGCTGAAACTTCCCCTAAAGCAGGATGTGGTGGAAAGAAAAAGGGAGCACATGGCCATCTAATATGGATGCCCCCTCCCCAGTATTCTAATTTAAAGTCTCCTTCTTGTAATTGAAAAGTTTTACAAAATTTAAAAAATGCGTCTGGGGAGAGAAACCAAGATGGCGGCGTAGGTTAACGCAGGAGATCGCTGCCTCGAACAACCACTTCAGAGATATAACTAAAGGACAGAACGGACATCATCCAAAACCACAGGAAGGCTGGCTGAGTGGAAATTCTACAACTAGGAGGAAAGAGAATATCATACCCAGACTCAGAGGAGGCGCAGTGCTGAAGTGAAATACTCAGGTGCGGAGTGCGCGCGCGGAGCGGGCTGGTGGCGGAGGGCGCGGTTGTTGTTTTCAATCGGGAGGGAGTTTCAGACTCTGAGCTCCAGATCCGGCGAGTCTCTGGGGAGCAAGACTCAAACGGGAGAAGCGGGACTGTCTGGCTTCGGTCGGAACTCGAAGGCAGCTTTCTCTCCAAGGTTTGCATCCATTGCTGGGACTCTGAGAGGCAGAGCCCCTGGGGAAGGAACTGAGAGCAGCCATAACTGCTCGCTCCGGGCCCGCCCTGTAGATCCCCTGGGACCCGCCCCGCCCAAGCCCGGCGCAGAACCATTTGCCGGATAGCCTCAGGCAAAGGCTAGATTAGCACCGCCTTAGAGATCCAGCACAGAAGCCCTCCCACTGCAGACCCAGCGGACTCTCATAGCCAGTTAGCCTGGAGGTCAACTCACCCCCGGTATTGCCGACATCAATCAAGGCTTAAAGGCAACAAGACTGCACACAAAGACCACTAGGGGGTGTACCAAGAAAGCATAAAAAATGCGGAGACAAAGAAACAGGACAAAACTGTCAATGGAGGATATTGAGTTCAGAACCACACTTTTAAGGTCTCTTAAGAACTGTCTAGAAGCTGCCGATAAACTTAGTAAGGCCCTCGAAAAGACTGGTGAGACCGCCGATAAATGTTGTGAGATCCTCAAGAAATCTAATGAGACCCTCGATGTTATATTGGGGAACCAACTAGAAATTAAGCATACACGGACTGAAATAACGAATATTATACAGACTCCCGACAGCAGACCAGAGGAGCGCAAGAATCAAGTCAATGATTTGAAATGCGAGGAAGCAAAAAACACCCAATGGGAAAAGCAAAATGAAAAAAGAATCCAAAAATGCGAGGATAGTGTAAGGAGCCTCTGGGACAGCTTCAAGCGCACCAACATCAGAATTATAGGGGTGCCAGAAGATGAGAGAGACCAAGGTATTGAAAACCTATTTGAAGAAATAATGACAGAAAACTTCCCCCACCTGGTGAAAGAAATGGACTTACAGGTCCAAGAAGCGGGGAGAACCCCAAACAAAAGGAATCCAAAGAGGACCACACCAAGACACATCATAATTAAAATGCCAAGAGCAAAAGACAAAGAGAGAATCTTAAAAGCAGCAAGAGAAAGAAATCCAGTTACCTACAAGGGAATACCCATACGACTGTCAGCTGATTTCTCAACAGAAACGTTGCAGGCCAGAAGGGAGTGGCAAGAAATATTCAAAGTGATGAATACCAAGAACCTACAACCAAGATTACTTTATCCAGCAAAGCTATCATTCAGAATTGAAGGTCAGATAAAGAGCTTCACAGATAAGGAAAAGCTAAAGGAGTTCATCACCACCAAACCAGGATTATATGAAATGCTGAAAGGTATCCTTTAAGAAGAGGAAGAGGAAGAGGAAGAAAAAGGTAAAGATACAAATTATGAACAACAAATATGCATCTATCAACAAGTGAATCTAAGAATCAAGTGAATAAATAATCTGATGAACAGAATGAACTGGTGATTATAATAGAATCAGGGACATAGAAAGGGAATGGACTGACTATTCTTGGGGGGGAAAGGGGTGTGGGAGATGTGGGAAGAGACTGGACAAAAATCGTGCACCTATGGATGAGGACAGTGGGTGGGGAGTGAGGGCGGAGGGTGGGGCGGGAACTGAGAGGAGGGGAGTTATGCGGGGGGGAAAAAGAGGAACAAATGTAATAATCTGAACAATAAAGATTAAAAAAAAAAAATGCGTCTGGGATTTCTGTTCACGTGTAAAGAGAAAACCTGGCCCGGTAAAAAAACAGCCCTTTATTAATTAAAAAAGGCTAGCCAAGCCTTTCTGATGGAGAAAGGGGCTGCTTCCCTCCTGTAGAAAATTCTTAAAGATTGTGGTCAATTTATATCTGATTGGTCCAGGGTAGGCTAAACCTGTTCTTCCAGGGAAAACAGCCCCCCCCCCTTCCTCCCCCAGGCCAATTTTGAAACTTCCCACCGGCAAGCAAGGGGCAGAAAACAATAGCTACAAGCTTGTTTCTGGACCTTCTCCAGAGGAAAAAATTATGTTCGTTTTAAAATCAAAGGCCAGGCCTGCCTCGCCAGGCTCAAGTGTGACTTTCCAAAGCTGTTGTGAAATTTAAGACCTTGGAGTTTATACCTAGATATCTTGAAATGACATAATACTGAATTAAATGAAATCTAAGTATGCCTCATACAAAATCTAGAGGACAGTATTAAATCTGTTGGTTGATTATGTCTTACATTTTTAAAATTTAGTCTTAATGTTACTGATTGAGGTTTCCTCTGAAATAATTAGAATTCAAAATATGTTGCTTATTGCTCTGATAAAAAGAGGACTAATTTTGTGATCTCAACTGAAATTTTCAATGCAAAAACCAGTTTAAATTTAATTGATATCTCTTAATAATTATAAAAAGTATATAATTTTAAAGTTATATATATATTTAATGGTCTCTCAAGTTAGATTTCAAAACTATAACCAAGAAATGACTTTAGGACATTTCATGGACCCTGAAATGTTTTCAAAAGTCTATTCTCTTAAAGAATTTTTTTAATAAAGCCAATTTAATATACTTAAAATCACATAAAAAGCTTTATTAAATAAAAAAATTAATAAATATTTATTTTAAGTTTTTGCCTCTAAGAAAGGGCAAAACAAGTTATTTTATTTAAAATTTCTTAAAATATAGCAATAAATTTTAAGATATAATTTAAAATAACAAAAGCTCTTTACTACTACATTTTAAATTAGGCTAAAGATAGACAGTATTTACACCTCGTAAATCAGACATAAAACTTTACTAAATTTACTAACTTTATTAATAAAGATACCTACCATAAGAAGCCAGTATCTTTATAAGCAATTAAATCCTAGTAAAATAAATTCTTCACCCATATTACTAGAATCCCCTATATTCCCCAAGGACAAAGCATAGTTAAAAGGTCACATCGTTCCCTGAAAAACCAAATCTAAAAAACAAAGAAGGGGGAGCTAGGGGGTCCGTACTCTCCTCACCAAATATTACAACATTCACTATTTACTTTAAATTTTTAAAATCTGGACGCGCAGGGTTTGTCTGCTGCAGATCGACAATGGACGATGGGAGCCCATCGGGCTGCCTTAGTAAAATAGAAAGATCCTAACAGTATAGAGTTGCTAACTTGGGGAAGAGGGTATACTTGTGCTTAAGTTCCAGATGCAGACCCCAGTGACCGAGTTTGCAATCGGAGCTCTGAGGAAGAGGCAGAACACGCTCCAGTGGAGGCGTCCTTGGCGGACCCTTCAGACGGAGATGGCCCCTCCTCACCTGGGGCTCTTTGAAGAGGCTGGATGCGGAAGCTCAAAGCATTCACTCGGGACTCTTGCCAGTAACTTTGGCTGAGGTTCAGTGGACTCATATGATTAATCCACCAACCTTCACTCTGCAGACTTGGACTAATCCTGTTCCTCCTCTTTACCTTTTGCTTATTGATATTATTCATATTAACCCATTGGGATCTATTGTGCATAGGGATCAAGGGTTTGAGATCACCTGTTCAGGTTGTAACTTTACTAACTGTATCTCCACTGAGGTGGGACCATTTGATGTTATGCTCTTGCACCAACCTGCCTTTGTAATGATACCTGTGAATGTGACTGGAAAGTGGTATCAGCATACAGGGCTGGAAGTTCTGAAGCAGTTACATGGACTTTTAGGCAGGCCTAAGAGATTTCCCCCTTGTCAGCTTTTTCCTATTCCTAACCTTTGGCCCCTGGGCCTTTAGAAAATTAACAAACTTTATAAAACAACAAGTTGATAGCATTCTGGCCAAACCTATTCAGGTACACTACCACCGTCTAGCCATGTTAGACCGTGAACGTAATTATAATGACTGCCAAAACTCCCTCCCTGCGGGGACAGCATAAAGCCAGAGGGATGCTTGCCTACTCCCCATAGTAGGAGAAAGGCATGGGCACCGACCTGGGTGCACGGCAAAGCACTGCAAGGGAAGGTCACAAAAAAATTTCTTCGACCTCCTCTGGATTTCCCTGTGAGCACACCTGGTTTGCATAGAGGTTGGTATCCATACATAACTATCGGCTCTGCCTCTCCTCCCCAAAAAATACCAAGAGCCATTGGCGGTGGGATCCCACAATCCCACGGGAGGAACCAGGTCCCTACTCCCCCAGTCGGTTAAAGCCCACCCCTAATTAAAGAAAAAGGGAGGAAATGTCGGGAGCCATGGCACAAGCAACTCCATCTTAGAAACTAGAAGTCTCTAGTTCCCAGTTGCTAGAAACTAAACGTTAGAAGTCTCTAGTTCCCAGTTGCTAGAAACTAAAAGTTCCAGTTCCCAGTTGCTAGAAGCCACGCGTGTCCTGTAGGTAACAATAAAGAATAACTGTCACACACCATTTGTCACATCACAAGCAAATAGCTGCCACTTGCTGATAGGCTATTACTATAAGCTTTGCTACCCACCCCTGCTACCCACCCCCGTCCCTGGAACAATATATATTCTGCCGCTGTAAAATAAAAATTTTGAGGCTTGATCAGAATCTTGTCTTGCCTCCATTCTCTTGTGTCCCTTGTTTGTCTCATTCTCCTAGGGTGTCTCTTCGTTCCCACGTTGTTGTCCCGCGGGTCGGGACATAAAAGCAGTACTCAAAGTAAGTGCTTTTGACCGAATTGGAAAGGAGGAAAGTTGAGCTTTACCTGGTGCCTGGCATTTGTCTGAGAGGGCATCCTGATAAACGGATCAGTTCTGAACAAGATAAGACCATGGTCATGGGACATCCAAGTCATAGCACTGTGGGGTTACTCAGAATCACCCACACAGTATGTAGACAGATCAACTTTTTTTTTTTTATAGTAGATTCCATGCAGCCGTATGAAATAATAGAGAGATGTCATGTGCCTTTACCCAGTTTCTCCCCAAAGCAACACCTTGCAAACCTATAGAACAATATTACAACCAGGATACTGATGCTGATACAGATAAGATTCAGGGCATTGTCATCACCACTGGAATCCTTCATGCTGCCCTTCTGTAGCCACAACCATTCTCCCACAACCTTCACCCCTGGCAACCACTAATCTGTTCTTCATTTCTATAATCCTGCCATTGTCATAATGTTATATGAATAGAATCATACAGTATGTAACCTTTAGGGATTGGCTTTCTTCATACAGCATGATTCTCTGGAGACCGATCCAGTTCCATACATTAATACTTGGTTCTTGTTGCTGAGGACTAACCTGTAGTGCTATTCTGAGTACTATTTTAGAATCACAGTTTGGTTAACCATTCACCCGTTGAAAGACATCTTGTCGTTTTATTGGGGGGCTATGACATATAGAGCAGAAATGAACATTTGTGTATGGGCTTTCACATAAAGCTAAATTGTCATTTATCCAGGATAAGTGTCTGGGAGTTCAATCCTTAGGTTGTATAGAAGTCTCGTGTTTAATTTTTTTAAAAGAAACAGACATTATTTTGCAGAGTAGCTGCACCAGCTTATATTCCTGCTAAGAACACATGAGTGATTCTGTTTCTTCTTATCCTGGCCAGTATTTGTTGCTGTCCCTTTTTTATTCTAGCTGTTCTGATAGGTGTGCAGTGATATCTCACTGTAGTTTTAACTTGAATTTCCCTATTGGCTAGTAATGGTGAACATCTTTGCATGTGCTTAGTTGCTTATTTCAGTTGCTGTGTCCTGAGGGCCCTTAGTGCCTCTGTGAGGTGGACATGGCATCCAAGAGAGCTAGTTCCCTCTGCTTCTGCCAAAGCTGCCTATTATTATTATTATTATTATTATTATTATTATTAAATATAGATTTTATAGATTTTTTACAGAGAGGAAGGGAGAGGGATAGTTAGAAACATCGATGAGAGAGAAACATCGGTCAGCTGCCTCCTGCACACCCACCACTGGGGATGTGCCTGCAACCAGGTACATGGCCCTGACAGGAATCAAACCTGGGTCACTTCAGTCTGCAGGCCAATGCTCCATCCACTGAGCCAAACCAGTCAGGGTATTATTATTATTATTATTATTATTATTATTATTAATTTCTTACCCATTTTACATATTGGGCTTCTAAGCAAAATTTCATTTAAACAAGGGTTCCTTTCCTAATAAAAAAAAAAGTGTGAAATCAACTTACTTCATCTATTTTGCAGGTTATTTTGTAGGAAATTACTTGACTTCCCACAAATCTCAGACAAAAACTAAATTCTGAATTAGAAATGAATACACTCAAATATCTATATATATAAAAGCCTAAAGAAAAGCCCAGGGTGAGCAGAAGGAAGGAGGTAATAAAAATCAGAGCAGAAATAAATGACATAGAGACCAAAAAAACAATACATAAGATCAATGAAACCAAGAGCTGGTTCTTTGAAAGGATAAACAAGATTGATGAACCTCTAGCCAGGCTCACCAAGAATCAAAGAGAGAGGACCCAAATAAACAAAATCAGAAATGATAGAGGCGAAATAACAGCAGACCCCACAGAAATACAAATGATTGTTAAAAAATACTATGAACAACTCTACTCCAACAAACTAGACAACCTGGAGGAAATGGACATATTCCTAGAAAAATACAACTTTCCAAAACTCAATAAGGAAGAATCTAAAAATCTCAATAGGCCAATAACTATGGAAGAAATTGAAGCAGTCATCAAAAAGCTTCCAGAAAACAAAAGCCCAGGGCCAGACAGCTTCACAGGGAAGTTTTACCAAATATTCAAGGAAGAACTAAAACCTATCCTCCTTAGACTATTCCAAAAAATTCAAGAGGAAGGAACACTTCCAAGCTCATTCTAAGAAGCCAGCATCACCCTAATATCAAAACCAGGTAAAGACAACACAATGAAAGAGAATTACAGGCCAATATCCCTCATGAACATAGATGCCAAAATCCTCAACAAAATCGGATCCAGCAGTACATCAGAAAGATCATACACCATGACCAAGTAGGATTTATCCCAGGGATGCAAGGATGGTACAATATCTGCAAATCAATAAACGTGATACATCACAAAAACAAATTGAAAGAAAAAAACCACATAGTCATATCAATTGATGCAGAAAAAGCATTTGACAAAATTCAACACCCATTTTTGATAAAAACTCTCAGTAAGGTGGGAGTAGAAGGATCATATCTCAACATAATAAAAGCCATATATGACAAACCCAGAGCCAACATCATATTCAATGGGCAAAAACTAAAACCATTTCCCTTAAGAACAGGAACAAAACAGGGATGCCCACTCTCACCACTCCTGTTTGACATAGTACTAGAAGTACTAGCCATTGCAATTAGACAAGAAGATGAAATAAAGGGCATCCAAATTGGAAAAGAAGAAGTAAAACTGTCCTTATTTGCAGATGACATGATATTGTACATAAAAAACCCTAAAGACTTCATCAAAAAACTATTAGACTTGATAAATGAATTCGGCAATGTAGCAGGATACAAAATTAATGCCAAGAAATCTATGGCATTTCTGTACACCAATAGTGAACTTATAGGAAGAGAGACTAAAAAAGCAATCCCATTTACCATCACACCAAAAAACTTAAGATACCTCAGGATAAACTTAACTAAAGAGGTAAAAGACCTCTACTCAGAAAACTACAAAATGTTGAAAAAAGAGATAGAAGAAGACATAAACAGATGGAAGAACATACCATGTTCATGGATTGGTAGAATCAACATCATTAAAATGTCCATACTACCCAAAGCAATCTATAAATTCAATGCACTCCCCCATTAAAATACCAATGACATATTTCACAGACCTAGAACAAACTCTCCAAAAATTCATCTGGAATAAAAAAAGACCCCGAATAGTTGCAGAGATCCTGAGAAAGAAGAACAAAGTGGGTGGGATCTCAATCCCAGATACCAAGCTGTATTACAAAGCCACTGTTCTCAAAACTGCCTGGTACTGCCACAAGAACAGACATATAGATCAATGGAATAGAATAGAGAACCCAGAAATCAACCCGAACCAATATGCTCAATTAATATTTGACAAAGGAGGCAAGAACATACAATGGAGTCAAGAAAGTCTCTTCAATAAATGGTGTTGGGAAAATTGGACAGATACATGCAAAAAAATGAAACTAGACCACCAACTTACACCATACACAAAAATAAACTCAAAATGAATAAAGGACTTAAATGTAAGACGGGAAACCATAAAAATACTAGAGGAATCCAAAGGCAACAAAATCTCAGACATATACCGAAGCAATTTCTTCACTGATACTGCTCCTAGGGAAACTAAAGAGAAAATGAACAAATGGGACTACATCAAAATAAAAAGCTTCTGCACAGCAAAAGAAACCATCAACAAAACAACAAGAAAGCCCACTGCATGGGAGAACATATTTGCCAATGTTATCTCCGATAAGGGTTTAATCTCCAACATTTATAGGGAACTTATACAACTTAACAAAAGGAAGATAAACAATCCAATCAAAAAATGGGCAAAGGGCCTAAATAGACACTTTTCAAAAGAGGACATTCAGAAAGCCAAGAGACATATGAAAACACGTTCCAAGTCACTAATCATCCGAGAGATGCAAATCAAAACAACAATGAGGTATCATCTCACACCTGTCAGAACGGCTATCATCAACAAATCAACAAACGACAAGTGCTGGAGAGGATGCAGAGAAAAGTGCAGACTGGTGCAGCCACTATAGAAGACAGTTTGGAGTTTCCTCAAAAAGTTAAAAATGGAACTCCCACTTGACCCAGTGATCCTACTTCTAGGAATATATCCCAAGAAACCAGAAACACCAATCAGAAAGGATATATGCACCCCTATGTTCATAGCAGCACAATTCACCATAGCTAAGATCTGGAAACAGCCTAAGTGCCCATCAGTAGATGAATGGATTAGAAAACTGTGGTACATCTACACGATGGAATACTATGCTGCTGTAAAAAAGAAGGAATTCTTACCATTTGCATCGGCATGGATGGACCTGGAGAGCATTATGCTAAGTGAAATAAGCCAGTCAATGAAGGAAAAATACCACATGATCTCACTCATTCATGGATAATAAAGACCATTATAAACTGATGAACAAAAATGGCAGAGCAGCATCGGACAGACTGTCAAACTACAGTGGGAAGGCCAAGGAGGGTTGGGGGGCAGGAGAGGGGGTAAGAGATCAACCGAAGGACTTGTATGCATGCATATAAGTATAACCAATGGACACAAGACACTGGGTGGTATGGGAGGCCGTGGGAATGTGAAGCAGGGGGGGGGGAAGGAAACATATGTAATATTCTTTGTAATACTTTAAGCAATAAAAAAATAAAAATAAAAAATATAAAAATAAAAGCCTAATTGACCCAATGACCAAACAACTGGTCGACTGGTCGCTATGATGCACACTGACCACCAGGGGACAGATGCTCAACACATGAGCTTTCCCCTGGTGGTCAGTGTGCTCCCACAGCAGGCGTGCCGCTCAACTGACCGATGGATGCCAGACGCCAGGCTCACGGCTGGCAAGCGCAGCTGTGGCAGTACAAGCCTCTCCCACCTCTGCAGCAGTGCTACTGAGCAGTGGCAGGCACAGCGGGGCCAGGATGAGTGGGAGTGGCACAGTGCCTGGCCTGGGCTCGTGCTCCTCCCCAGCCGCCTGCTGCTTCACGCATTACTATGTCCCTTGGGGGATGTCAGCCTGCAGGGATCGGCCGAAACTGGCAGTCCGACATCCCCTGAGAGGTCCTGGATTGCAAGAGGGCACAGGCCAGACTGAGGGACCCCACCGATGCATGAATCCATGCACTGGGCCTCTAATCCTATATAATAAAAGGCCAATATGCAAATTGACCGAACGGCAGAATGACTGGCTGCTATGACATGCACTGACCACCAGGGGACAGATGCTCAAAGCAGGAGCTGCCCCCTGGTGGTCAGTGCACTCCCACAAGGGGAGTGCTGCTCAGCCAGAAGCCCTGAGCTGGGCTCACGGCTGACGAGCGCAGCGGTGGTGGCAGGAGCCTCTCCTCCCTCTGCTGCAGGTGGGCGATAAGGACCGAGGGGTCCTGGGCTGTGAGAGGGTAGGAGGCAGCTGATGGATGATTCTCATCATTGATGGTTCTATCTCTCTCTCCCTGTCTCTTCCACTCTCTAAAATAAATAAAAACACATTAAAAAAACAAAACAAACCATTCCCAGGGAGCACAATCATGCTGTGATCTTGAATTCCTTGGGAAAAAAGTACCCCTAGAGACACCAGTATTTTAGAATTTTCTTCCCATACTCAGGCCCTCTTCTTTTTTCATTAGGAGAGATGGTTTTTGAGCAAAGCTAAAAAACTTGTCACCTTAAAAAAAAGACACATGCTATCCCTCCTACACTCTTCCTAGTAATCCCCACAGCCCAGCGGCGGGAGTGGCAGAGCCAGTGCTCCTGGAGGGGAGACACAAGAGGGCATCACGCAGCCAAGCTGATGCTAACGTGCTAGTAACTCAGTCGGCCTCGGTGAGGCCGTCTGAGGTGACAGCCTGTGGCCGGACGTGAGCTGCATCCTCCAGAGGACGAGAAGGCAGAGGTCACTGCACCCCAGCTCCCAGGGAGCAGCATGACCTCCCCACCCGCCACACAAGCCAACAGGGCTCTCAGCCCCCCAATCATGTGCGCACAAATGGCTCTCCCGAGAACACAGATGACAGTAGAACATTTTTCTCCCATGCTATCATCCATTCTGATTCTTCTGCTGGGAAATCTGTGAGGAGTCAAGGATAGGTCTGGCGAGAAGAAAATAAAAACAAAATCTATCAGTGTGTCTTCCTTCTGCACACGCACCTTCCCGGAACCCCGCGATCCCCGCGCTGAATGTGAGGGCTTCGTACATGGTGGTCAGAAGGCTCCCTGGAGAAGTTGCATGCTATTGGCCTGTGAGTGGTTTTCTTTCTTCTCTGTGTGTGGCAGAATGAGTTAGCAGGGGGTAATCTCTTTCGGAATAACATGTTTTACGATCCTATTGGACCTCAGGTCGAAAGCACAAGTAAATGTTTAGAAGGAGAGTTTGCATCAAGGTGGAACAGAGGCCTGCTGGACCCCGGGGAGGAGCCCGTGCTACCTCGGCTCATGCTTCATTGGATACCTCTTCCCAGGCCCTGTCAGGACCCCAGCTAAACTGGAAGGCAGCATCAGGGCGCCGGTCAATTTATCTTTCCCACAAGAAGTTGGTGGCATTCCCACCAAACTTACTTTCACTCAGTCCAGAGGATGCAGGGCTGGCGGAACACTCACTCCTTTCCCTCAAGGAAGTAGAAGGCCTTAGTGCAGTGGTTCTCAACCTTCTGGCCCTTAAAATACAGTTCCTCATGTTGTGACCCAACCATAAAATTATTTTTGTTGCTACTTCATAACTGGAATGTTGCTATTGTGATGAATCATAATGTAAATATCTGATATGCAGGATGGTCTTAGGGGACCCCTGTGAAGGGGTTGTTTGACCGCCAAAGGGGTTGCGACCCACAGGTTGAGGGCCCCTAGTGCCTAAGACAATGTGAGACTTGAGGCCACCCCCAAATGATTATGGAATCAAGGCAATGATAGCATCCACCTGGTCCCGGCCCTTCCAAAATAAATGTGGTTGTGTTTCAGCAGAAGAATGTTTTCTCGTGTGGGATACTCTCACTCTGGGTCCTGGCTTCAGAATCACACGCGTCCAACAGCCAGAGAAGTGAGAGCCTTCGAGAAGAATGATTAAAAGCTGGCGTGGGCTTTTATAAATCTCTCATTTACTCTTCACACACCTCTTAGAAGATACTATTATAAGCACCCCCTGTGGGAGCCGAGGGGTTGTAAGGTGAAATAACTTCCTCAAAGTCACACAGGTGAAGCACTGGGACTTGAACACAACCCCAGAGCTCTCATGCCTAACCACTCAGCAGTCCCACCAAGAAGACCCGCCACCAAGGATGATGGGGAGAGACACTCACAGACGGGGACTGACACACAATCCCCCTACGAGTCAGAACTTGTGCTCAGTCCTGAAGGTGAGAAAGAGGTTAGAAAGGAGAAGAAGGGTCAGAAATGAGAAATGGGAAGATTCGCTGAGAAAGGGATATGGGGTGGACAAATAAGCAGCAGTAAGGGGAACGGGGCAAGCGTGAGGAAAGCTGAGTGGTGCCCGGTGCTCGGATCACTGCATTTTGGTTGAACTGAGCAAGGGGGTCCAGGCAGAAGCAGACATAAGAATTAAGGATTTCGCCTGGCTGGCATGGCTCAGGGGTTGAGCGTTGACCTACGAACCTAGCAGTCATGGTTGGATTCCCAGTCAGGGCTCATGCCCGGGTTGTGGGCTCGATCCCCAGTGTGTGTGGGGAGGTGCAGGAGGCAGCCAATCAATGATTCTCTCTCATCATTGATGTTTCTATTCTTTCTCCCTCTCCCTTCCTCTCTGAAATCAATATATATATATATATATATATATATATATATATATATATATATATATATTTTTTTTTTTTTTTTTTTTAAAGAATTAAGGCTTTTGCTAAGTCAGGCCAAAGAGAGTTTAATTTTGAAGGTTAAGGAAAGCCACTAAAGGATTTTGAACAGAGATGAGGGTGACAAGATTTGCATTTCAGAAAAAAACACTATTTACACAGGGATTCCTGGCAGGCAATCAGGGCCCAGGTGTGGCAGTAGTCACACTCGAGACAGTGAGGCTGTTTAGGAGACAATCCTTTTATTCAGTAAGAATGACAAGGGTGTGGCCTCAGAGCGTGGCAGTGGGGATGGAGAGGAGGGAATTGACTTGAAGTAAAAGGACTCTGAAAGAGTTGAATGAGGAGACTAGGGGACAGGGAGTGTTTCATCCATACATAAAATGATATTCATTCATTTGGGGAAAGCAGGGTCGAAGAAGGGAACAGGGTTGGGAAGGACAAAGAAAAGGATAATGAGAGCAATTTATTTTTATTTCTGTTAATCCTCACTCCAGGATATTTTTCCATTCATTTTTAGGGAGAGTGGAAGGGAGGGGAAGAGACAGAGACATAAACACCGATGTGAGAGAGACACGCCGATTGGTTGCCTCCTGCACATGCCCGAGCCATGCCCAGGACCCAGCCTGCAACTGAGGTTATGTATTTAACGGGAATCGAACCAGGACTCTTCAGTCTGTAGGCCGATGCTCTGTCCACTGAGCCACACTGGCTAAGGCTAATGCGAACAATTTAAAAATACTGAATTGGATGTAACCGTGGGGCAACCAAATAAATATTGGCTAAATGAATCCGGGGTCAAGAGAGAGAAGCTTAAGCTGGGAAGGTGGGCTTGTCAATCCTCTGGTGGGATGTAGGTTGTGGGGTTGGGCCAATTTTTACCTCTCGATCCAAATTCACTCTCTAATACTTTCAGATGCTGGAGCTGGGATTCCAAAAACCATGTCTAAGGCTCTGCCAGTAGAGGGAGGCTGGAGGAGAGAAGGCTCGAGTCCCCACACCTCGCTTCTTCACCCCAGCAGCTGCAGTTGATTCCAGTAGCAGCTGTGGGGTCCAGTGACCCTAACACTCACAGAACCAGCTTCCTCTTACCCCCACTTAGAGACCCAGCAATGCCCAGTTACCCCGCCTCCCCGAGGTCTGGGCCCCACCCATGGCAGCTCTCCCCTAAGGTCTAGTAGTCTCAGTAACTCCAACCTCTTCCTTTGTTCCTTCAGCCCTTGAGGTGGTGTTGCTTCCTGTGGGTGCCACATCCGCCAAATCTTCGAGTTCCTTTTTCACCCAGTTACCTAGCTAACAACTCTCTGTCTAGTTAACAATTCTTTACATTAATTTCTTGCTTTTAAAATGGCTGATGTGGCTCTGTCTCCTGACCGCAGCCTGACTGTTGCCGGGTGAGTACAGCACCCAAGTCCAGTACAGAGTGTCGTGAAAGAAGAGCTGTGGAAGGAACCCAGGGCCCACCTGTATATAAGGGCTGTCAGCCCAAGGGGCGGCGGGAGGTGCTGGGGAATCCAGACCAGTCTCTGTCTGCGAAGGGAAACAATCAACCGAGAAAGAAAGAGAAAACAGTCAGATCAGAGCGACAATTATGGATGAAGCAAGACTCCTGTGGAGGTGTTAGAGTCAGCTTCATCCTTGAAATGAAAGGAAAGGAATGAAGGTGAGTGAGGAGTAGGTAAGCTTTCCAGAGGGAGGGTTATCCACTGTGGGGAAGTGAGGCAGTCTGAGGGAGGAGGAGGAGGAGGAGGAGGAGGAGGAGGAGGAGGAGGAGGAGGAGGAGGAGGAGGAGGAGGAGGAGATGGATGGAATTGAGGCTGCCCTGTGGGGGAGGGTACAGAGAACTTGAATTTGAGGTGGCTCCAATCCACATAACTGGGTGTGCTCTTTGTTTTATACTATTTGGGCATAGCAGCCTTTTTGGGGCATTGAAGAGCCAGACAATGAGTTTAATCCAGGAAGGAGTTTGCCAGGTACTCAGAAGAAAAGTGGGTGTAGGCAGGAGAGGGGTTAACATGGAGGACTGGGGCTGAGGTTGGCTAGAAAATGAAGTGAGGCTTATGGGGGGTGACGTGCAGAAACCGCACAACCCTGTGGGAGCTCCTGAGGGTGTGTGAGGTTTAACTTTCTTCTTCAGCTAAAGCCATAAAAGGCAAACTTTTCCTATATCCTCTGGCCAGAGGAAAAAGTCCCCCACAGAGAATGGACACACATTTTAATCTTAATAAAACATGGTGGCTCATCCTTAGGTCTAACCTCATTTACAAATTACCCTTGTTAAGTGGCTTATCAATCTGATATAGAAGTCGTGTATTTATTCTAGGTAAGGTACTTTTTTTTTTTTTTTTTGAGAAGCTGTGTGATAAACAGCTTAGGAAACTTCAGCACTCCTCAAATATGAAGATTCAGGGATATTGTTGTAATGAGATAGGTCTGCTTTGAATACTATTTTATTACTTTAAATTTTCTTAGGGTGAGATCAAGTCTGATAAGCAATTCAACTTAGGCAAGTAATGATGGTAATAAAATATGCCACTGCAAAATAAACTAAGTGCCCAGGCTTCCGAACTTTTCCAATTATTTCCCTGTAAATGCATTTCTATGGGGGCAGTTTCCCCCTAGGACAGAGCATAATTTTAAAAGCTTGTGTTCACTGCAGCCCTATAAATTACTGTTTCCCCTTAATGTTGGCAAGTAGTGATTTATCTCAGTAAAACTGCAGACTTCACTAGGCGTGCTTTCCTGTGTACGTACTTCCCTGGGGCACGCAAGACTTCTTTAGCATATTGTATAGGGGAAGCATAAAAGTCATTAAAACCATAAATTAATTTACACAGGAATTCTTAGTTTACTATGATTCACCGTATATTTTGTTCAAAATGGCTGTTGCTATTTAGTTGCTTACGGATAATTGCATTATCCGTAAGCAACTAAAATATACAACTATCCGCAATTCTTAGGTTTGTAGAATAAAGCTTTATTGCTGCTAAATATCTTTAAATATGTCTTTTCCACTTTGGCAATTCTGATTATGAATTGTAACCTTGATTGATGTTATATCTAAGCCTCACCTTTCCACGGACATGGAATTTATTTAAACCCTTCTCACATCACGTCTAAGAAGGGCATAGGAAACATAGTTCAGCTAAAATAGGTGCAGGGTTTTTTTTCCAATCATAGAGACATTTGAAAATAAAATGTATTCAGAAAAATATATGGAATAGTAATGTAGCATAAAATGGAAAAATGTTAAATGGTTTAAGGGGAAAAAAGGGCAGTGCCAGAATTGTAGCATTAGGGACCGTGGTGGGGAACATTGCAGGAATCTTCACAAATCCGACAAAAAAGAAGTTACTTAGTAGAAAAAAAAGTCACTCGAGTCAGACAAATATAGGTTCAAAGTCTAGCTCAGCCACTTACTAGATTTTGACCTTGGTCAACTTTAACTTTTCTTAGTCACCGTTTCCTTCTCTGAAAATTGGAGAGAAAGTAATTACCTCTCAAGGTCCTTGAGAGAAACATGATTACAGGTGCTGAGTGCTGGCACCTGGGGAGCCGGCTGCACAGCGGCCTCCTGCCTCTGGGTCCCTGGCTTCCTCTAGCCTCAGGTTCTGACCTCCCAAACGACATCAAGTAAGACTGTGCTAGAACTTAAGGGGCAGATGCCACCCACGGGCCATCGTCTGTTGACTGATGACAAACTTTAAAATGTGGAACTGGTGATACTTTGAACACCTGATGCAAAATGTGTGATGGAGAAAAGAAGTTTGTTCAGGAAGCTGTCTCTATCCAGAAGGGGACAATAATGGCACCATAATCCCTATTCCACTGCCTGGTCACAGAAGCCCCAAGCATCGTCCCTTAATTTGGAAACATGGCTGACAGTGCAGATTCCAAAAGCAGCTGGAATGAACAAGAAAGTTGGAAGGATCCACACAGTTATTTGAAGCACACAGGAGCAAATTCTCTTGTCAAGAGAGCCTGGCTTAATCACTCCTTTGCTCCCCCATCCAGTTACCCAAACTCTCGCAGCGTGTTTCATTGGACTGTTTATCAGATCTATCAAGAAATCAGGGTCGTCCCATTGGTTCAGGAGACTCTCTGTGACCTTCTCCGCAGCAGCTGTTCGTTCCTCTGTTTCTCATCAGCCCGTCTTTGCAGTACGTGACAGCTTGTGCAGGGTTTTCCTGTGGGTAAACTCGACAGGCACGCAGAACTGGAACCTCTCCCACTTCTCGTTTCTCTTTTTCTTTATGGCAGTGCTGACTTTTGTCAAATTCTGTGTCACCCAGCCTCTCGCTTCTGCCAATTCTGCAGGTAGCTCCAGAATCTCTAGCTGGACTTCTTGCCCATGCTCTCATCCCCATTTCTACTTGGCTGCTGGACACCTTCACACAGGTACCTTGAACTCCTCAGAGATAAAGCCAAACCCATCTTTCCTCTTAATTCATTTTTCCTGTTTAATGATATCACTATATTCCCACAGAGACACAGTCTCAAAAGCTTTGGCTTCTCTTCTGCCTCTAAAATTTAAGCAGCTGCTGTGCTTTAGATAGTCTGCCCTTTATAAAACCTTTCAAATGGACTCCCATTTGCATTTCTATACTTTCCGCCTTATCTCTGGTCCTCATTACCCATCCCGAGGGCTTCTGCCATAGCCTTCTACAGAGTAGCCCAGTTTTGTCCCATTCTTCATGCCCATGCCCACGATGCTGTAATCATGCTGCTTCCCTCCTCCAAAATCTCTGCAATGCTTTATTGCTTGGGCAACCTAAGTTCCAACTTCTCATCCCACATCAAGGCTCTACACTGGATCCAACCTACTTCCTGCTCCCTTACATCTACCTATATTCCAACCATACCACTTGAAAACAACTTGTTATTGAGCACTTACTATGTTTTAGACATTGTGATGAATATTTTTAATATATTGTATCATTTAATTCTTATCACATGATGGTGTTATTTTGCCCATGTTACAAATGAAGAAACTGAATCCTTGAAAAATTCAGGTAAATTGTCCAAAGTATTATGGTTAGGCAGTAGCACTGAGAAAAATTTAAATCTGAGTTCCCTAAATAAATCCTTTTCTCTCTTGCTTATCTGCCGTTCTTCATGTATTTCCCTTCATGTGCAATTCTGCAATGTCTTCTCCACCTACATTTGCATATCAAAATCGCATTCATCCTCCAAGACACCTCAAATGCTACGCCTTCTTTAAGGTTTTCCTGACTTCCCCAACTGGTGGTGCTTTGCCCTTCACCTGAATGGCTATGCACTAATATGCACCTGGCTCTAGTGCCTGGTGAACTGGGCGCCTCGTCCTCATCACTGGGGCTGTGGTCTTTTAAGGCTGTGGCCATGTCTGAGTCATATTTTTACCCCCTGCACTGAACACAAATCCTGGTGCATTCTAGGTATTCAATGTTAAAATTAATTGTCCCACAAATAAACAAAAAATAGGCAATACTAGTGATGGCAAAACAATGGCAAGAAGTCCCTACATTATAGTTTTTATATATTCCCTGGAAATCAGGATGTTCAATCTAGCAACTAAGTAATTTAATACGACACCAAAGAGGACTTTGTGTCTTACTGAAAGGTTTATTTTTGACATTAAATCCCTGGTTTGTGTGTTTTGTACACCTGAATAACATAGACACTATCTTAGTCAGCAGACACAGTTGCTGACCAACTGATTCTCCCTTTGTAAGTTGAAGGTGAGTTGTTACCAATTCCTGTTTAGCACAAGAAATCACATAGGGATGTTGGCAACAAAATGGACTCTATTCTAAGTCCATGGGAACAACATTGACAGTTATGTTGCCTGCCAGGCACCTTCACACTAGTGTCCCACAGTTACCTTAAACTGTGTTTACCTGTTATGAAATTTGGGGTGTCCTCATTCAGTATTGAAAGGGAGGCAAAATGATCTGACCTAGTAATTCCACTCCATATGAAATATATGAAATATAGGAAAGCACATGCCAATCTAAAACCATGTGCAGTATTATTCATAACAGCCAAAACATGAAATCAAACCAATGTCCATTGACTGATGAGTGGATTAAACCAAGTGGTATATCCACACTTAAGAATCATTCAGCAATAAAAAGGAATGAACCCAGCCAGTGTGCCTCAGAGGTTCTGTGTCAACTACAAGGAGGGCACAGTTTGATTCCTGCCTCGATCCCCAGTGAGGGTCATGCAGGAGGCAGCCCATCAATGATTCTCTGTTATCATTAATGTTCCTATCTCTCTTTCCCTCTATGAAATCAATAAAAATATATATTTTTAAAAGGGAATGAAATATGGATATGTAACTACAACATGGATGAATTAAGAACACATTATGGTAAGTAAAGAAGCCAATCACAAAAGATAATACGTTGTATAATTCCATTTATATGAAATGTCTAGAATTAGGCAAAGCTAAACACACAGAACATGGTTTCCTAGAGGTGGAGAGGAAGGAAATGGAGGGAAAAGGGGCGTGACTACTAATGGGTGTGCGGATTCTTTTTGGCATGATGAAAATGTTTTCAAGTTGATGTGGTAACAGTTGCACAACTTGTGAATATACTAAAAGACACTGAATTGTATACTTCGAGTGAATAAATGTATAATACGTACATTATATCTTAATAAAGCTGTTATTTTAAAAGGCAGTCAACTGATATCAAGGATTATTATGGGAGAAAGAGATATGATAGTCAATAAGCTGCTAAAAATTATTTTTGAAAGATGAAATTCAACATTTGAATAGGCACCTTCCAAACTTTCTCTTCCTCAAAACAGATAATAAGGAAGCAGAAGAAATAAAAAGAAAAAGGTACTCGGTTCTTTGCTCTGTCACTGGGACATTATACTTTAAATAGAAACTCTGCTTTTTCAAAAATGGCGTTTACTCTTCTATATCTCGAAAAGGCAAAAATGAATATTTCACCATTTGGATAATGGAGAACTATTATTTTTAGCTCTGATATTAATTTTGGAAAGCACTTAATACAAATGAACATTTTTATCCAGCTAGATATATGTGTTTTAACACACACAGGTTTAACCTTATGTAAGCCCAGACTATGAAAAAAGCAGCTGTACTGGTAATGACTGTTATGCACGCCTGGCCCGCTGGGACTTGACAGAACACTGGACCGCAGAAACCCTGTGAGTGAATAACACGGGAAATGGTCTATCAATAGGAAGAATATCAGTTATCTGCCAAAACACACAGCTTTGGGGTTGACCACACAGAGAGAGAGGAGTAGGAACACCATCAGCCTTTCTGACGAGCTGAGTGAACCTTGGACACAAAGACAGTAATAAAGATATTATGTTCTCCTGAGCAGATGTTAGGGGCCAGCTTACACCACATCTCTCGCTTTGGTTAGGTTCCAGCTCCCCAGAAGTGGAAAGTGGGCCTGGGAATATTGGTTCCATGAGACTGAGATGGACTTGGCTCCTGTGCTGGACTCCCTGTGCTCTCAAAAGCCAACGCACAGGAATGGGGCTGGCTGGTTTTGGTTGGCAGGGACCATCGCTTGCTTCAGATGCTGCAGGAGTCTGGGGAGCCTGGAGAACCCTCTGGACCAATGGGAGCTCAGCTGAGTGGCTTTGTCCTGCCCCCAGGATGGTGCGGGTGGCCCCGTGAGTTCCTCCTAACAGCCTTGTACTCCAGCACCACTGCAGTTTTCATCAGTTCCAAACACTTTATAGGCCTATGTTGTGGGACATACTGTTTCTTTTAGTCAGAATTTCTCTCTTCTTCATCTGCAAACCTCCTCCTCTTCCTTTCAAACTTACCTTTGCTGCAAGGCCTCCCCACGTCCCTCAGGCAAACCAGTCATGTCCACCCCTGCCCTAAAGCTGTCACTGTCCTAGCCCTTAAACTGTGCATGGCTCTCGCTTCCCAGATAGTGAGTGTCTCAAATATAAGGATTACATCTCTATTTTTAACTCTGTATTAATTAGCGTGCCTAGCAGATAGTAAGTATTTAATAAATGTTTTTTGAATTCCACTAGATGGAGTCCTGATATGTGGCTTGAGCATATAGAGACAAGGAAGCCAGCTGCCTGGCCTAGAAGAAGCAACTAGAACGTGTGTGTGTTAACTGCCATGCAACCAAAACGGGAACCATCCTATTTGCGTCTATAGACGCTTATGGCGTACAAAGGGTTAAGTAAGAGACTGTTAAACTGAATAGCCAAAGCGAAAGGGATTTCAGGCACCAAGGGGAGCGAGATTTTTTCTTTTTTTAAATTTTGTTTTATTGCTTAAAGTATTACAAAGAGTATTACATATGCCTCCTTTTCAAAACATACTAAATGGGTATGTTAGTTTGCTATGGCTGCTGTAACAAAGAGCTACAGACTGGGTGGCTTAAACAACAAGACATTTCTTTTCTCCTGAATCTGGAGGTGAGGAGTCTGAGAGCCAGGTGCCTCCAAGGTGGGTTTCATCGTGAGGCCTCTTCTTGTCTCCTAGGCAGCTGTCCTCACACAAGGACACTAATCATATTGAATTAGGGTCCACCCTCATGAGCTCATTTACTAGTAAATTACCTTATTTAATTGGCTCTTTAAAGAACCTATCTCCACCAGCCAAATTCTCGGGGTGAGGACTTTAGCACATGAATTTTGAAGGGATGAGATTCAGTCCATCACAGTGGGTAACTACCTTCTTGGGTAACTACCTTCTTGGGTAACTACCTTCTTGGGTAACTACCTTCTTGGCCTGAGGTTAAGGCTTGCTTTGTACATCAGTTCTGCACATTCTTTTTACCTTCCTTGAACTTGATCTTCAGATGTAAGCAATGTTGACAGAGTCCCTTTAAACTCACATGAGATGGTAATTGGAGCTGGCAAATGTGGAGCCTGGATGCTAACTCAGATCATCTTTCTCGCCCTTCTCAGTTCTACACGGGATGGGGAGACCTAGCCTGGGGACCCTTTCCGGGGGTGTCAAGGTACATGGTCCCTGGCTCTGCACACTTCAGCCTGTATTTCACAGGCTGCTTTTATAACCCAAAGGAATGTGCCATCAAAAGTCTATGCCAGCATTTGCTATCTTGGTTCTAGTCTAGTTAGCACCACCCAGCACTAAACCAGGTTAGAGCCTGTGCATGAGGCTAGAGAGGGAAAGCTGGCCGGCCAAGGTGTGTGTACCATCCTCACAAACTAGACCTGTGTGTAGCTGAAGTTACCCATCCTCAGTGCTGGCTTGAAAGCCAGGCCAGTCATAGCAACCTCTGAGTGCAGCTGTCCATTTCAACATAGATCAAAAGAAAAGCATGACACTGTTCAGATCGGACTCCTCTTGGAAAGATTAATACTGGAGTAATTTCCTGAGATAAACCTGGGTTATAGGGCTGCCCCTCAGAAATGTTCTTCTCCTTTAACATTTCTCCAGGGGAGGTCCTAGGCCCCCTAGGTTGGACTCACATGGGGTTCTTAATGAACATGTAGATTCCCATGCCTACTGAAGGCTAACTGAATCAGGATCTCTGGGTGGATCGCAGAATCTGAGTTTTAATCCTTGCCTTCATTCTTATCCAAGGAAACAGGTGCAAACATTGATTCAATAATTCTGCCTGGAAATGTAGGCGGTACACTGCCAGGTGAGTGGTTCTACCTGGACTGTGGCCTCCTGATCCACTCACCTTCCCACGGGCATGGTTCACTGTGACTCAGAGAGATGACAGAGCCACCAAGTCCAGGCACCATGGATCCAGCTGCTGATTCCCACTCCAGGGCTCTGCCCACACTCCCTTTGTTCTTTGAAGCCACAGCCTGAATCATCCCTAATTTAAAAAAAAAGTGCTTAAAAGTTTTCTAATCCTGGTATTACTCAATGTTGATGACGGTGTGGTTAGTAGAAGGGCGCTCTCACCCCCAGCTGCCGGGAGTGTAAACTGGTACTATGCTTTCCAGAGGGCATTGGGGCAATCTGTAGTGAGAAGGTATGAATTCTATCTCCAGAAATGAACCACCAGGGGAACATGAATCTGTCAAAGCTGTATTCAAAATATTTATCAGAGCCTTGTTTGTAATAAGTAATAAATAAATGTTCAACAGGACTTGTCAAATTCATAAAATTAAAATATTAGGTAGTTATTACAATTTCTGTTGTCACAACATTCCTAACAGGTGGAAAAATACATTTTATTAAGTTTGTTAAAGAGTACGATTTTAGGTGGGATTTCAATACCAGATATCAAGCTGTATTACAAAGTCACTGTTCTCAAAACTGCCTGGTACGGGCACAAGAACAGACATATAGATCAATGGAATAGAATAGAGAGCCCAGAAATCAGCCCCATCCAATACGCTCAATTAATATTTGACAAAGGAGGCAAGAACATACAATGGAGTCATGATAGTCTCTTCAATAAATGGTGTTGGGAAAATTGGACAGATACATGCAAAAAAATGAAACTAGACCACCAACTTACACCATACACAAAAATAAACTCAAAATGGATAAAGGACTTAAATATACGACGGGAAACCATACAAATACTAGAAAAATCGAAAGGCAACAAAATCTCAGACATATGCCGAAGCAATTTCTTCACCGATACAGCTCCTAGGGCATTGGAAACTAAAGAGAAAATGAACAAATGGGACTACATCAAAATAAAAAGCTTCTGCCTAGCAAAAGAAACCATAAACAAAACAACAAGAAAACCCACTGTGTGGGAAAACATATTTGCCAATCTCATATCTGATAAGGGCCTAATCTCCAAAATTTATAGGGAACTCATACAACTTAACAAAAGAAAGATAAACAATCCAATCAAAAAATGGGCAAAGGATCTAAATAGACACCTTTCAAAAGAGGACATTCAGAAAGCCAAGATACATATGAAAACATGCTCAAAGTCACTAATCATCTGAGAGATGCAAATCAAAACAACAATGAGGTACCATCTCACACCTGTCAGACTGGCTATCACAAACAAATCAACAAACGACAAGTGCTGGAGAGGATGTGGAGAAAAAGGAACACTTGTGCACTGCTGGTGGGAATGCAGACTGGTGCAGCCACTATGGAAGACAGTATGGAGTTTCCTCAAAAAACTATAAATGGAACTCCCATTTGACCCTGTGATCCCACTTCTAGGAATATATCCCAGGAAACCAGAAACACCAGTCAGAAAGGATATATGCACCCCTATGTTCATAGCAGCACAATTCACCATAGCTAAGATCTGGAAACAGCCTAAGTGCCCATCAGTAGATGAATGGATTAGAAAACTGTGGTACATCTACACGATGGAATACTATGCTGCTCTAAAAAGGAAGGAACTCTTACCATTTGCAACAGCATGGATGGAACTGGAGAACATTATGTTAAATGAAATAAGCCAGTCAATGAAGGAAAAATACCACATGATCTCACTCATTCATGGATATTAGAGACCATTATAATCTTTTGAACAATAATAGATACAGAGGCAGAGCTGCCTCGAACAGACTGTCAAACTACAGCAGGAAGGCCGGGGAGGGTGGGAGGGCAGGAAGGGGGTGGGTAAGAGATCAACCAAAGGACTTGTATGCATGCATATAAGCATAACCAATGGACATAAGACACTGGGGGGTAGGGGAGGCCAGGGGATTGTCAAGGGCGGGGGGGGGGGGGGGGAAAGGAGACATATGTAATACTTTTTGTAATACTTTAAGCAATAAAAAAAAAGAGTACGATTTTATTATATAAAATCTCTCTATATAATTCTAATCTCCCCAAACACACACACACACACACATTCCTCTGTATCTGAAGAGAAACACGCCTAATTGTTAAAAATGATTGTCTTTAGGTGAGAGGTTTCCACAGGCTGAGGAAAGAGCAAGGACCCAAATCTTTAGCAAACTCATTCATTCCCTGCCTTCCTCTCCACTCGAGCTCAAATCAGCCAGCTTGAGCAAACAGAGCCTGGATCTGGGGTGCAGGTGGAATTGGCATCCAGAAACCAAAACATTTTGGCTCTCAACCCTCAGTGTGTAAAAGGATCCCTGGGGCACTTGGTTAAAATGCAGATTCCTCGGCCCCGCTTCTAGAATGCCTATGTATGATGTGGGGTTAGTAATTGTGCTCAGATGACTTGAGGGTAGCAACTGGAGAGAGAACCCAGGGAGACCTCGGGAAGCAAAAGGCCCTGGGAAGCTGGGCTGAGGGCCACAGAAAGGGGGGTCAAATTTTAACATTGTTCCTTTCTCTTCCGTATCAACTTAGAACTACATAGAGGTTCTCAACCTGTGGGTCGCGACCCCTTTGGCGGTCGAACGACCCTTTCACAGGGGTCGCCTAAGACCATCCTGCATATCAGATATTTACATTACCATTCATAACAGTAGCAACATTACAGTTATGAAGTAGCAACAAAATAATTTTATGGTTGGGTCACAACATGAGGAACTGTATTTAAAGGGCCAGAAGGTTGAGAACCACTGAAGAACACTGGGACTATTAGAACAGTCTGGAAGCCCTTTGTAGGCTAACCTTGAGGACATAGCTATCATTTTAAACACGATTTCCAGTGGAAAATATGTTTCAAGTTAAAAACTAATTCCCATCTGAACTTTTGGAATTCAATTGGTTCCTATCCGGACTATCTGTTCTGACCACCATGCCATAAGCCTCCCGAGTAGAATTTGGAAAGCCACCCAACCCTGATGTAACTATTTAGATGCCCTTCCGTTTTTCACATTAGTTTAGCTCATTTAACAAGATAGAAAGAAAAAAGATGAACTTGTTTTTTAGGAAAAGGGATAGATATTCACTGTTAAATATAAGATTACATTCACTCTCATGCCAAAAGCTACAAGTCAAATTTGAATCTCTACTCCCCCCACTCTCCCCCCGAAAGATCTTTGGATTCTTGCCTTTTTGGAGAGGGATAGCATGAGGAACAGGAATGTAGCTTAAAAGTTCTGGTCAGCTTCTTTGGATTTAGTTTTGAATTTGGAATGGTCCTTTAACATTTTATAAATTTCAAGTTCAGTAACTCTCAGAATAAATTATTGAACAGATTTCTTTTGACAGGTATGGAGTGAAAAATAATAAAAACTGCCAGTGCTGAAAATGTGCGCAAACAAATGTGCCATCGTACATTTACACTTTGGTGATGATAAGACGTTGTTTAAAGGAAAGTTCAGACGTGATTTGGAACCAGGTTTGAAAAGTTGTCAACGGGAGGTGAGTTGGGATGGCGGTTGTTTCCACATCTGTCTTATTTGGGTACAAACAGTGGTGAGATTAAAGGGGCTCGTAGGTGCCACCCTCTCCTCACATTTGAATTTAATTGCAAAATAAATGAATATAACAGCCAAAGCTAAAGTCCCCAGGGGCTGAGCTTAGATGGTCACCATTTGGGCTACCAAGGACTGAGGGTGCTCAGACTAGATTAGTGCTGTTTCAAACTTTAACAACCAAACCCTTGTTAAAAACCTGCAGAGCTCTTTGGCTGAAGCAGAAGCAGGGAACTGGTGCCTATGTGTCTGGTCCCTCCGGCCCCCGAAGACCCGATTAGACATTTGTATCAGTTAGGATTCTTCGGTTCCCACCCACAGAATCTGACATGGGCCAGTTTTCAGAATCGCTGGGAAAGCTGAAGACCTCAACTTCAGACAGGACCGGAACCAGGGGAGCTCCTGGGTTCTGAGTGGCAAGAATGATGTGCTATCCCTTCAGGGATTGTCACGGGAACCAGACTGCGTTCCTTAGTTCTGATTGCCTTGCTCAGGCCACATGCCCGTTCCTTGAACTAGGGGGTAGGAACATTGACTGACCCTCTGGTGGGGGAGCGTGGGCAGCAGGAGAAGGGGGAGTCGATGGTAGGAAACTCACACATGTGTCCACTGCAGTCCTTCCAGGTCCCCTCCAGCCCCCTGATTCTGTGACTACTGTTCCATTATTAGAGGATTCCCACTTGCAACAGCAAACAAAATGGCCCCAGAGAGCCACAGGCTCTCTTCTACACTGGAGTTTCAATCTCAAAGATTAGCAGCATCAACATAAAAGAAAAGAAAGTTAAAAAATCAGATAATAATGGCAGTGTCTTTTGCAATTTCTTTTTCTTTCTTCCTTTTTTCAAATCCTCACCCAAGGATATTTTTCCATTGATATTTTAGAGAGAGTTGAAGAGAGAGGGAAGGACAGAGAGAAACATCGATGTGAGAGAAACACATCAATTTGTTGCCTCTGCATGCACCCCAACCAGGGCCCGGGCCGGGGAGGAGCCTGCAACGGAGGAATGTGCCCTTGGCCGTAAGCGAACCTGGGACCCTTCAGCCCACAGGCCGACACTCTATCCATTGAGCCAATCTGGCTAGGGCTGCAATTTCTTTTTTAATTAAATATTTGTTAAGGGCTCACACTCTTTCGTCAGGTTCTGGTTGAATTTTGTGTGACCTTCAGTAAATTTTTTAATTTTCCTGAGCCTCAGTTTCCTCATCTGTAAAATATGAGTCGCCGAAACCGGTTTGGCTCAGTGGATAGAGCGTCGGCCTGCGGACTGAAAGGTCCCAGGTTCGATTCTGGTCAAGGGCATGTACCTGGGTTGCGGGCACATCCCCAGGAGGAGATATGCAGGAGGCGGCTGATCGATGTTACTCTCTCATCGATGTTTCTAACTCTCTATCTCTCTCCCTTCCTCTCTGTAAAAAATCAATAAAATATATAAAAAAATAAAAATAAATAAAATATGAGTCATTGGACCTTTACTGGGTTGTTTTATGGGAATTGCTTATTACAGTGTCTGGCCTTAATAATGGCAGTTATTATTCTAAAAGGAAATTTCCTCTCAAATGTTAACACTGGAAACTTATACAATCCTATTTTAATGAGGTCATTTTCATAAATTCATGAAAGCTTGGAGACATGGTGAACAGCTAGATATTCTTCTCAACTACCAAGCCCAGGGGACGGACAGGCTGAATGGTGGCAATTCACCCAAACTGCAGATTTGTGTTCCATGAACACCAAGACACCCGGAGGGACTGTGTCCGGGTACACAGCCTGTGTTTATGCTTGACAGCAACTGGGGCAACACTGTAGGGAGAACATTACAAATGCTCCCCACGAAGGTTTGCCCTGGCTTTTCCTGAAAAGCGTTCTTCCGTACCGACTTCCACATAATGGCAGGGATAACATAGTTCTGCAGAATTTTGATACATGATCCAAATCTGTACATCCTCTGTCCTTTGGCAAACTGGAGCAGTCGCTATGACTCTTGGGTATATCATCGTGTTGACTAAACTACAAATGAGTTTCAGGCCAACAGTGTGTCCTGGGAATTATGCAACCACATGCTTCTGGAAGAAACTCACTCACATAAGATTTTAAAACAAAGAGAGACTGGAGTCTGGGGAGAGAGTTTCCATCACTTAGTTCATCACAAGCACCTTATTAGGAATGGGAAATGGGGAGAGGAACTGTTTCTAGTGCCGATTTACAAATTATCCTGGTGTGACCAGAATTATGTCTGAGAGGAAGGGAGTCCTGTCCCTTTGCTAAACACACTTCCTTCCTCTGGAGACTGTGAATGGAAAGTTGAGCCTTTCCTCCCAGAAACAAATGCCAGCGCTTGAAAACTCAGCGTCCATCTGCCAGAATCCCCCAGCTTATTATTTCTAAAATAAATGACCCAGAAGCCTTTGTTGACCACCTACCTACCTACCTCTTTAACAGTCACCAGGCTGCCCCCTTGAGCTCTCAGAAGAAAAGGGTGATTCATACTTCCAGACTCTGCTTGGGGGGGACATGGAAATACATGATATACTAAGACCAGGTGGAAATCAGTGTGACATGCAAATTCATTTCTGTGGCCCCCAGGCTGGGCGGGGAGGGGCAGCATTGCAAACTTGGCTACACATGCGGCAAAACCCCTTGCTCAGCTGGAGGAGGTTTCAATCAGCAAGCTTATCTGGCCTGACGGAACAGTGTCACTACGCCGTGTTGGAAGGCATTTGTTGAAATCATTCGCATGCAGGAAATCCTGTGTTTACTAACTGGGAAACACTACATACAGATTTGGATTGGCTTCCCCTTGTAATGCTCTTCCAAGATGAAATTTGGCAACAGAGCCTGCAGATAAGAAGAAGGTTGCTCAGGAAATGACAACACAATGACAGCTCATTGTACAAAATAGGCCTTATTTCTTTGTTCCCATCCCAGTTCTCAAAGTTAGTTGATAGAATCACGTCCTTCGGGGAGTCCAGTCACTCACTGGTTCGCGTCTCAAGTGCTGATGCCTTCAAGGAGCCATTGCCATCTCCCTGACAATGTCGGAGAGATACCTTGAAAACACTGGACTCATCGGTAAAAGTACTGGAGGATAATGCGTGAGAGAAACAGTGAGATTCTCCAGGTTTCAGCTAATCTAACTGAATCAACTAAGTCAGTGGTTCTCAACCTTCCTAATGCTGCAACCTTTTAATACAGTTCCTCATGTTGTGGTGACACCCAATTTCATTGTTACAAATTGAACATAATTAAAGCATAGTGATTCATCACAAAACAATATGTAATTATATATGTGTTTTCTGATGGTCTTAGGCGACCCCTGTGAAAGGGTCGTTCGAACCCCAAAGGGGTCACGACCCACAGGTTGAGAACCACTGATAAGTGAACATAAAGTAGGCCCTTTCTGAAGTCATCAGCTTAAACAATAATGTCTATACTTGTAACTCAGGAGTTTCCTTTTGTCAAAAGATCAGTAGCTATAGACAAGACCTGACAGACATTACATAGCATGAAAAAGATGTGTGGTAATATATTTATTTTTATTTTATTTATTTTATTTTATTTTATTATTTTATTTTATTTTAAATAATGTCTCAATAAAAACACCAGGTTTAACATGCACAAAGCCAAGAAAACCAATGATGCCAGATACTAAATTTATATTGCCCTGTCCTTTGAACACCCAGCAAGAATAAACTACTGAATACAGATACCATGCAGTGCATGTGTGATAATATATTTAAGTGGAAAATACATCAATAGAAATGTTGATGAGCACTTAGAAGAGCAAACAGAGAAAAAACCAAGATGGCGGCATAGGTAAACACTGGAGTTAGCTGCCTCGAACAACCACTTCAAAATACAACTAAAAGACGGAAAGGACATTGCCCAGAACCACAGGAAGACTGGCTGAGGGGAAATTCTTCAACTAGAAGGAAAGAGAACAGCATACGAGACTCAGAGGAGGCGCAGTGCGGAAAATACAAAGGTGCGGAGGTGCGCGAGGAGCCGGCTGGTAGCTGAGGGCGCGGTTGTCGTTTTCAATCGGGAGGGAGGCTCAGATTCTGAGCTCCAGTTCTGGGTGAGTCTCTAGGGACCCAGACTCAAACGGGAGAAGCGGGACTGTCTGGCATCGGTCGGAACACGAGGGCAGCTTTCTCTCCGAGGTTTGCAGCGGTTGCTGGGACTCTGAGAGGCAGAGCCTCTGGGGACGGGACTGAGAGCAGCCATAACTGCTCCCTCCACCCGCTCTGTTGATCCTGTGCGACCTGCCCCGCCCAAGCCCTGCGCAGAGCCATTTGCCAGATAGCCTCAGGCAAAAGCTAGATTAACACCTCCCTAGAGGACAGAAGTTTTCCCACTGCAGACACAGCTGATTCTCACAGCCAGTTGGCCTGGAGGTCAAATCCCCCTAGTATTAACTACAACAATCAAGGCTTAACTACAACAAGACTGCGCACAAAGACCACTAGGGGGTGCACCAAGAAAGCATAAAAAATGCGGAGACAAGGAAACAGGACAAAACTATCAATGGAGGATATTGAGTTCAGAACCACACTTTTAAGGTCTCTCAAGAACTGTCTAGAAGCCGCCGATAAAGTTATTGAGATCCTCAAGAAATCTAATGAGACCCTCGATGTTGTGATAAAGAACCCACTAGAAATTAAGCATACACGGACCGAAATAACAAATATTATACACACCCCCAACAGCAGACCAGAGGAGTGCAAGAATCAAGGCAAAGATTTGAAATGCGAAGAAGCAAAAAATACCCAACCAGAAAAGCAAAATGAAAAAAGAATCTGAAAATACGAAGATAGTGTAAGGAGCCTCTGGGACAGCTTCAAGCGTACCAACATCAGAATTATAGGGGTGCCAGAAGATGAGAGAGAGCAAGGTATTGAAAACCTATTTGAAGAAATAATGACAGAAAACTTCCCCTACCTGGTGAAAGAAATAGACTTACAAGTCCAGGAAGCGTAGAGAACCCCAAACAAAAGGAATCCAAAGAGGACCACACCAAGACACATCATAATTAAAGTGCCAAGAGCAAAAGACAAAGAGAGAATCTTAAAAGCAGCAAGAGAAAGAAACTCAGTTACCTACAAGGGAATACCCATACTACTGTCAGCTGATTTCTCAACAGAAACTTTGCAGGCCAGAAGGGAGTGGCAAGAAATATTCAAAGTGATGAATGCCAAGAACCTACAACCAAGATTACTTTACCCAGCAAAGCTATCATTCAGAATTGAAGGTCAGATAAAGAGCTTCACAGATAAGGAAAAGCTAAAGGAGTTCATCACCACCAAACCAGTATTATATGAAATGCTGAAAGGTATCCTTTAAGAAGAGGAAGAAGAAGAAAAAGGTAAAGATACTAATTATGAACAACAAATATGCATCTATCAACAAGTGAACCTAAGAATCAAGTGAATAAATAATCTGATGAACAGAAAAAAAAAGAAAAAAGAAAGAAAAGAAGAGCAAACAGGTGTAGAGCATTATTAGAATGTGTCTAGCATGGTCTCAGAACCAAAGGCCCTGGAGCAGTATAATCCCATTGGCAAGGCTGTAACTAGGGTGGGAAAGGGTACTTCCTTTAAATTAACTTAGCTGTGAGGCATCCCATTAGATTACTTATTTTGGTTTTTCTTTGGTATTTTTGGTGGTTTTTTCATTTTTAAGTTAAACATTTATTTTTTTAATTTTTATTATTTTCAAAAATATTTTTATTGATTTCAGAGAGAAAGGGAGAGGGAGAGAGAGAGATAGAAACATCAATGATGAGAGAGAATCATTGATTGGCTATTTCCTGCATACTCCACACTGGGGATCAAGTCTGCAACCCAAGCAGGTGCTCAGACTGGGAATCGAACAAGACCTACTGGTTCATAGGTTGATGCTCAACCACTGAGCCACGCCGGCCTGGCTAAGTTAAACATTTAGTTCATTTTTAATCATATCTCTGCTTAAGAAATAAAGGAGTCAACAAATATATCTTTACCTTTGAGTACAGTTCAGGATGTATTCTGTGTATAGTGGCTGTATTTTTATATGAAATTGTGTTATATTCATTATTATATGAATAACAATAATGAGTTAACCATTAATAATAATTAATGAATAATGAGTTGCCAGATTTAGCAAATAAAAATATAAGATTCCCCAGTTAAATTTAAATTTCAGATAAACAAGAAATACATTTTTAGTGTATGCCCTAAATATTAGTTATACTAAGAAATGATTTATTATCTGAAATTATAATTTAACTGGGTATCCTATATTTTATCTTGCAACCCTATTAATTTTGGTTAACTTTTGACCCAATATTTCTTGGAACACTTTGCTCCAAATGGTTGTGACATTTTTTTGTTTAAACTTTTATTGTTACATTTTGTTCTTTTTATGTATATACTAGAGGCCCGGTGCATGAAATTCGTGCACTGGAGGAGGTTTGTCCCTCAGGCCAGCCTGCGCCTCTCGCAATCCGAGACCTTTCAGGGATGTCCAACTACCGGTTTAGGCCTGATCCCTGGTTCCTAACTGCTTGCCTACCTGCCTGCCTGATCACCCCTAACCACCTCTGTCTGCCTGCCTGATCACCCCTAACCACTCCTTTTGGGGGGGGGGGGCGTGCAGAGCCAGCTGGGGCGAGGGGCTGTGGTGTTCTGGTCTCTGGTCGTTCCACCATTTCGGTCGCTGGGCTTTTATTATATAGGATGGCTCAATTTTAGGAGTGTAACCATAGGTGAGTGGGCCTCAACTGGGGGCAGTTTTACTCCCCAGGGGACATTGGCAATGTCTGGAGATAATTTTGGTTGTTACAACTTGGGGAGGTATGTCAATGGGTGGAGATCAGAAATGCTGCTCAACATCAATGACCACAACAGCTCCCACAACAAAGAGCTATTGGGCACAAAATGTAATAGTTGCTGTTGAGAAACACTATCACAAACATTTAAAAGGAGAGATTTTCTTTTCAAATATATCCTTGTTTAAAAATATCTATTAAATAAACCTCATCAATTGCATTATTCATGTCTCTACTTTTTACATATTTGATCTATCAGAGAAGAGAGTGATATATTGAAGTTGCTCATTTAAGTTAACAAACATTTATTGAGAACCTCCAGTATGTGAGACTTTGTTCCAGATGCTGGAATACTCAGTGAACAAAACAAACATCTCTAACATCATGGAGCTTTTATTCTAATGGGGGGGGGGTGGATCAAGAGACATAATAAACAAATGGTATGCAAAATATATGATGACAACTGTTATGAAGAAAATAGAGCCGAGACTAGGGATGGATGCTGGGATGGGCAAGGTTTGTAATTATAAACCTGGTGGCAAGAAAGTCTTTACTGAGAAGGTTACATTAGAAGAAAGATCTGGAGGAGATGACAGAAGGCGAAGAAAGGGAAGAGTGTTTTAAGCAAAGGACACAGACGTGCAAAGACTCTGATGTAGGTCGGTGTTTGGTATCAAGGAGGAGGAGGAGCAAAGGGAGGAAGAAGGAGAGTCGTGAGGACAAGGTCAGAAGGATGGTGGTGCTGGGCTGGTATGCAGATCATTTAGGGTCTAGAGGACACTGTGAGAACTGTCACTTTACTTCTTCTGGAGAGTTTAAGCGAGTGATATTTGAAAGCATCACCTCAGCTGTGGCGATGAGACTAGAATCAGGGGTGGGCAAACTTTTTGACTCGAGGGCCACAATGGGTTCTTAAACTGGACCGGAGGGCCGGAACAAAAGCATGGATGGAGTGTTTGTGTGAACTAATATAAATTCAAAGTAAACATCATTACATAAAAGGGTACGGTCTTTTTTTTCAATAGTTTTATTCATTTCAAACGGGCTGGATCCGGCCCGCGGGCCGTAGTTTGCCCACGGCTGGACTAGATAATGGCAGAAAAGACTGAAGCAAAGAGACCAGTTAGGAGGCCATGGCCTTAATCCAGAAAAGAGATGCTCAGTCCAGGATAATAACAGTGGAGATAGTGAGAATTGATTGAACTCATTAGACACACTTATATATTGCTGGTGGGAATGCAAAATGGTACAACCCCTAACAGGGTTGTTTAGCAACCTTTAACAATAACCTAGGAGTTTACTCTTCGACTCAACAATCCCAATGCTAGAAATTTATATTGAAAATATAACAATAATACATACAGAGGCACAAGGCTATTTGTTGCAATGTTATATGTAATTGGAAAATGTTGGAGATTGGCTAAATAAACTGTTACTGACACATAATTGAGTACTATGCAGCTATAAAAAGAATGATCTGAATGAATTGACATGGGGTGTTTTCCAGCAGATATTAAGTGGAAAAGGTTGACTGCAAAAGAGCATATGTAGTACGTTACCTTTTGTGCAAAAAAGAAGGAAAACAAGTAAACATACACATATCATTACAAAAGAAATAAAGGGAAGATAAAGAAGAAAACAAATTTGAATACCGCAAGATTGGGTGGGGTGACAGGGATATAGAAAAGAGGGACCCCTCTCTGGGTACCCTTTCAAATAGTTTTGACTTTGAAAGTATGTTAGTAGTCTACGTAGTCAAAAACTAAAATCAAATCAATAAGAATGAGGAGACAAAATCTAACTAAAAGTGAAAGAAAATGCAAACAAATGGATCTAAGTGTATTTCAAATGATTCTTATAACTGTACTGAGGGAGGAGGAAAAAAGAAGAAAGGGCCAACCCAAGTAATTTATGAACAGTTTTTGATTATGTACCAGCATCTGGAACACAGTGGGATGTGGCAGGGGAGAGGCATAAATTCTGGACTCTCCATTAGGGTAGTTTCTTTGTAGTGTTACGTAAGAAGCAATTTTGAAACTCTCTTAGATTCAACATAGGATTGCATAAATGTGTTATATGGATGTACCAGTCTGCAGTGGGATGCAGACTGGTACATCCACTGTGGAAGAAGGATATACTAGTACAAATATGGAACAGGGGAAATGAGGGAGGACCAGTGGGGATGGATTAGAATTTGAGACATTGGCATGAAGTCATGATTCCTAAAATATGTGCATGTATAGAAGCATGTCTATGTGCACATGCATATTTGTGTGTATGTATGTTATATGGATAAGCACATGTATACATTTCCTCACTGTCTGTGAAATAGGTCAAGAGGCAAAGTTAATCTTGGTCTCTAATGACATTTCCCACTAAAAGCATCAGAGTTCCTGGGAGAAATGGCTCACTCCAAGGCTGGGGCAGGGTAGGTACAAGATAAACCTGGAACCTTTTGTTATGCCAGAATTTAGGAAATTAGTTTTTTAAATGGGACATATTACAAGGACACAGGTACAAGCTTGAGGGGGCATTCTCAGGTCAGATCTGGAATAATTTGAGTATAAACATAATTAAGTCCAGTAATGAATTATAAACCACTGGAAAAAATAGGAATTCACAAGCCTATACTGATCAGAGATAAATGAATGATGGAGGAGTTGGGAGGGCTCTTGCTTAGAGTAGAAAGGTGAGGTCGACTGATAAATGTAGAGAAATTGTTGGAGCCGAGCTATATCATCATTTCCCAACCATTATAGTAAAGATTTTTTCAGCCAAGGATCATTGATAGCTGCTAACTCTAGGGGAGGTATTTTGATGAGGAACAGGCAGCTTATTAATTGCAAGCGAGAATAAAACCCTATAGTTATACAGAGAAGAAATTGGGTCACACCTTGACTGGGTGATGAAACTTATGTTACCTATGAGGGAGAGATAAACATTGTGTGATTCCCTGATATCACCTACGCTGTCTTCCAGCCCAGAATGCATAACCTCAATCTAACAAAAAGAAACATCAGACAAATACGATACAAGGAAAATTATAGTTAAATAAACAAATGGAACTACATCAAACTAAAAAGCTTTTGCACAGCAAAAGAAACCATCAACAACCCACTGAATGGGAGAATATATTTGCCAATGATACATCTGAAAAGGGGTTAATTTCCAAAATATATAAAGAATTTATATAACTTAAAAAAAGGAAGACAATCCAATTAAAAAATGGGCAAATGACTTGAAGACACGTCTCCAAAGAGGGCATACAGAAGGCCAACAGACATGTGAAAAAATGCTCAATGCCTCTAATCATCAGAGAGATGCAAATTAAAACCACAATGAGATAACACCTCACACCTGTCAGAGTGGCTATCATCAATAAATCAACAAACAAGTGTTGGAGAGGGCGTGTCATGCACCGCTGGGAATGCAGACTGGTACATCCACTGTGGAAAACAGTATGGTGTTTCCTCAAAAAATTGAAAGTGGAATTGTCTTTTGAGCCAGTGATCCCACTTCTGGGAATTTATTCTAAGAATTCCAAAATACCAATTTGAAAGAATACATGCACCCCTATGTCCATAGAGGTGTAATTTACAATAGCCACGATCTGGAAACAGCCCAAATGCCCAACAGTAGATGAGTGGATAAAAAAGCAATGATATACTTACACAATGGAATACTACTTGACTGTAAATAAATAAGGAAATCTTACCTTTTGTGATAGAACGGATAGACCTGGAGATTATTATGCTGAGTAAAATAAGCCAGTCGGAGAAAGAAAAATACCCTACGATCTCACTTAGATGTGGAATCTAATGAACAAAATAAACCACTGAACAAAATAGTAACAGAGGCATGGACATATGGAACAGACTGACGGCTGTCAGAGGGGAGGGGAGAAGCGGGTCTGGATGAAAGAAGGTGAAAGGATTAGCCAAGAAACATCCTCCTATATAATAAAAGCCTAATATGCTAAGTGTCTGGTCATCTGTTCAACCAATCAAAGCGTAATATGCTAGTGATATGCTAAGGCCACTCAACCCCTCGCTATGATGTGCACTGACCACCAGGGGGCAGACAGTTGACCAGTCCACCAGACGCTATGACGTGCTCTTACCAACAGGAGGCAGATACTCCCACTGGTAGTTTAGCTTGCTGCTGGGGTCTGGCCGATCAGGACTGAGCGAGATGGCTGGGACATGCCCTGGAGCCCTCTCAAGGTTCCTCCCCAGCTGGCCAACCTCTTGCGTCCCTCCCGGCCCAGATCATGCACGGGTGGGGGAGGTCCCCTTGGCCTGGCCTGTGCCCTCTCGCAATCCAGGATCCCTTGCAGTGGTTCTCAACCTTTGGCCCTTTAAATACAGTTCCTCATGTTGTGACCCAACCATAAAATTATTTCTGTTGCTACTTCATAACTGTAATGTTGCTACTGTTATGAATCGTAATGTAAATATCTGATATGCAGGATGGTCTTAGGCGACCCTGTGAAAGGGACTTTCGACTGCCAAAGGGGTCGCAACCCACAGGTTGAGAACCGCTGCATTAGGGGATGTTGGAGAGCCAGTGGCGATAGCCAGAGGGAAAGGGGGTGGGGGTAGGTGGAGATGCGCACAGAGGGAGAAAATGGGGATGAAAGAGACTTTGCTTGGGGCAATGGGTGCACAGTGCAGTGTGCAGGTTATGTCTTATTGTCTTGTACACTTAAAACCTGTAAGGTTATGTGAACCAATGTCACCCCAATAAATTTTACAAAAGGTGGGTGGGGAGACTTGTGTTTCTTGGTTTGTGGCCCCCTTCTGTCAAGGCCAGCAATCTCATTTCTCCAACCTGAGCTTCCTTTCTCACAGCTCCTCTGACTGAGACCCTCCTGCCTCCCTCTGATAAGGACCCTGTGATAACACTGGGCCCATGTGGACGATCCAAGTTAGTCTTCCTGGGTCAAGATCCTTCACTTAATCAAAGTCGTTTTTTGTCATGTGGAATGTAATGAACATACTAAACTGATGAACAAAATAGAAACAGAGGCAAAATAGAAACAGTTACAAGTTTTGGGGGATTAGGATATGCACATGTTGGGGAGCCATTATTCTGCCTACCACAGGACGATTCAAAAACGTCAATGTCATAAGAGACAAAGAAAGGCTCAAGAGTGTAAGAGGTTAAAGAGATATGACAATAAGTACAATATCTGATCTTGGACTAGTCCCTTTTCTGGAGGGGGAAATGCTATAAAGGACATTCATTATTGGACAAAATTGGAACATGAATGGTTGATTAGATACTGGTAGAGGTATAAATTTATGAAGTTGATAAATGTACTTAAGTTATACAACAGTATATTCTTAGTCTTAGGACATGCACACTGGAGTATGTAGGGATTAGGGCCATGATGCAAACTTTTTAATGGTTCAGAGAAAAGGATTATGTGGACCCATACACACAGACAGAAAGAGAGCAAGAGAACAAATGACAAAATAGGGCAAAATGTTAGCAATAAGGGAATTGGGGAAGGGGCACATAAGGTGATCCTTATGCGATTTTAATTTTTGTACTTTTTTGTAAGTTTGAAATTATTTCCAAATGAAAAGTTTTAAAAAGTCACCTATTCAACCTGCCACTTAATCCCAAACTTCTGACAACCGCCCTGATGTGATGAATAGTGTGGAGGTTTGAATGCCTCTAAGGACGAGGTACTCAGTGTCCCCCGTGGCACCTGTTCACCTGCTGGTTATCAAAGGAGTTTGAAAGTTCACTGCGGGTTAAGAAAATCAAATGCATTTTGTGGGGGGTGACTTTTACCTGTTGGTTGCAGTCCTGTGTTCTGGTGAAATACAGAGTAAGTCTTCTCCCTCTTCAAGTATTAGAGGCCGCTGTCATTATGAAACCAAAATGTGAGGTGTTCGAGTCCGAGTTCGTTGCCTCACAAAAAGGAAGACGGAAGACAAGACAGGAGTGGTTAGTGAAACCGAAGTTCATTGAGAGAAGCCAGTCCTGGAAAAGGTGCAGCTGGCGTCCCAGGAGCAGGCCTGGGCCGGGAGCTTCCTTTCCATGCTACAGTGGGGAGTAGGTTAGTGTCCAAGCTAATTAAAGTCTAATGGTCCACGTGTGGAGGTCCACAGGGCCATACGCCACGTGGGCACAGGGATGTGCTGCCCTGCCGCGGGAATGAACCTCAGGAACCCATTGCGCGCACAGGGGAAAGGAGGAGCGCACGCCCCTTTTCATTTAGGGGGTGGAGACAGCGTTGCTCGCTTCTGATTGGTCTTATCAAAGAATTTTGCCTTAGCAACGTCCTTGGGATTGGTTTATATGTCTTACTGCCTTGTGATTGGTTACCTGCACCCGCTTGTCTTAGTATTTTTAAAGTCATGCCTCTCCTGTGTGTCCTTCCTTCTCCCCTCCAAGTTGGGGTGCCTTAGTAACTCCACCTCTCTGGGTTCCCCGCTTTTACTCCTCCCACCCAAATGGTTCCTATTCCTGACTACCCAGCTTCCCTCTGTCTCCCCACATCTCCTTTATAATTTGTCTTGCAGGCTGAGTTTCTTGTGGGTGGATGCTGCTTAGTCAGTTTTTAAACCTGTTTACCAGGATGCATTTTGGTTTGTCAGTGCTGCTCTTCAAATGCATTGTCCCTGCCCTAACCGGTTTGGCTCAGTGGATAGAGCGTCAGCCTGCCGACTCAAGGGTCCCAGGTTCAATTCTTGTCAAGGGCATGTACCTTGGTACCTTGGTTTTGGGCACATCCCCAGTAGGGAGTGTGCAGGAGGCAGCTGATAGTGTTCCTAACTCTCTATCCCTCTCCCTTCCGCTCTGTAAAAAATCAATAAAATATATTAAAATAACAATAATAATAATAGTAATGCATTGTCCCTGAGAACACAGCACTCCAGCTGTGGCCACTCCAGTGAAGAGCGCAGTGGGCCCATCCATTTAGTTGCATTTGTTCCTGCCTTCACTCCCAGCCACACTCTTCCTAAGTTGCCACAACCTCTACAGGGCAAAGCCATTTGATGACAGACATTGCTAAATCAAAGGAGGCGGGTTGGATACTCTGAGGATCCACGTTACCACAGTTACCTGGTAAAACAAAAGGAAACCCCGGCATGAGTCTGGCTACTGCTGAGATGGAAGCTGCTCTCAGGGCAGAGGCGGGTGTCTAGTCTGTGGGTGATAAGCAGAGTGATCCCGAGAGTTTAATGTTAGTAATCGGCTGCAGGAGCCTCAGGGGCAGGACTGAGCGGCCCTGCAATGGGAGGTTTTACAGCTGCTCTCCCAGCTCCCAAAAGGGAAGTGAAGGCATTTAGGAGACTCGCCTAAGGTCACAGCTCATGTCCAAGGCAATCCACAGCTCTGCAACTCAGAGTTCTGGGTTCTACAGTGTTGCTTAGAAATCGGCACAAGGAAGCCTGGAAGCGTCTTCTGTGGCGAGTACCTCAATGACTAGTTGGATTGAGGCTTCATCGGGGCCCCTTTGCCACATTCTGACCAGGGAGTCAATGCCAACTGACCTGGAAGCATGTTTCTCTGAGCTTGTGGAGAGGCTCCTCTGCCATTGCCTTCACCCTTCAGCAGCGAGCAGGGCTGCGTGGCCCGCCTAGCAGTGCTCCTGCAGACACGGAAAGGCCACGCTTTCAGTGGGAACTCACCCGCCATAAAAACGTCAGGTCACTAAACAGCTGCTGCATATCAGGGTCAAACAGCTCACGTCAGAGGCAGTAGGAGAGGACTGTTTTCCTCAAAAGTCTTAAGAGAATTCCTAATGAAGCCTTTCGATGGTGGGATGATGGTGTGAGGGAAAACAGGGAGGGAAGGACAGGCTCCTCTGGGGAGCCCGCTGATGCAGTCAACTGGCAGACACTGTCTTAAACAGGAAGTCCTAATGATCTATAATCTGAACTGCCTGAGCATGCTTAGCTCACTAGTGACAATCCATCCTTTTACTTCTGCCCCCACCTCTAAAGTAGAGCTAAGGCAGCGGTTCTCAACCTCGGGGGCACATTAGAATCACCTGGGAATCTTTTTAAAATCCTGATTTCTGGGCCTCATCCTCCGGAAATTCTGTTTCTTTGTGATGGGGTGGGGCCACAACATTAGTAACAAAGAAACAGAATGTCCAGAGGATGAGGCCCAGAAATCAGGATTTTAAAAAGATTCCCAGGTGATTCTAATGTGCAGCCAAGGTTAAGAACTGAGTTAAGGAATAGACAGCGTGGTCCTACTGGCCTAGGAGTTAATCAGGAGGTTTTAGAGACGCGGCTGGTCTCAAAGGATGGTGGTCAGAAATGGAAGTTCAAGGAACTGTGAGAAGCTACCCTGTTCCTTGGAGATATTCCCAGATGTGGATAAACTGGGGAAGTCAAGGGGTGCGATAAGTTATCAAAGGGAGTTTAGCTGAGGGAGAGCACGTGCAAGGGAATAGGGCAACTTAACCGGATTCAGTAGGGCAGTGTCCTGGCCATGCACTCATGGGCTTTCTCTTTTTAAGCAGCTGGTAGAGGCACCTCCTTCTTTCTCTTTCCTGTGCCTCTTCAACTGGGTCATTGCTCAGCATCACAATCACCTCCTCTAAGCACAATCACCTGTCTCAAGAGTCAGGTGGACCTCAAATCTCAGACATAGGAAAGTTTCTCTACCCCGGAGGCCGGAGTAGGGGGAGCGGGAGGCCACTAACAGGAAACGTTCATCACCCCGCAGGGGGCCGCAGATTCCTTTGCCACAGAAATGTCCCCATAGACCATAATGGGTGTAAATGAAAAAGGAAATGGTACCAAAGACCAGTATTGAACTGTCTCTTCTCTTCCTCCTCTCGGTGAAAGAAACCACAGGCAGAGAAGCAGAGAACAAATACTTTATTGGAATGACATGGCAACTTCATACCTCAAAACCCCTCTCCCATGAGAAATAAAAACATATCAAGGTTTGATAAAAAATAAGGATCTCCTTTGTCAAAAACCTCTAGCGTGCAATCCTGTGTTCATGTTGTTTGTTTGATACCATGGAAACACACAGTTGTTTGCAGTAGACAAAAGTGTGTCAGGGAAGAGACCAAAGGTTAGTTTCGATGTTTTCCCCATAAGACTGAAGAAAAATAATTTTGATTGGTCTTTGCTATGGAAAAATCCTTCTAAAAAAGAAACTCTTTCCTCTAGAATTCCAAATTTTCGCTAAGATAAGACTTTACAGACTTTAAGCCACCTCTTAATTATGAACTCAACAGGCTTTTAGACATCAGTAGCGTTCATATTAATGGGGAAAACAGGCATAAAGAGTCTCAGAAAATGGGCACCTAACTCAACATAATGATGGCCCCGATGCATGAAGCCCAGAACTTTGCATCGGGGTCCTTGTCCCATGGATAGAAGGCTCTCTTCCATCTGAATGAGAACGAAGTGACAGAGAACAAAGTTCTCTACACACAGTCCAGTGGTTCTCAAAGCTAGTGTTTATGGAACTGAATGGTATCAAGTGATTGTTAAGCCTTTGGGTTCTTAATTTAGGCTTTCCACCTGGAAACAAAATCTCACCGAACAACTCTCTTTCAGAACAGTCTTTTGAATAATTGTCTAAACTAGTTTAATAAAGATTATCCTTTTGACTCACATAAACCCATGTTTGGTTAGAAAAGGGGCAGAGTTCTGGAGGGATCAGATAGCTTCACCTCCTGACAGAAGCACATTTTCCCCAGTGATGATTTTTGTGTGTGTGTGTGTGGGGGGGGGGGGGGGGTGAGGAGGGAGGAACCAAAGACATAAAAGTAAATGTAATGATCTGAAAGTTTCATGTTTTCCCCTACTTCTATTAACACACCAAGGGCAACTGAAGGTTTAGGTGGTTCTGTATGTAGCTTCATGCTCAAACATACAAATAGGCAATGGTAGGTACATTCAGTACATTTGTGGAATGGAATATACCTATGAGTAGAAGGCTCTCTTCCATCTGAATAAGAACAAAGCGTCAGAGAACAAAGTAGCCTTTTTTTAAAAAAATAAAATAAAATATATATTTGCGGGTTTTTGTGTTTTTTTTTTTACTTTTTCTTTATTGATTAAGGTATTACTGACTGGATGAAAAACAAGATGGGTTACAAGGACATCATCAATCCATTCTGAAGATGGAAAGTGCCTGGGTCCTCCATCAACCACTGGGAGAGTCTGTTTTCAGCCTGACTTCACAATGGATTGAGGACAGCCAAGCAGCCAAAGTGATGTGGGGCCAAGAGGAAGGCCCAGTTTTCAGAGGATAAAATACACCTTCCTTGTTTGGAACAGGCAACACTTCCCATATTAACCTGTATCATAAATTAACTTTTATTTTTATTTTTTTTTAAGTTTTTTTAAAAATATATTTTATTGGTTTTTTACAGAGAGGAAGGGAGAGAGATAAAGAGTCAGAAACATCGATGAGAGAGAAACATCAATCAGCTGCCTCCTGCACATCCCCCACCGAGGATGTGCCCGCAACCCAGGTACATGCCCTTGACCGGAATCGAACCTGGGACCTTCTAGTCCACAGGCCGATGCTCTATCCACTGAGCCAAACCTCAGGTTTCGGCTATCATAAATTAACTTTTAAAGAGGAAATGCTTCAACATGAAATAGATTTTGATTCTAGAGACTACAGTTTTTTCAATACCCCCAGGTGAATAATTTTATCAGTAGCCCCACCATGAAACTGTGTAACTCACAGAGTTACCCAAAGAGGTTATAGAAAGAGGTAGCATATTGTAGGCTGTGGACATGCTGAATGCTACCATAGCAGAAAACTATACTCTTCTAGGACTAGTATGTACAAGTTAAAAAATATGTATTTATTTCTGATCTAGTAAATAACTTGCAATACTTAAATTTAATGGTGGAACGTGCAAAAAATTAATAATGCTGTCTTAATAACGCATAGAAAGCAAATACATACACTCAATGAATTCATCTCTTTATTGCATATTGCTATTTAAAAAATGTACAATTTCATAACACATACAACATATTCTTCTTGGTACTATGGCAACAGTTTTGCACCTAAAGACTAAGTGGGTCCAACTACTAAGCTAATAAGATACAAGACATACAATTAAGTTTACAAATTATAATGCTTTTTCTTTTTGGCATTAATTTAAAAAAACACAAACTTTAAAATACACATCCAAGAGAGAAAAGTGGCTACTTACACCAGCACCAATCTAAAAAAGTAGATTTTTTTTTTTTCCCAACAATGGCACATGGAATTACCTGCACACAGCTTTTGGGGAAAGAAACCAAAAATGGAAATGGCATAGGAGGCAAACCAGGATGGTCATCTCAAAATGAGGATGATTGGAAAGGGCAACAGGGACATGACACACAGCTTGCTCCTTTAGTGACTCTCCAACCACTTGTCTATTCCTTAAACTGTAAAACAAAGCCATTTTCAAAATGCAGTCCCCAAATGGAGCCAGACCAAATTCTCCTGCTATAAATAGAAAAGAATATATATAGAGGCACTTTAGTTAAGGAATAGACAAATCCATCAGCATATCCCACTCCTTCTCATCTCCAAGCCTTTTTTGAACAGTCTCTGCCTGCACCTTTAACGTGGTGTATTTGCAGACCTTGGTAACTAAAGGTTGGGGGAGCCCAACCTCTGCTGTGTATTTATGTTTTATTTGCTAGTCATTTACTTCCATTAATTGTAGAAAGTCACTAAGTTTGCAATGAAGGGGAAAATGAAAACCACAGCTCTTGACAACTCTTAGAGCATTATTTCACAGCTTCCACACAGCGCAGGGACCTTGCCGTCCGCGCTAAGCATTATAGTTTATACAAACTATCTTTAAATAGCACAATTTCTGTACAGCGCACGCATTGGTATTTTATTCACCCCTAACATCCCCATTAGAACGTGAGTTCCTTGGGGGCAGAGGCTCTGTCTTGTTTACCATTGTAGCCCTACTATGCTTGGCACATAGTAGGTGTTTAATAAATATTTGTTAATTGAATGAAAAACTCAATTTAGTGAGTAAATAATGTTCTAGTGCAACAGGACAAACTACTCTCTCCACAGGAAACCCAACCACAACAGGATAGATGGAAAGAAAAGAGAGACCCTTAGCCCTCCTCCCCCACTACAAATAAATAAAGCAAAGCCAAAAAAAAAAAAAAAAAGTAACAGCCCCCTTTATATACCATATAATTTAAAAATATTAAGAGTTGGTAGGTGAATGGTAAGTATCTATATTTTATTTTCTAATGTTCATTGTTTTTATCCATTTCTCCCTGAGAGCTTTATCTTTTGGACTGCAGTTTTACAGGTAGCTTTACTGACACACAATTAAAAATGACAACATATAACAGGAAAGCACTTCAGACATACTTAGAGCTAAACAGATCTCGGCATCTCTGTTGGTGCTGTTGACATTTTGTGCATTTACTAAGTATTCTTTAGTCCAGACCTATATTTACAGAAGACACAGCTTGTTCTAAAAAAGACTGAAAATAGATAATACCAAAAAAAAAAAAGCGGGGGAAGGCACCCCATAAACAATTTTAAAAATAATTTTTAATCCTTCAGAGAATCCCTCCTTTTAGGTCTTGGGTGGGAATTTTATTTATTGTTAGAACAAGCACACTCTGGCAGTCTTTTTCTTTAACAAGAGCACAGATTGCATTTAGATAGTGTTCTTCCCAAAAGCAATGTAAAGAAATCATTAGGATGCTTGGCAGAGAACTCAGTGAAATTAAGAAAAAAAAATTGATGTCCAAGTTTTAAATAGATGAAAAGATTCTGACTGACATTCTACATAATTCAGATTGTGTGCAAGATGTCCTCCATGACAGTTACAGACGCCTCCCTACACCCACGTCAGAAATCTGAGCTCGCCCGGTCAGGTCCTGAAGCGATGCACCGGCATCACATGGGCAACCACCAAAACCACTTTAAATCTGTATCTTTCCAACACCGGTTTCACCAATGAAAACAATTCCAGAGCACACCAAGCTTGGAGACCATATCATATTTCAAGCTTTTTTTTTGTCTTTTTACTCTAGGGAATGTCTCTGTCATCTCTTTCAGGAGATAGTATTGTGCTTCTGAACAGGCGGTGTTCAGGGAAGAAGACGAGCCACACTCAATATGAATGCATACACCAAGGGCTTCTGGGCACAAACAGTAACGTAGGTTTTTAAAAACCATACAGATAGGTCTCCATATAACACTCAGACTTCTATATACATTTTAATATACATATACACATACATTTACATACACACACACTCACACCTGCACTCACAGATGAAAGGAGAAATTGCCACTGTTCGGACTGCAAGGCAGTGTAATGAAAAGTTCTAGTCACTTCAAAGGGCTGCTAATGAGCTTTCTAAGAAAGTATTCAAGGAAAATTAGAAATTAAGTTTTGTGACTGGTCTCTCGCGGCTGCTGTCCGTCATCTGGTTGGTAATGCGTTTGCGATTCCGCTTCAGTTTAGAGAGGTCTTTGTCAAACACTTCTCCCGAGCGCAGAGCTGAAACCAGGTCATCGAACTCGCCGCCTTCCTCGCTATTCTCCTTAGCTTTCCTCATCTTACGTTCCCTTTCACGTTGTTCTTTGAGCTGCAAACAGAAAGCACCCTCTTAGAAGTGTCAAAGTGCTGTATTTTGTGTACAGTGGTGGTGAATTCTGTGACACATGGCAATGCTACAGCCACACCAGCCATGTTCATCTACAGCCGCCAACCCCCCTCAGAGTCACAAGAGAGGGGTCACTGGGACATTGCTCACTGTGGAAGCAATAATCAATAGAGAAAAGTGACCACTACTTGGTGATTACAATCTCACCATCCAGAATCTAGGTAAACCTCGTGATATTCCAGTTAAAGAGCAATTGAAGCAATTTCTACTTCTATAATGGAATGAGAACATCATCACTATTCAACTGACCCCAAATAGTGGTTTCCTTGATGGTACAGAGAGACTAAAAGCAAATACTCATCGGGCCACTCTCCTTACATCAAAGGCTTAGCCGGTATCTATTGTGAATGCCTGGAACCCGCTATGCAACTTACTATTATTAAAAGCCAAATAATACACATACATTATAGAAAATTTGGATAATTCAGATACACAAAAAGGAAAAAATTCATCCTTAATTCTTTTATTTATTAATTTATTAAATTTATTGGGGTGACATTGGTCAACATGAATATATAGGTTTTAGGTATGGGTTTCTATGTTACAAGATATGTATATTGTACTGTGTGCCCACCACCCAAAGTCAAATCTTCTCCTGTCACCATACACTAGGTTATTCTACTATCAAGAGATAATCATTGTGAACTTTTTGGGGGAATATCGCACCACTATTATTTTCTGTATTTACACTTATTTTACATTAAAAAAAAAGGTTTTGTGTAGAAATCATTTTGTAAGCTTTCTTGAATTATTAGTCTTCGAAGACATGACTTTTAAGGGCTACATAAATATTCCTCCATGTAGCTATTACTCCTTTAGAACTGATGCCTTTTTAGATTGTCTGCAGTTGGGGCAATTATAAAGACTGCTGTTCTCATGCAAATTTATGGTGATTTCTTTAGACTAATTTCTAAGAAATGAGTTTCCAGATCAAGGAATGTGGATATAATCTGGGGGGCTTTGGAGGCAGATGCCAAATTGCCCAAGGGAAACTTGCTACCGATTTAAACTCCAAACAGCATTCTAGAGAGTGCCCTCCTTCTTGCCAGCACACCAGAGTGCTACTGACAAACCAAGAGTTGAAGCAACAGACCTTCTAGGAGGGGGGATCGGCCAACTAGCCAACTAACCCATCATTCTCTTACCTGAGCTTCCATGCGCGCTCGGCGCTCTTCCTCCTCCTTCCTCTTTCGCATGTTTTCATTCTCTTGTTTGGCTTCTGACACAGCTTGAAGGAACTGATCGAAAATGCCAAAGAATTCATCTGGCTGCATTTTGCCAGCCTCTTCCCCAAAGTGTTTCACTGCTTTAGTAAACTGGAAGAAAGGAGGTTTTAGTAAATGCGGTGTTCCACGAGAGTTCCACTATCAAATCCCTCCAGCACTCAAGCTCAAGTTGAGCCAAATTTAACTTGCGGGATTTGAGTGAGCCTGCATTTATCTTTGGCTGCCAAACATGTCTATCTGTCATTTTTAAAGTAAAAGAATGAATACTCCTCGACTTTTGAAACCATTTATTCTTGTCTGCCACATTTCAGCTTAAAATCTATGATTACCTCCTATGGCTTTTTATTAACTAAACAGTAGTAAAAAACAAGAAAGCAAAATATCATAGGGCAGAGCACTCAAGACATAAAACTAATAGCAAACTCAGCAGGGGTAGGGAAACTTGTACTTTTAACTTTTCTTTGAAGTAGTTTAATATCATTTATTGGTGCCATATGGTCAATATCAAAAACAAATGGGATCCAGTGCTTCTTAGATGCTCTTTCTAATAATAAATAATGCCAGTATTATCATATTTCCTGGGCCTCAATTAGAAAACAATAACTGATTAAGGGAGAATTTTTAAAAGTTATATTAAAATATATGTACATGATAAAATAGTATTTTCATTCTTTTTAGTTTTAACTGTTTCTAATTTTAGTTCTTCTGGCAGTTATCTTCATAACTTGAAATCACATGCTGCCAGGAGCCAGCGTCATTACGATCATCCAAATATGTTCAATGCTGGTCAAACTGTTGGTTGGACTTTTTCTTTCTCTGTAATGTTAAGCTACTAAGAATGGTGTTTCTAGATTCAAAGTCAAGCAAATGATCACTCCCTAGACCTAATTCACTACTTAAAAATTTCTAGAACTTTAGTTGTTTTTTTTTCATATTTAGACCATAAAGTTTATACAGTCCTATCACAAAAGTTTCTAACTACTTTCATTTTTTTTTTTTTGGCATGACTTGCCTAATTATTAAGTTTTTCTGATATTTCAGTGATACTATCTACCTAAAGGAAATGTTTTCAATATTTAGTCTCTTTTTATTTTTTATCCCACCCTCCAGTTTTATTGAGATATAACTGCATACAGCACTGTTTAAGTTTAAGGTATCCAGTGTAATGACTTGACTTACAATATTTGTGAAATGATTACCACAATAAGTTTAGTTAACATCCATCATGTCATATAGATACAAAAAAAGAAAAAAGGGAAAAATATATTTTTTTCCCCTTGCAATGAGAGCTCTTCGGCCTACTCTCTTAACACCTTTCAACCCCAGCACACAGCAGTGCTCACTACAGTCACTGTGTTTAGAACATCACATCCCCAGGACTGACTTATCTGACTGGATGTTTGTACCTTCTGACTACCTCCCTTCAATTTCCCCTCAATATTTATTCTTAAATAAACAATTTTTAATTATGTTATATATGTGTATGTGTGTATATGTAGATGATATTTTATAAATGTTATTTCATATCTTTAATTTATAATAAAATATTCCTTTACCACTTTTTCCATCACTGAGGAGTTGTTCTCATGTTTTACTTATTTGGAAATATTCTATTAGAAACCAGAGCTCTTTAGGAAAAAACACAACATTCTTCACACACCACATACAGCGCTCCAGCCTGTTCCATGGTTTTATAAGCTCATTTCTAAAAGCTCTGGTATGAACAAAATGGCAATAGACAGCCTACAATTGTGTTTCTAAAACAGTCAAGTTCATGCGCTCCAAGCCATCCTGAATGATCTTTTTATCTAGGAATTCTAGTGTTGATGAAGTCATGTATATTTTTGTCTTAAACATGAAGAAAACTAGTTCCAGACTAAAGTTCCCATGCTAAAATAAAGAGAAAAAACACACTGTGTATGTGTGTGTTTAAATAAAATGTTAACTATCCAGTTGATTCCCATAAAAATGTTTGAGCCCTTGATGAAGTAGGTACTATATTGCCCGGTTTGGGGAGGAGGTCCCCTTCCTTACCGAGTGTGTACTTCAAGCGGTGAGGCACACACAGACACGGAGGGCTATCCCGGTGGAGGCTGCTGGCATAGCTGACCTATTGCAGTCATCAGAGGTTGGACCTCTAACAGCAGTCATTGAACATGTATTGTCTTTCCATTTATGTAATAATGTTGGAAATGGGGTTTACTGTTGAGACTATCTAATGTATCTACTTCTTAATTTTAACCAGTATGTGTGCACACTTACAGAACAAGCATCCAATTCTATAACTGAACATGTGACCACAGAAAAATGACATCCATTACTCAAGTTTCAAAGGAAAGATTCAAGTTAAAGTGAAATTTGTGGTAATTGAGAGATGGGTGTATAAAAGTACTTAATAGTTCAGGGAAAGGGCTTAATATAATTTATCAACAACGAGAAAGAAAATGAGAGAATATATGCCTATATATGTATATGAGTATGTATATATTTTGGAAGAGGAAATAACGAGAGAGAGAGAGAGAGAAAATGGGCAGGAGAATTTAAAGGTCTTAATAATTAACCAACACAAATTTTTCCTTTATAGAAACACAAGATTTTGAAATAGCAAAAATTATAAAAAGAAATCTTATTAAAAAGTATTCCTCTGGCAATAAGCCTTAAGAGGATTAAGAGACACCTCATTTAATAAGTTCTTGTTTATTTATTCTGATTGTCTTTATTGTTTATCATTTGTCATGGAATTATCTATTATTGCATAGTGATTATAGTTTACAGACTCACTCTTGAAAAAAAAATCAATTCCCAAAAATAAAAACATATTTTTACAAACTTTGAGTAGAATAAATTACTCTCCACTGTGAATATTACATGTGGGCCATCCTCTGGCCTGCTGAACTTGGCATAAGTTCTGCTAGAGATTCAAGAGGAAGTATCCTGTCCTCCCAAGCATCTCAGGAGAGCACACTGAGGCACATGGTCTTGTCACACCTGATCTCACATTGCCTGACTTTAGTTTTCATAATCTCTTTTCTGGTTTCCAGCGATAAGTACTTTGACCCACTATTAATCAGTAGAAAACTGTCTTAGTTTATTTAGCGGTTTTACACCATTTGGATACTTCATAATCTTGCTAACTTAAAGGCAACATAGGCCAGGCAGACAAAAAGGGTATGTTTTAATTGATCACAGCCTGGGGGGTGAAAATATGCTTATAGTATAATATCTGAAAGTACCAGCCCTTTGCAAGGGGAAACTTACCAGATCCTTAGCTTCTGCTAGAAGATCTTCAACATCGGAGAAGCTGAAGCTGGCCACTGTGATGAACTGGCTGACAACGGACACAAATTTGTCTCCAGGCTGCGAGGGCTGAGACTTCTGATATTCCAGCTCCTTAAACCCAGGAAACGGATAATGTCAGTGTAAGCCTTGAATGCAGACACACCGTGTCTCATTCTCCATATGCTCAAATTTAGTGAGTCGGAAACCTGCTCTGGAACATTTTGTGATGCCCTCGCTCCACCTGCCATCTGCCCACCATGCTAGGCCATGCCCAGGTGCACACATACTTGAAAACAGCAATTTATTCAATCGTCTGCCTTTATCAGTGTGACTCCTTACACTGGCTTAAATGTAAGCAGATTAGTATCTGGATAAAATTAATAGACGTTAAACAAGAACTCTGGTTCCTTGATTTTTTTTTTCTTTCCCTCTCTGCCAAATCTATTTACTTCCCAAACCATGATATCTGGGTAGGTAGAATTTCAACTGTAGCTACCATTTTCCTTCTTGTCCACCCAGTGATTCAGTTTTTATGAACGGACAGGTGAGGAGTAACAGTGCATTGTTAATTATCCATATTCTCTGTTACCATGGTGACGAACACACATTACTCAAATTGAATTTTAATTTCAACCATTACCAGATGCACTTGCTTATTTAATCCCACAACACCTCCATGAGTGAGGCATTGTAGAGGGTTTTAAATCCTTATGCAAAGTCACATGACTGATGTATGACAGGGCCAGAATTTGAACTCAGGTCTGCCTGACTCCAGAGTCTCAGTAACAACGATGCTGTGTACCAACGGATGTAATCTGGGTCTATCCTTCTTCACCGGCTTTGGCAGAGGTGCCAACAAGCAGCGATAGGGCCACGGGCCATGGGCTCTGACCCAGCTCTGCCACGGATTTGGTTCCAAGCCGTGGCAAGTGGCCTGGGCCTCAGTTTCTTCACTTGTAAAGGAAGGGCAGTGTCTACATCACCACAAGAGTCAAATGAAATAACAGAAGTGGAAACTCATAAATTAGGGAGCTTGCTCTGATGGAAAAAATGGCCACAATCCTAGCACTCTGGAAACTTAGCATTGTTTGTGTGTGAGAGATGTAGACGTGAAGGCAGTTTTAAAGTGTTTCATTAGTGTAGAGTTTCAAAAGAACAATATAATCACCTTTTGCCAATCACAATTAGGGCACATGACTATTTATATTTCCTTCCCACGCTGCATCTTGACATTTAAGCTGCCGGGGGACGGGGAGGGGAGGCTTCTGGAGCCCCTTTCCTATGAAGAGCGTGTGACAGCGTACCTGACCCAGGGCCGGAGAGATTTCAGCAAAACTACCTTTAATAAACCCAAACACAAAACTTCCTTGCCCCGCCCCGAGCCTTGCTGTGAAGTAGCTGGTGATCAGTCTGTAGGGCGGTCATGACTGCCATTCCAGCTCAAGAAAGCCTTCTCCCGGGAGGAAGAAAAACAGCCTCGTCCCAAGCGGCCCTTCTCCGTTGGCCTCTGAAAACCGACGATGTCCCACGACTCCCCCAGTCTCGCCCACTGGGACTGGGAGGAAAGTTCACTCATCGGCTTTTCTTTTTAAACAGCTTCCCCTCCTCCCCAGGGGAAAAGAAAACCTTACATGCTTCTTAGTTTACTAAAAGCAAACGGAAAAGATTAGACATTATAACTTCAATTTTTGTTGAACTATGTCTTTAATGGAGTCAATTACTTTCTATAGCATCGTTTTGAAAAATATCTGAGAGAGGGGCACCTTTCCAAGCTGCCTGCGAATCGGCCTCCCGCACCGAGTGCCAGACCGGAGCTATGTCCATTCTCCTGAGCGAGGCTCCTCACCCCTGACCTGCTCCTCACTGACAGGGACATCCGTGCAGCAGCTGGTGGCACTGTGCCATCACAGCCATGGTCTTCCACTGCCGCCAGCGGTCTGACCTGCTTCCCTCCCGCTGAGGCCTGGGCCAGGTTGTCTGTAACCCTGGACATCCTCCCTTCCACGCACCTAGGTCTACCCTCCTTCCCAGCGTAGCTCATGTCATCTCCTGCAGAAAGGACGCTTCCTCTAACTACCACATGCCAGTCATTCCCAGCCTCGGCTAAGCTACCTTCACCCTTCTCCCGAAGCCCCTTTGCCGTCACCGTGCTTTTCTGGAGGTGGCCACGCTGCACAAATGTGTTCTCTGGACTGACTGCTCTTGGCCATTGCAACACCTGGACGGCAAGGACTCTGAATCGTCCCGACCCCTCACCTTGAGAACGGGCCATACCCCCAAGTGTCTGCTCAATACACACTCCCTGAACACAACAGAGAAGTTCCATGACTACGGAGAGAGCACACATCATTTATTAACAGGACGGGAACACCGTGAGGATCCCTGAAGAGTATCTGGTCCAGCCCACGTCAATGAGCCCTGCTTCCCAGGCAGGAAACCCTGCTGCCTGGCTGAACACAACCTGCCTTTGCTTCTTTAGTGTTGCTGTTTTCTTTTAAGTCAGTAACTGTTTGTGCGGGCACACCACATGCTGGATGTCACCAGCACCAGGCGCAGCGGCGAGACGGGGAATTAGAAAAGAAACACACACTCACCATCTCCACCGCTTTCAGGCCACTTCTCAAGGTGCTTATTTCTTTGTCCAGCTCCGTCATGCTGTTACAAAGAGCAACTTTTAGTAACGAATATGTGACTTACACGTGTTAAATATATGGTGGCTTAATATTTCATGCTTGGAAGTCCATACCAGTTTACTTTAAATGTTTAAAATTCCCTTCAATGTTCATATTTCACAGAAAGACAACACCATGTTAAACTTGTGGAATTATGTCTTTTCTTTTCCACAGCCAGCAGATCTGTTTTAGTATAGGTTAAAAATAGCAGAATAAAAATATCTTTCCATACATACAAAAATATTCCATGTTTTAATCTCAAAGATATTACTTAAGCAAATCACGCTATGTGAAAATGAGTGTGTTGCCATGTGTGTCCCCCTTTGAACAAGTAAAAGAAGCGAGCTTGTCCACAGCCACAGCCACGTTGTGCTCTTTATAATTGTGTATTGCTTTTCACTAAAGCTCCAATGATGTGAAAACTGCAAGGTGATGGCTTAACTTTCAATCAACAATTATTTTTCTTAAGGTTGTACTAACTAGTTTTTATTGTGCCTTTAAAAACAAAAACAGAGAAAACTCCCTGGACTTCTTCCATAACACTTTCTATTTGACGACTTTTAAATTAGAGAATATCACTGATAATCCACACGTAAACAAACTCACCAACACTTCATTGTTAACTTCATGTCTTACATGGTGCACTTTTACCAAACTCTACAGAGAGAAAGCCTGCTTATCATGCTTTTCAAATTCACTACAAAAAGATGCAGCTAAAATGTTAAAAAAAAAAAAAAAAAAAAAAAAGGCCAAAAGTAGGAGGAGAGAGAACAGCAAGGGAAATTGCCTGCTTCTCAGTCTCTGAAAAGTGGTGTGAAGTTTGTGGTAAAAGTTTGGCAACTTTCCACTTTTTATTTTTAGCGCCTTCATTTGCATAAGGACTGCTTTCCATTAAAAAGTTGCCTTGGTTTCTGGGAGTGTGCGTGCACATGTGAAAGCTACCAGCTACGCCCTGACATCAGGTCTTCTATTTGCTCACCCGTCTATCCTCCCTTACTACCTATATTTTAATATAACTGCCTTTGAAAAGTACTAGTGAAACCACATTCCTGAACTCACAATGCATACTCTGAATAAACCCATGATGAGGTCTCGTGGAAGTTAAGCACCACATGCGGGAGTACTCCAAAGGAGCTAGCACACACACTTACATTCAAAACCATGTCACACATCTGAGTGATTTGGGTAAGATTCAAACTTCACTTCATATACTAGTATTCAGGGGAAAGCAAGCAGAAGGCCCCCTTTCAGGCAAAGCTAACCGATTCTCTCAATGGCTAAGGCACAGTCCAAGTGATATAAAAACTAAAAATTTCACTGTACTTACTTTACTTTTGCTGCTTGAGGAATGTCCCGCAGTTCTTCATTTAGGTTGAGAACCTTGGGGTATTTATTTTCCACAATAGTTATGAGATAGTGCAAAAGTGTAATGTTCCTACAATCAAAGAAGGAAAGAATATTAATCATGGTTAATATCTGCATATGATTTGCACATTCAAGTGGTTGAACCCACAAGAATGCTATATTCCTGCATTAATTTCAAATTTTGGAGGTTCCTATAAGGCAAGGATTCTCAAAAGAAGGGGATATTGGGAGAGCCTACATGAAATTTATATAAGCATATGTCAAAAGGAAGCGTACATCTTCTATGAGGGAAGGACAGGGGATAGGAATTACTTCTAAGGCCCATAAATAACATCCTTCAAAATCTGGGTGACTGAAATGAAGCTGAACCATTACCATCGGGGGCATACCCTCACAGTGCATCCGCCCAAAGAAGAGGTGTGCCCAGAGAGTGCATACCAGGCAGGGTGGGGTGGGGACTGAGGGATGTTTAACCCACCAATGAGGATAGCTATTTCAAGTCTAAAAGTACAGAGCAGCAACTCACTGATGACAATTACTGATAATTCTCGCTTACAGTTTCTTTGACCTCTATGATAACTGTTTTCCCCTCTGACTTACTTGCTTTGCTGTTGTGGCAAAGGGTGGCCAGAGAGTTAGAACGCTCCCAATTTCAGGGCTGGGGCTGGAAGTGGGCCAGGACTGTGCTATCATGGATATGGTGTCCTGGCAGCCAAGAATCCACTTCCTAATTTTAGCAACACTTCAGCTCCTAACTGCATAACTCACTTCCCTCTTCAGTGGTGACAGGTCTGAACCCTCACTGACCTGGGTTGAAAAGGCAGGCGTCTCAGAACACTATTAGGCCAAGCTGTGGTAGTCTGGCCCTGTTGTCCCCGACTCCCTGCGTGCTATAATCACCTGGACTTGATACGTGGGCCCAACTAAGAGTCATTTAATTGGAATGAGGTGGGGCCAGGTGTGGGCATTTTTTTTTTTTAATTCCTCACCCAAGGATATTTTTTCCATTGATTTTCAGAGAGAGTAGAAGGGAGGGGAAAGGAGGAAAGAGAGAGAGAGGAGAGAAATATCAATGTGAGAGAGACACATCAATGGGTTGCCTCCTGTATGCACCCCCACTGGGATCAGGGATACCTGCAACCCAGATACCTGCCCCTGAGCGAACCTGCAATCCTTCAGTGTGTGGGCTGTTGCTCTAACCACCTCGCCGCCAGGGCAAGGTGTGGGTATTTTTTTTTAAAACTCCACAGTGATTCTAACAGCCAGGATCAATAACTACTAGTCTATTGGAAGTTATCATAATCAGGACACAATGCATTTCTTTTAAAACATTTCCATAATTCTTAGATGGCTGCTAATTCACAGTGCTGTCACAACAGCCCACCCACCTCCAGCTCAAGTAGCAGCTGCCACGGTTTTCTCTTCCACAACAGTGAAAAACACTCTAATTGCCCTCACAGCTTCAGAGTCAATGTAATTCTGTTCCTCTGAGTCAACTGCTCACATGTAAAAAAAATTCCCCTATTTTTTTCTCTCTCAATAATTAGAGAACAATTGCTCAGCAAAGTAAAACAGTGGTTAAAAATTCTAGCTGTATCACTGCACGTCAACTTTGCAGTTCCCAGAATCTACGTGACTATCTGCCCATGTCCCTGCTACCTGAGGAGCAGCCCGAGGGAGCAAATTCCCAACCACCATCAAAGAAAGGGAAATGCTATTTTTCTTCATTATTTCAGAGAAATGCTTTGTTATTTAGAAAAAATTAAATTTAACTGACCACATATACCTTTCTTAGTGTAGACAGATTTAAAACCAGATCTGAGACCTAGCTGGTTTGGCTCAGTGGATAGAGTGTAGGCCCACAGACCCAAAGGGTCCTGGGTTTGATTCCGGTCAAGGGCACGTACCTTGGTTGCAGGCTTGATTCCCAGCCCTGGTTGGGATATGTGTCTCTCTCACATCAATGTTTCTCTCTCTCTATCTCTCCCCCTCCCTTCCATTCTCTCTAAAAAAAATCAATGGGAAAAATATCTTCGGGTGAGGACTAGCAAAAAATAAAAATAAAACCAGAGCTGAGCTTCCATATATGTTTGCTATCCAAATAACACCTCATTGGACTGAATATACATTCTTGGAGAATAAGAAAACAGCTCAGGCGCACATTCTATCATCCTCTTGTCATGACCAGAAACAAGCCTTTGAACGCAGAGTGACTGTACCCTTCATGCTGACTGACCCCTCCCTTGTGTAGTTTGATTAGATTCAATGAATATTTAAAGAGTGCTTATGGGCAAGGCCCTCTGCTAGGCACTGTAGGTTTATTAGACACTGTGCTACTTCGGGGGGGTGGGGGGGGGGCGGGGAAATATTCACAAGCAGAAAGAAGGGGAAAAAGAAAGAGATCAGAAATGCTTTCATTTTGTTTTGAAAAGGCTTGTGGAGTAGATAAAATCTGTAACTTCAATAAGCAGTTCATCCCACAGTAGGGGTCAGGTTATCAGTAAGTTGGGGAGGGCAAAGGATATCAGAGGCTTGTGTGTGTGTAGGAAGGGGGGTGTGGCTAGAGGGGGAAGAGGCAGAAAGAGTGGGAGAACAGGACTGACTGGTGGTGAGGGTTTCCCTCTTCCCCAACTTGCAAGTGCAGGTGAAGAGAACACCCTTCCGTAAAGAGATGGCTGCTCTTGATGTTGTAAGTAAGATGCCACAGTTATTTACTACAACCTCCAAAGACCTGTTTTGTCGTGTAGAGCTGCAGACAGAGCAATGACAGGTGTCAAATACCTGTAAGGCCAAACACCCTGCTTGCTGTGGCCGTGGGCAAGTGGAATGAGTGCCCCAGTGTCTTTATCTGACAGCAGGTGATGCAGCACTTGGCCCGTGTCCTTCATGGGCTGTGGTGACCATCAGTGTGGAAGTGCCCGAGAAAGGAGCAAGTGCTTACAGTAAAAACAAGGTGGCCGTGAGAAAACAACAGCTCTCCTCTGTTCATCCATCTCCGCACAGCGCGACAATAAGGCTTAGCCTCGCAATGTAACGCATTATTTCCTATGGGAGGATTTAGGTGGCCATAACGCTATGCCTCAATAAGCCTCACTAGTTAGGAATGATTAGGGTGAACAGTCCACATATTTTACAGAAGAATGAAGGTACAGAGAAGTTGATCTTAGAAACAGCTGTGCATGTTTGTTTGAAGTCAGCGAGAACCTTAGAGACACGTGGCTCTCAGGGAGACGAGACTGAATGTGCTAATGACCCTCCCTGCTAATGACACCAGGGCATTTCCACACCTCAGTGTCTCCAACAGTCTGTCCACCTGAAACCCACTTTATAGGCAGCACTTTAACGCGTCTTGGGATGAGCAGCTGAGCACCAACAGCCAAGAGACATTTACACCATACTTTTTTCACGTGGCTGCTAGCGTCAATGTGTGAAAACCCAGCATGCTTCACGTCTATCGCCAGCTGTCAGGTTTTGAGCCTTTTCCCTACAACACGGGTCTCTGTGGGGGTCGTGACTGGGAGTCATGCACAGCCTATGTGAACACTGGTTGTGTTCTCTTTCTTGATCTGGCACTAGTTACACAGATGTGTTCAATTTGTGAAAATTAGCAAGATGTACATTTATAATTAGTGAATTTGTCTTTAGTCCACATGAAAAGTTTATCTAAGAAAACCCAACAAACAAAAAACTTGGACTAGATGATATCCCTGTGGACTGAAAATGGATGAAGGATAATTGGCTCACTAGGAACTTGGGGGTACCCATGCTTGTGAGAGAGAAGAGTGAGAGAGACAAGTGCACACCGGAGACTGCAGGACCAGAGGGTCCAGATTTAAGCCATGGGTCCTCCAAGATCCCGTACTTACTTGTCAATACTGGATTTTGTGTCAGCAATCTTGTTTAGGCTGGATATCTTGAATCCATATGCATTGCCTCTTTGGCCTTTATTCATGTAATTTCCAAATGCCAAAACCACTTCCAGCAACTGCTTCAGGGCACTGCTCCTAAACACCTCTTCTGAGCCAGAGCGGATCGCTTCAAAACAAAACATGCACAAACACAACTATGACAACCGAGACTTTTCAGTGAAACCCATTCTAACTCCACACACTGAGTATGTACTGAAGGTGCAAGACTGGGTTGTTAGATGGCCAGGGGCACTTTCGAAACACCTGAATTAGAAGCAAAAAGCAAGAGGACAGAAAGCCGGCTAACCCTGTTCAAGAGGCCCACTGGCAGTTGCACAATCCTCTCTCTTTCCAGGGCTTTTCTTGGCTGACTTATCAACCAGAAGCAGTTAGAAATACACAGAACAGAAAGTGCACTTCCCACATTCCTTTGCAAACACTTTCTTGCCCGGTGTGAGTCAGATCAACAGGCTTACTGATCAATTCCATTGATAGAAACATTGGTCAGGTGTGTTGCATGTTACAGCTTGCAGGTGGCATCAGGGATCAGGGCCCGAGCAGGGTCTCGGTTCCAGCCGGCCTTCTGGGGCTGTGCTCTCCAGCTGCCTCGACCATATTTCAAACATTTACATATTTAATCGTCTCAAAATAAACCCACATTTATAGCTTCAAGTCTTCCCTTAGAAAAATCTAGTAAGGCCTGTTGCAAGAAAGCTAGTTAAAAGTTTAATGCTAGTAGCAGTCAAATATATTCCTCAGTAACACCATGTGGTCAAAACCCCAGTCCTGCAGAGGAGCCAGGAGGTGTGCTGTGAGCTCCAGAGCCCAGGCCAGGCCAGCGAGCCAGGTGCTGACAATAAGTAATCACCTGACAGAATCCCAAAAGATTTTGAGCAAAAACACCACCAAAGGAATCCTGTTTACTATATGCATTAGGATTGCACTTGGACATGGGCACTTAAAATGAACATCATTTTCAATCTGGGCGGCTTGATTTTGACTTTACCTTCCACTTTAGGTTTAACTTCTGCGACACGCTCTGCAAACTTCTTTTTGAAGTACAGTGACTGTAATCTTTGCTGATAGTGATTAATTCTGTAAAAGCAAGCATAGACTGATGAGCATCACTTAATATGTCTATGTTCACTCAATGGACTTGGAGGGGAGGTACCTCAGAGCCCTCTCCCCAACCCCAGACTCTCTCTCTGTTTCTCTCTCTCTCTCCTGGAGAGGAACATGGGCATGAGACAACTCTGCCTTGAGGGCCCACTTTCCTCAGACCTACAGGGGAACTGGGCAATTGCTCCAGGGTCCTCCTCTCCAATCAGATTAGACAATGGCTGGCTGCAGTTGACTAAAGGCCCCTTCCCTTCCTCCAAGTCCCAGCAGTTCTTGAACAGAGAAGGGGTAAAAGGGAATGTAAGTGATAAGACTCCCCCTTCTGCTGCAAATAAAGGGCTGTTTCCTACACTTCTCTCCTGGATTCTTCACTTTCCACAAGTCTGCCTGTGGCAAAAGCACAGAGGAAAACTGCCTCCAGCACTTTCTCCTCATACCATCTTCTCACTCACTCACATCTCCAAACCTTCTTTTTCCGTGTTGCTCCCTCTCTGCTCCCTGAGGGCTGGCAAGCTCTGCCTTCCAAAATAGCAACTGGCTACTCCAGATAAGAAGGATAGATCTGGCCCCTGGTCACCACCAAGGTTAGAAGCTCTAAGCTGCTGAGAAGGAGAGAGTGGACATTTTGGGCCAGATCTTCTGAAATCACTGCCTATATGGCTCTCGGGTGGAAATTTCAGTCCAGTAGGGCCAGGGATCAGCCCCTCCTCCAAATATATTCTATGCAATCAGACAGACCTGGGTGTGCGGTCCAGGCTCTCCTTTATTAGGTGACCTTGAACAGGTACCATAACGACTCCGTTAAATGGAAGAGAACAGCTCTGGACCTCACAGCCCTCCTGGCAGGGCCGACAGGAGGACTAAGTGAGATGATGCACACAAAGGTCTGGACAAAGACTACGTGGAGCTATTGTAGGTGGCCATCAGGTTGTCTACACAGGTTGCTGGGCACACCTGTCAAAATTTCAAAACCATCCTTTGTCCTCCTGCAGTAGGCAAGTTGAGAGAGAACAACAAAAATAAGTCTGGATTGGGCAGCAATGTGGAGTAAGAGGCATGTCCACCTTGGCTACACATGTTGGCCTCTGGCACTCAGAAGTGCTCTGCCTGGGCTGGCTGCGAGTTTCAGGACTGCTGGTCCTTCTCTAGTGCAGAATCAATTTGCTAGGCCTGGGAGGGTACCTATATTAACTCACACGCCAGAGTCAACTAAGAACAATGGCTGCTGCAGGGACTTCTGGAGAAGGCTTGGAAAGCTTGCCAAGGCTCTGTGGGAAGAATGTCACCATCGATTAGTGATGTCTGCTTGTGTCATGATTCAACACCCAGACCTGGCTGTTCAGCTATGTGGGCTCCAGGTTGACATCAGAGTCTGTCCATCATTGAGATGTGGAAGTAGAAGGGAGAGTGAGAAACAATTCCCCAAAATCAGAGGTGAGGAGCATGACACTGAATGGAACCAGGAAGTTATAACTTGAATAGGTCGAAACTCATGAGTCAAAAAGCCCAGAAGTAGAGATAATTGTGAAGAAACCCTGACCCTGTCTCACCCACGGACAAGGACGCAAATAAGCAAAACAAATTCCACACGACTCTGACTTGAAAAGATTCTGCAATTCAAAAAGGCTTCAACATGAAGCAAAAGTTTAACTTCCTTAGAGAGTAAGGGACGTCTTTACCTTTAAGCATTTTTAAACTCACCGGCTCATCTCAAAGAGGAACCTGTCAGCCTTGGCCATCCGATCCAGCTCATGTTTATGTTCCTCCAGAAGGTCAATGTCACTTTTTTCAGGAACGAATTTCAAGAGCTAAAAAGGACACACAAATATTAAAAGTGAGGTCTGTAACTTAAATTTCTTCAGTAATTTTTCACCCTTTCAGTTAATTTGTCCCAAGATGAAAGTTTAACTTTTGTTTAATTTATAAGCTCGGCTCAGAAGTGATAGTTAAGATACACTAGGAACGACTAAATCTTTCCATTTTTACTTGAAAGTAGATAAACTGGTGTAAGATTCATTCCCAGCCCCTTTCTGTTCTGTCCTGCCTCTCAAACCAGAATGCAGCAGTTCTTCACCATGCCCTACTTCACATAGACCATCTGAGGGCTCTGGAGATCCCACCCTCTTATTAGAAGGTATGAATGAGGTCCAGAGAGGTTAGAAAACTTCCCCCAGGATTACAAGGCAAGAGTGTGTCATCACCAGAAACAGAATCTGGGTCTCTTGATGCCCAGCTCTACCCTTTTTTCTATTACATCATGCTGGGATGAGTTATTCTATGTGTATTTTCCATTCATTTTGCTTATCTAATTCTCTCTCTCTTTTCTCTATGTAGAATTGGATGAGAGGAATGCAGTGGGATTTGAAGCTTTTAAGTCCAAACTTTATTTTGGAGGAAGAAATGACATGGAATGTGGAATACCACTTAAACAGAAATACCATTTAAGGTGGAAAAAGTACTTCTGTGTGTGTCTGATTTCCTTTAAAGGAACAAATATGTGTATGTGTGCATAGGCATGTGTGCTATTTTCTAGATCAAATGCCTGTGGACATTTTAAAAAATAAATTACACTGACTCTGTGGGCCCCAAGGTCCTCCCTAGAACTTGATGCTGACATTGGGTGCTCTATTTAGCAGGGTTTCAAATGTTGGATTTAACCAGGCACCTCAGAAAAGGCAGTCAGTATGGGTGTGACCAGCAGAGGAAGAGAAGTAGAACCACAGGGAAGGAGGTGAAGGGTGTGAGGGTGGAAGTGTATTCCAGGCAGTGTCTATCATGTGCCAGGGCCTGGCACTGGTGACACAGCACTTATGCAGGTGGAAGAGCAGCTGGACCAGCAGTAGGGGAGGGCAGCAGTGATCAAGGTTGGGGAGTAGCAAAGGCCTGTTAAGAAGTTCAGTCTTGCCCTGGCCAGGTAGCTCAATTGGTTAGAGCATCATCCCGATACTCCAAGGTTGCCAGTTTGATCCCCAGTCAGGGAACAAACAAGAATCAACCAATGAATACATAAATAAGTGGAACAGCAAATCGAGGTTTCTCTCCTCACCCCCCACCCTTTCTCTCTCAAATCAATTAAATTAAAAAGTTCAGTCTTATTTTGAGGGTACTGGGATAAACTCAAAATCATAAGTAGGGGAATGAGTATGCATTTTTAAAAAGGTTACTGTGCCTGAAGAATGGAGGTAGAATTAGAAGGGATCGGAAGTATTAGGGGCTGGGATTAGATGGCTAACGCAGTGATTCAGGTGAGAGGATGGTGGCCTGGACTGGGCAGTGGAGAGGTCCTAGAGCTATTTAGGGTGTTTGAGTAGAACTGGCCTGGCTTGTTGATGGATGAATTATGGTAGATGAGAGTCAAAAGGATGAGCTACAGGCTTCTGATTGAGGCAATCTGTATACAGTGTGTACCAGGGAACCCATGAAGAGAAGGCTCATGATGGGTAGATGGGGAGAATGTGAGTTTAGAGTTCCAAATATGGCAGGAGTAGCAAGTAGTGATTTCTAGTAGGCAAGAGGACAACTGGGTCTGAAATCCTAACCTGTTAGGAAGACGAAGCATTGGTATTGGTTGTAATGTGCTTGGAAGTGAGTGAGGCAACCTGGACAGACATCGAGAGAAAAAGAGCAGGGCTCCAGAGAAGCCAACATTTAAGGGAAGAGGACAAGAGACACCTTCAAAGGAGGCCGTGGAGGGGCCACTGTGGAATCCCAGGCCCAAAGGAGGGAGGCGTTTCATCAGGGAGCAAGTGCCATCAGTGCCACACCAAGAAATCAAGGAAGAGAAGGCTGCAAAGTGCCCTGGCTTTGGCAACAAGGATTTGTGTGTCCTTGGTGAGCACAGCTCTGGGAGGTGAGGAAGGCGACTGCAGTGAGTAGAGGAAGAGTGAATAGGAGGTGAGTGGGGGCAGACTTCAAGAACTTGAGCTGTGCCAAAAAAGAGAGAGGACAACAGCTAGATGGAGATGTGGGGTCTTAAGAGGCATGTGTTGAAAAGCTGAGACTCAAACAAGTTACATGTCAAGAGGCAGAGGTGATAGATCCAGGAGAGGGCAGAGTCTCTAATCTGGCTGGTCCCCGAGCCAGAGACACCCCTTTCCTGATGGCGTGGCAGGGGCGGGAGATGAAAGTGGATGCTGGAGAGTTCATAGTCTGATGGCCTGGCAGCTTCTGGCCATTTATGTTCTGCTGTTCAAATAGTGACAGTGGACAGGACAAGCATCTTCTTGCTCTTCCTCAGTGCAAGAGGGAAGGCAGTGGCAAGGGCGATGAGAAGGAAGAGAGAAAAAAAGGCTTGCTTCCCCACCTTAGTTTGGATTTTTACCTACTAGCAAGGAAATTCATTTCTAGTCTCAGGTATCGCCCCCATTCATGATGCTGAGCCCACAACTCTGTCCAGGATAACATGGCCACCAGCTCTCTTTCATTACAAGAGAATAGTAAGAGGAACATGCTAAAGGTACAGACCTTCTCAAAGCACGGATAACAGACTGTGTGTGGAGAGTTTTAAGAGAAGAGTTAGACAAACACCTGGGGGTGGGAGAAAGGTATACATTCCAAGAGAGTATACTGACCTCATCTGATTTCTGAGCTCAGGAGCTAAAAGCAGGAGAGGAGGAAATGAATGTGGCTCACGTGCAAGTCACAGAGAAGGAAAGAGAGGCTGGCTCCAGCGCCTATCTGGGAAGAGTGTGGTATGAAGGAAAAGGGGACAGGGGGAATAGCAGATCAGGGAGAAAAGAAAGAGCACGAGACACAGAGTCACCGGAGAGATCAGGTCAGGGGTCCTCGGGGGCCAGATTCTGCTTCATAGACTGACTTTCTTACTTGTATTTATTTGAAGTTCATTCTATTTGCACTGCAAGCCCTTCTGGCAAGATTTTGAAATCCTTTCCCTCAAGGAAGAATTGTGCTGGATGCAATTTCACAGTAAACAGATCTTGTGGAATTTAAACATATGACCTTGTCAATAGGGGATAAAGGCCTCAAGACTAAGGCAGCTTTCTGCAGTTCTTCACTCTGGGCCAGTGACTGCTGAGGCAGACCGCTGCCCAGGGGGGCCCCCTACGGGCGGGGATGAGGGAGGCGGGTCTGATGGTTTGCGGTGTGGGAGGGAGGAGCTGCAAATATTCTAAAAAATGAATCGGAGGCTTAGGAATTACTTTTAAACTATTCATACACAGAGCATCCCAATAGACTTAGAAACACAGTCACTATTTTGATAACTAAATCAAACCTTAAAAGGACAGTATGCAGGTTTTCCCATTGCAAAGTGCGAGGGTTTTCACCTCCGACCATTGCAGCTGCAGTGGCTCCAGGGAGGGAGGGCCCATTTGGGTGGTGACACCGCACTCAGCTCCTCCCTGCTTTGTGTCCCAGACCTTTCAGGACACCAGTGAGCACCACTGGAAATGCACACGCAGACAGCACCCCATCGGGAGCAGCCTCGCCACTCAGGGTCACTGCTGGCAATGCAAAATATTCTTTTCCTCTGCTCTTGGGAGCTGAGCACCCCTCCAGGTGAGCCCTCAAGTTCAGCCTGGATTCATGATTGCTTGTGTCCACAGTCAACCCTACATGTACATGGCTCTTACAAACATGGACCTTTTGACCAAAATCACTCATGGTCCCGAGGACCATGAGACAAGCAGTCAGAACAGTTCAGCCCCGACCAAGAGACAGGTCATAACTCTAGAACATCTGCTAGCTACCAGCACTGTCACTTGGGGACACTGAACAAAGCTGCTGGGCAGCACGCACAGAGCGTGTTGTAGAAACACTGCTCGAAGAGAGGCTGGGCCACCACACCTTGACTGCCCGCCAAGGACAATACAAATCATCTCCATGAACAAGGATGTGTGCTGACTGTGGGTAAATCCATCCCAGGCTTGCCAGCTCTGGCAACTGAATGTACTGCCACGTACGATGAAGAAGCGTGCCATATGTCTTAGCCCCAAGGAACTGAAACCCCACCTTATGATATATGTGAATATTTAGATGTAGATGGTAGTGCTGGGGGTGTAACAGTGGCTTTGGTGGTTGTGGGAATGGCAAGCCAAGACCAAGACATCAATTGTATTAAGGATTTAGCAAGGGTCAGTTTATGTAGATTCTTGATATTCCCGTGAAACAGATTTTTCAGTAAATCTAATAGATATATATATGACCTACAAAGGCATAAGAACGTAATAGCAGCAGGAGGACACGTTGGCCAAATGCTGGCATTGTGGATCCCAGGCATCTGACAAACATTATCATCTTGCGTCTCACCCATCATTTTGAGGAACCTGGAGAGAACAGAGCCACAATAATTTCCTAATGGAACCCTATGGTCCTGGGCTCAACTTCCTCAGTTCAGAGATGAAAACATTGTCTACCAGCAACAGCCACTTTCCTCAGTGTCTTACTCCCTGCTGAAAGCTCGCCATCACTTATGCTGTGAGAGACGTCTGGCAGCTCACCTGCTCCAGCATGTCCTTGGGCAGATCTTCCTGCTCATCCATTGTTAGAATTGCTCGTTTGATTTCATCATTGGATAATCTCAACCTGGAGAAAGAATATTTTATTTTGTTAACAATACTGGTTTGAGCATTAAACTTTTATGGAAGATAATTCATTTTGCTACTCCAGCTGCTGATTTTCAAATACCGTTTTGCTAAAAAATCTCTCAGTGAAAGCTTATTTCCTGACAATATTGCACCTAAAAATAGTATTTTGAAACTGCTCTAACATTCTTTCAGGGCTTTGTAATGCTCTGCTGACACAGCGAACAAAGTTGTTATGTTCTGTTGCTTAGGGATTAGCAGATGAGAAGTAGGGGCAACACCCATACACAACATTCTCTTTAATATATTCATGAACTACAGGTGACAGTGGAAGACTAGAATCTTAATGTGATTATATATCAGGAGTGTAAGCTTGCTGTCATATTAAAATGCATTTAAATAAGTTTAGAATCTATGTTACTAGTAGTGCTAAAAATTGAACAACAGTTAATATAAGTAATAAAAAGTACAAGCACTTCACAGTTGAGGAGTTTTCACATGTTATTTCATCTGAACTTCAAAATAACTCTAATGGTTCATTTTGTTTGTTTAATAGAGGAAGAAACCGAGGCTCAGAAGAGTTAAGCAATTGCCCATGGTAAAACATATAGAAAAGTGGCAGTATCCACACAAACCCAACATTCTTGATGCTAATCCCAAATTCTTTTTATAAATA